>NC_064922.1:678853325-679165825 GCF_023897955.1 Schistocerca gregaria
GGTATTCCAATCAAAGTTCTCCAAACTTTTCTCCTAGTCTAAAAACGCTATAAACGAAGGTTTCCCTTCACTTAACCTATCGTCTAAAATAAGTCGTAGGATTAGTGTTGCCTCGTGTTTTCTCACCTTTCCCCGGAAACCAAACTAATCTTCCTCCAGTTTCTACCAGTCATTCCATTCTTTTGTAAAGAATTTGCGTTAGTATTATTAAATAATAGTTCGGTAGTATTCATAAGTGTCATCACCTGATGTCTTGAGAATTGGATTTATTATATTCTTCTTGTGGTCTCAGAGTATTTCGCCCGCCTGACACATCTTGCCCACTAGATGGAATAACTTTGTCCTGACTGGCTTTCCCGAGGCTATCAGTAGTTCTGACATAATGTCGTCTACTCCTGGCGCCTTCTTTCGACTTACAACTTTCAGTGCTCTCTTAAATTCTTCTCGCAGTAACTCAACTCCCATCTTACCTTCATCTATGACCACTTCTGTTTCTATAATATTGCTTCAGCTTCATCTCCCTTGTATAAACCCTCTATATTCTCCTTCTAACGACATTACTTCTGCTTGCCTATCTTTGCTTAGCACTGGTTTTCCATCCGAACTCTTAATATCCATACCGCAGCTTTTCTTTTTTCAAAAGGCCTCTTTAATTTTCCCTTGTCTGTCTTTCCCCTAGTGATATATGCTTCTAAATCCTTACATCTGGCTTCCAGGCATTCTTGCTTAGCCGTTTTGCTCTTCCTGTCTACCTAATTTTTTCATGTTTATATTCCCTTTAGTCTTCTTCATTTCCAGCATTTTTATAGTCCCCTCTTTCAACAGTTAAATTCGGTCTCTCATGTGTAATCCAATGTTTTCTCTTAGGCATTTTCTTTTTACCTATTTGATCCTCGGTTGCCTTCACTGCTTCATCTCTGAAAGCCACCCGTTCGTCTTCTACTATATACTTTTCCCTGTTTTAGTCGATCGTTGCCTAATGCTCCAACTGAAACCCTCAACAACCTCTGGCTCTTTCAACTCATCCAGGTCTCATATCCTTCATTTCCTACTTTTCTCCAAATTATTCAGTTTTAATCGACGGTTCATAAGAAATTGTGGTCAGAGTCCACGTCTCAGCCTGCAAATGTGTTACAATTTATAATCTGGTCGTGGAATCTCTGTCTTGCCAGTCTGAGACCTTCTGATGTCCCAAGACCTCTTCCCCGTACTCAACCTTCTTTCATAATTCTTAAACCGAGTGTTAGCGACGATTAAATTATGCTCTGGACAAAATTCTACCAGGTGGCTTCCTCTTTCATTCCTTTCCTCTAGGCCGTATTGACCTACTATTTTTCCTTTTCTTTTTTTTCCTTCTATTGAATTCCAGTCGCCAACCACAATTAAATTATCGATTCCCTTAGCTACTGGAATAATTTTTTATCTCATCATACATTTCTTCAATCACTTCATCATTTGCGTAGCTAGTTGGCATGTAAGCCTGTATTATTGTGGCACTGTGTGCTTCATCTCTCTCTTGGCTACGTAAATGCGTTCACTATGCTGTTAACAATAGCTCACCTGCATCTCTATTTTCTTATTTGATATTAAACCCACTCCTGCGGTAACCCTATTTGATTTTGCATTTAAAAACCCGTATTCACGCCCCATAAATCATGTTGCTCTTGCTACCGAACTTCTGTAATTCCCACTATTTCGACGTTCAAAATATCCATTTCCGTTTTCAAATTTTATAACCTACCTGCCCCATTACAGAAAGCAACATTTCACGCTCCGATCCGTAGAATGCCACTTTTGTTTCTCCTCATGACGACATTGCCATGAGTAGTCCCCGCCCGGGGATTCGAATGGACGACTGTTTTACCTCTGAAATATGTTATACAAGAGGACACTATAATCATTTAACCATGGAGTACAGCTGCGTGCCCTCGGAAAAAATTACGGCTGCAGTTTCCTCCTGCGTTCAGCAATTCGCAGTACCAGCACAGGTAGATCGTTTTGGTTGATGTTAGAATTCCAGATCAGTCAATCATCCAGACTAAAACACTTGTAGCTACTGAAAAGGCTGCTGCCCCTCTTTAGGAACTACACGTCTGTCTTTCAGGAACCACGCGTTTGTCTGACCTCTCACCAGAGTCCTCTCCGTTGTGATTGCAATTACGGTGCTGCTGTCTGTATCGCTGAGGCACGCAAGTCACCCACCGACGGTTAGGTCCATGTGTCTTGGATTGGAATACATGGTTCATGGACTGAAATACATCCAGCAAATTACTGTGGAAGTAGATTGAAATTGCAAGACTGATTTTTTAAAAAAAATCCTCGATTTCGCTTCCTTTGAATTTAAGCCCACACAAATTCGCATATGCACAGCTTTTTTCAGCAGTTTACAATGTTCCATGAGCTCACCGATAAAATTTGAGAAATGATGGATCAGAAGCACGAAACTATGTTTAGGTTAAATTTGTTTTTCTTTGTTCGTGACTTATGTTGATGATACGACCAGAAGGTTAATAAAAGAGAATTTTATACATTTGCATCAATGACCGGCAGCGACAGGGTTGCTTTTCTTGTAGCGAAACGTGTCACTAAATCGAGTTGTCAGTTATTCTCAGTTCTACTAATGTACATAGCGCTGTTTGGTGTCCGATCTGCTTTTAGAACGACGTAATTTTACACCTGCATCCAAGTCACCAAGTACAGATATCTTGTGACCCAAGATAATTATTGGAGATTTTGTAGATTGTTGTATTTCACTGTTCTTTATACATCAATACCTTCTCCTTTATTTCCACTCACAGTTTTTCAGCATTTCACTAATTGTCGAAGTATACACCATGAGATATAGCAGCAACACTGGAAGGCTGAAAATTATGAAATTAAAGTACAACTGCTTTCTCGTCCTTGCTCACAGTTTGACACAGTCCTAGGTCCTCTACTTCGGGTAGTTATGAATAGAAGTGGTACCCGCTTGAGATGTACACTTCTGTTACCACTAAAACAGCGCTCATATGCGCAGCAGGTTTCCACATATACTCTCATTTCCGTAATGAGCAGCCTGCACCGTAACCCAATTGAAACATTTAAAAAATCCTGCTTGGGCTCTTGTACCAGAATAAACAAACAACTTTCACACGAAAGCGTAGTAATTACGGCACGCATTTTACACGCGAAGTAGACACGTAATACTAATTAAAATCTGCCTTTAAAATGATTAAAACACGTACAGAAAGGAGCATTAAGATTTAACATCCCGTCGAGGACAGAATAATTAGATGGGATATTTTTAACAGAACATCCACAACTAAGCTACAAGGTGGGAATTTTTGTAAGGTTTTTCACTCATCTATTTGGAGGCCACACACAGTTCATTTCCATTTTCGTGTTTCCTCCTTTCTAAACTGCTTAACGCCATCGCATTTTTTCTGTTATGCTTGTAAGATAATTACTATAAGTAGTTACTTTTTATTATTCCGTACATACTACAAGGGCTTACGCTACATTTCCTTCGTTGGTACACCTGAAGATGGGAATATAATTTTCCCGAAACAGGTCGTGTTTATAATAAAACCAAGACACAACTGAAGCTGATACTTCCAGTGCCATCAAGGGGTAATATCTTCGACTGGGAAAAAATAGGGGGTGGGGGGTGGGGGGGGGGGGGGGGGGGGAAGTCTAGGCATTTCCCTTGAGCGATTTAGGAAATCATTGTAAAATGTAACTCTGAACGGATGGAGATTTCCCATCTAGTTTGGTACGATTAGAACAAAGGACATGAAAATGTACATTGTGAAGGCTATAACTTGCATAGATGCTTCGCACTGAATCTAGTAACGGGAGGAGCACTGCTGAATGAATCCGCGATGACTGTACACACAAAAGTTTGCACGTCACTCTAGACTACTGGGAAACACGAGAAAAATACAAAAAACTGTTGAAACCTTCAGAATTTTGAGTGTTAGACATAATTACAAACCATACCTGGACACAGAAAATACAACATAAAATTTACAGGAGGTTTTCTTGGCTACCTATACTGGAAGTCGTGTTTGATTGCTGGTACTATCAAGGAGTTACCAGAGGATGTGGAGACGTGCACTCTACTTCGTGAAGACAACATGGGAGCTACTAGTTGAAAAGTCAACATTAACGGCTGGGCAGCGGTGTGTGATAACATGCTCGTTTAAACATAGGTCAATTACGTCATAGGTGAAAGTAAGAAACAACAGTTTGAGGTTTTTAAATTAGTCTGCATAGACTGTACAGGGTGGTCCACTGATCGTGACCGGGCCAAATATTTCACGAAATAAGCGTCAAACGAAAAAACTACAAAGAACAAACTTGTCTAGCTTGAAGGGGGACACCAGATGGCGCTATGCTTGGCCTGCTAGATGGAGCTGCCATAGGTCAGACGGATATCACGTGCATTTTTTTTAAATAGGAACCCCCATTTTTATGACATATTCGTGTAGTACGTAAAGAAATATGAATTTTTTAGTTGGATTACTGTTTTCGCTTTGTGATAGATGGCGCAGTAATAGTCACAAACATATGACTCACAATTTTAGACGAGCAGTTGGTAACAGGTAGGTTTTTTAAATTAAAATACAGAACGTAGGTACGTTTGAACATTTTATTTCGGTTGTGCGAATGTGATACACGTACCTTTGTGAACTTATCATTTCTGAGAATACATGCTGTTACAGCGTGATTACTTGTAAATACCACAGTAATGCAGTAAATGCTCAAAATGATGTCCGTCAACCTCCATGCATTTGGCAATACGTGTAACGATATTCCTCTCAACAGCGAGTAGTTTGCCTTCCGTAATGTTCGCACATCTATTAACAATGCGCTGACGCATGTTGTCAGGGGCTGTCGGTGGATCACGATAGCAAATATCCTTGAACTTTCCCCGGAGAAAGAAATCCGGGGACGTCAGATCCGGTGAAGGTGCGGACCATGGTATCGTGCTTCGACGATCAATCTACCTGTCATGAAATATGCTATTCAATACCGCTTCAACCGCAGCTATGAGCCGGACATCCATCACGTTGGAAGTACATCGCCATTCTGTCATGCAGTGAAACATCTTGTAGTAACATCGGCAGATCATTATGTAGGAAATCAGCATACACTGTACCATTTAGATTGCCATCGATAAAATGGGGGCCAATTATCCTTCCTCGCATAATGCCACATCATACAATAACCCGCCAAAGTCGCTGATATTCCACCTGTCGCAGCCATCGTGGATTTTCCGTTGCCCAATCATGCATATTATGCCGGTTTACGTTACCGCTATTGGTGAATGACGCTTCGTCGCTAAACATATTGCGTGCAAAAAATCTGTCATCGTCCCGTAATTTCTCTTGCGCCCAGTGGCAGAACTGTACACGACGTTCATAGTCGTCGCCATGCAATTCCTGGAGCATAGAAATATGGTGTGGGTGCAATCGATGTTGATGTAGCTTTCTCAAAAAAGTGTGTGTGAAATGTTATGGAACTTAACCGCTAAGGTTATCAGTCCCTAAGCTTACACACTAATTAACCTAATTATCCTAAGGACAGACCAACACACCCGTGTCCGAGGGAGGACTGGAACCCCCGCCGGGACCAGCCACACCGTCCATGACTGCAGCGCCTGAGATCACTCGGCTAATCCCGCGCGGCAGCATTCTCAATACCGCCGACGTTTTCGAAATTCCCGATCCTCGCGGCACTTGTCTGCTACTGATGTGCGTTTTAGCCGCGACAGCAGCTATAACACCTACTTGGGCATCATCATTTTTTGCAGGTCGTGGTTGACGTTTCACATGTGGCTGAACACTTCCTGTTTCTTTAAACAGCGTAACTACCCAGCAAACGGTCCGGACACTTGGATGATGTCGTCCAGGATACCGAGCAGCATACATCGCACACGCCCTTTGAGCATTTTGATCACAATAGCCATACATCAACACGATATCGACCTTTTCCGCAATTGGTAAACGGTCCATTTTAACACGGGTAATGTATCATGAAGCAAGTACCGTCCGCACTGACGGAATGTTACGTGATAACACGCACTAATGCGTTTGTGACTATTACAGCGCGCTGTATATTTGGTACGACAATGGTTCATGAAGATAAGCTCTGTAACGGCCAAAATCTAGAAGAGAAAAATTAAGAGTAGATATGACAGAACTGCAGAGTGATTTTTGAGAAGAAAACTATCTCAATGGAGTAATAGGAACTGAAACGATCCTTAATACAAGCATTCTGAAGAAACTACAAAGGCTCAGCACCAAGCGATGGAGAAATATTGCAAATAATTATTGGAATATGACGGATTTCTCTTTCGGTAAATTTATTCCAGAAGGTCAGGGTAATATACTCCCTCCACCGTCTCTGTCAACCAGAATTAATGTTCAGTATCTGTTGAGGCAGCTGTCTATAAGGTATTATATCCTATCATTCCTTTTTACCTCTCACAGCATTATTACTGCTCAAGTGTACGTAACCCTTTTTTTTGTGCAGACCTTAAGACACTTCTTGGATCCGTGTCATGGTTTCCATGTAGATACATTTGGATTCTAGTTTCTAGTGCATGTGAGATGCTTCATTTTCTGTTGTGTCAATGGAAAAGGCCTCTCCCTAATTTCAGTGGAACATTTGCACAGAGCAGTTGTAGAGTTAATTTGCACAGAATTTATAAGAATTTCGATGAGCTAGCACGAAAGAGCTGTGTCTCGCTTGTTTGGTTAGTCCACGAGGCTCTGGAAGGGCCTTTCACTGTGTCCTGACGAGGTGCCCTACATGTAATGGCTTCCGCGGTTCGGCGCGACAATAGCAGGCTTCTCTTGCTGAATTCACTTCCTTTGTCCGGCCTCTGGGAGGCTAATCTGAGACAGGTGGCAGACCGCCTCTACCTGCCAGCCTTTCTCTTTGTTCCCGGGGCACTCCACACACTACCGTACCGACAGTGAAAGAAAGCTGGCTGCTTCAGCATATGTAGGTACCGTACCCGCTGACAGCGTACCATTACAGAAAACCAGTGCCTCAGAGAAAGGGACAATCAAAATTAGTATTTACTTTCGAACAATTTAGCTGACCAGTTTTTGCGGTGATTGCTAATTACTATAGTTGGAGTCACGGACGAAGGCGGTAGAGTTTAGACTTGTTCTGCGCACCTACGTCACGCAGTCTCCGACAGCCAGCGAGCGTTCAGTATGTTCTGAGCGCTCTGCTCTGAGTGCTGTAGCTAATGCGAGCATGAAACGCGATCGTAGCGAGTTGCTGAATTTATACATCATTAGTTATGAGTTGTCATTGCTGATGGCAAGTGGTAAATTCTGCATACGAAAGCGAGAGACGTAATTTGCAAGATTAATCTTACTTCAAGTAAAAAGCACGCGCATTTGCGTACCGCAACTGTCGCTTGGGATCGTCGACAATGCCAATTCCATCCGTGCCTTAACATTACAGAATTGAGTAACTGAGTCGCTGAAAACTAATGGATAATTTTAAAATTATGAAGTAGTTGGCGTCCCATTCCCCATAAAAACGTGTACAGTAATGAAGTGTTTAAATTATGGGGTGATTACGATTTGATAGGTGTTTAGTTATAATGAATTATCATGTCATTGGGTCAAAATTTTGAATTTACAGACCTCAATTGTTTATGATGTCACTGCCGGTAATTTATGTACATAGAAGTACATGGCATAACACTCTATGATAAATGTAAATGACTATGCAGGAAGCATTCACATATACCACTGAATGTACCAGTAAAATTATATCGTTGTACAACACATTGCCTAGGAGATATGACAACATAAACACTAAGATGCCCGAGAAACTGCCGCATGATGTTTACATTTACTACTTAAGTGTTGCTAAATCTACTAGCAGACGGTTTCCACATATGCCGCTGAATGTATCCCAATAATATATCACTGTATTACCCACAGTTCAGGAGATATGTAATAAACACTGACACGCGTAAATAACTGCTGCATGACATTTGACGTTAAGATTTGTTACTTCTGTACTACCATATCTATTCACAACAGATTTCGCAAACAATATCCAAATATACTATTCGATGTACCTGCAAAGTAATGTCGTTGTATGACGCGTAATTCTGGGGTCATGCCGTCATAAACATTGGAATGCGTGCAAACGGAACTGCAGGGCGTGTTTCCATACAAATACAGGTGAAATATGAGAACAAACATTCGAGAAATATATGTACAGATATATGTGAAATATAAGTGACATGTGCATACATGGGCAACGCCACAGATAAAAACTCCTCCTAAACCCCTGGATCAATATCAAATATTGTGGGTGTCTGAACCAGCGACTTCATGTTGGGGTCTGGGCGGTAACTTGGAGAGTGAAGAGGGAAAGGACAGAGAGGGGGAAGGAGGAGATACATGTACATATGGGGAGAAGGAGATGGACAGAGATAGGGGAAGGGAAAAATATACAGAGAAAGGAAAGACGAGGAAATGGACAGAAACAGGGAGAGAAAGTAATGGAAAGGCAGAGTGAACATGAAGTGATACAGAGAGGGAAGAGGACGAGATGGACAGAGGAAGGAAAGAGGAGAGATTGAAACAATTGAAGAAGTCAGAAGATAGGGTCTGGGGGAGCGGTGAGAAGGACGGAGAAAGGCAATCATACAAGATGGACAAAGTGAGGGGCGAGAAGAAAGAAGGGGTGGAGGGGATGAATGGGGGGAGGGAGAAGGAGTAGATGGATAGAGAGAGGGGGAATAAGGAAATGTACTAATCTAAGATTGGAATAAATACACATCTGGGCAATGCTAGGTACTCAGCTAGTTGTTTCCATGTACACACATAAAAAAAAGTTTGGCCTCACCCTAGTTCCCAGAATTCCTGAAGATAGAGAAGTTAACTGTGGATATTGTATCACAGACACAGTCACTTTGACTGTTCAGAGATGTCACTAAACTCGCCCAAAGACGTAAACAATCATGCAGGAGCAGCCGGTTAGACGGAGGGGGTCCGACAGCCGATCAGTTCGTCATTCCACCCGCAAGGAGGGACACAGCTCGTGTTGTCTGTAGTTCAACCATGCCTAAACGGCTTCCGATCGCGTCCATATTGTTATTTTGTGCCAGGAAGGGCTCTCAACAAGGGGAGTGTCCTGGCGTATCGGACTGAACCAAAGCGATGTTGTTCGGACACGGAGGAGATACAGAGAGACGGGAATTGTCAATGACATGTCTCGCTCAGGCCATCCAAGGACTACTACTGCAGTGGATGACAGCTACCTACGGATTATAGCTCGGAGGAACCCTGACAGCAACGCCACTATGCTCAATAATGATTTCGTGCAGCCGTAGGACCTCGTGTTACGATTCAAACTGTGCGCGATAGGCTGCATGATGCGCAACTTCACTCACGACGTCCATGGCGAGGTCCATCTTAGCAACCACGGCACCTTGCAGCGCGGTATAGTCGTGCCCAAGAACATGCCTAATGGACCGCTCAGGATTGGCATCACGTTCTCTTCACTGATGAGTGCCGCATATGCCTTCAACTAGTCAATTGTCGGAAACATGTTTGGAGGCAACCCATTCAGGCTGAAATCCTTAGACACACTGTCTGAGTGCAGTAAGGTGGAGGTTGTCTAATATTTTGGTATGGCATTATGTGGCGCCGACGTACGCTACTGGTGGACATGGAAGGAGCCGTAACGGCTGTACGGTACGTAAATGCCATCCTCTGACCAATAGTGCAACCGTATCGGCAGCATATTGGCGAGGCATTCGTCTTCTTGGACGGCAATTCGCGCCTACATCGTGCATATCTTGTGAATAACTTCCTTCAGGAAAACGACATTGCTCGACTAGAGGGGCTAACATGTTCTCCAGACATGAAACCTATCGAAGATGCCAGGGATAGACTGAAAAGGGCTGTTTATGGACAACGTGACCCACCAACCATTCTGAGGGATCTACGCCTAATCGCAGTTGACGAGTGGGACAATCTGGACCAACAGTACCTTGATAAACTTGTGGATAGTATGCCACGACGAATACAGGCATACATCAATGCAATAGGACGTGCTACTGGGTATTAGAGGTACCATTGTGTATAGCAGTCTGGATCACCACCTCTGAAGCTCTCGCTGCATGGTGGTACAACATGTAATGTGTGATTTTCATGAGCAATAAAAAGGGTGGAAATGATGTTTACGTTGATCTCTATTACAATTTTCTACACAGGTTCCAGAACTCTCGGAACTGAGGTGATTCAAACCTTTTTTTTTAGATGTCTGTGTATTGAAACGAAGAACATGAGCTGCGACATGTAGCTATGTAATCTTCTATCACAGTCGTCTGTCATCTTCACTGCTAGAGTTGCTGTGCCTTATCAAGTGCATTTGTTATTTTTTTACACCCCACTCAATAATCAACAGCAACAGAAAATGATTGTCTTAAACGTCTACAATATGATGGTGTATCAAAAGTGACTGACGTTTGAAACACCTCTGTTGACTTACATCCCTGCTCTGTGCAAAAACGTTGATATTCCAAAA
Source organism: Schistocerca gregaria (assembly GCF_023897955.1). Lineage (NCBI taxonomy): Eukaryota > Metazoa > Arthropoda > Insecta > Orthoptera > Acrididae > Schistocerca > Schistocerca gregaria. The sequence continues at coordinate 678,863,880 of NC_064922.1, forward strand.
CATGGTTACCGCTGTCTCTCGCAAGATTTTAAGCTGTCCTGTTTTTTGTTTATCATTCTTTCGATTGGTCTGATGTGGCCCGCCACGAAGTCCTCACATGCGTCAACCTCTTCATCTAAGAGTAGCATTTGCACCCTACGTCCTCAATTACCTGCTGTATGTATTCCAGTCTTTGTCTCCGCCTACAATATTTGCCCTCCACAGATCCCTCTAGTATTATGGGAATCACTCTGTGATGTCTAAAGTGGAGGTGAGGACGTCAACCGTTAGACGATTGCAGATAGACACAGGGGAGGAGCAGAGGGACAGAGGGAGGGGAAGGAGAGGATCTTACTTCTTTTATTATTTTTTCTCAAAATTATTGGCACAACTATGAAAATTGGAACAGTTATAGATGGGAGGCCAGGCATGAACCTCAAGGAAAATGAAACAGCTGCTAAGCCTAGGTAAAATATTTTTTATTCATTAAACTTTAAAAATATTTCTAATGAAAAAATCCATTTTGTGCTTCAGCTCACATAATGTTAACACTGTTCATCAGAATTCAATGTACTTTGCTGCGAATATGTGTGACATACATATCTAACTTAAACTCATGAAGTTTTTCAGTTAAAATATAAATGGGTCTGTGACGATATTTTGAAGTTACTGTACACTGGAGATATTAATTTTATATGGTATAATTAAATGTATTTGTTAAAATGCTTCATCAAACCAAACAATTCTGGAGTTTTGGGGTCACTTTCTCACATACGACAACTGTTGAAAACTGCTGTCTTACAGGACTATGCTTTCGTTTTTTATGCGTACCTAAATCTGAAAAATTAGTTTTCGGCAAAATCGCTAGAAACTTAAATTCAATGGTCACATAATGCTCCAGGCTTATAGTCCTTTGCCTCTTCTGATTCCTCGTCCGGTTTCCTCTTCTTATTCACTGTTTTTGAAATTCTTGCTTGTTTAGATACTTGCAGAAGACTCTTTTAGGTTTAATGACACGTTCTCGGTCAAACAGTGCCGAAGGAAAAGAACAGTTGTTTCCTGGTCATATGACCATTCCACCCAAAAAAAATTCGCAGCATGAGCCCCATCATTGAAGTAAGTAACGGCATCAAGAACACCAATTTTTAAAGTATTTCCACCCACTTATACTGTTTTTGTGGGCTTTCCCCAAACACATTGCTTGAAGCTTTCAATCAGGTTCTGTGTACGACCATGCAGACACTTAGAGAGCAGTGTTTCACTTGCAAGGTCTCTGTATAGAATTTTATTACTTCCGTCACAGCTGCTTGTAAGGAATGTTTGTGTTGATATTCATCTCCTCCAGATATTTGTCTCTGGTATTCACACCAAGAATCTGAACCTTTTAGATACAAAGCATGTACTGGGTCTTTCTCTGTGGACAGCTTATGATAATAAGTGTACCACACTGCCACCTTCGTATTTTGTTTTAGATCTACAGCATTAGCTGTAACAGCCATGCCGTAATATGTCTCATACTTACCTTTTCCGTCATCTGTTAGCCTTCCTTTTCCTTTGATGGTTTTTCCATCTGACAGTTTCTTCCGTGATAGGTCTTGTCGCAGCTTTCACAGAGTACTTTCCAGTTTTTTTGTGCATATGACCGACACATTCAAATTCGCGATATTTACGCTGTATCCATGGTGCCTAGTTTCTCTTACTTTCAGAAAAGCTTTTTTATTACTATCACCGAGATATTTTGTATATCGAAGCCCATGTAAGTCTTCCGACGTACCGCTGTACTTTAAGCGTGCAGTGAATGACAACCAAAATGGAGTGCCACCCCAGACCATAACTCCTGGTTTCAGGACCGAAAGGCAGGTGACAGTCAGGTAGGGATCCCATTGCTGTCCAGGGTATCTCGAGACTGGAATTAGCTGGCCATCGGGGCTCAGTTCGAAGTAGGACTCATCGCTAAAGCCAAGTTTACTTCGGTCATTGGGATTACAGTCGAAGACGTGTCTGGAGACACTCCTGACAGCAGTGGCATACCGACGTGGCTGTCACCCGATATACGGCCGGACAATCCCTACTGATAATATGGGTGTCGTTTCTTTTCATCACAGGACCCCTTTGGTAGTCATACGCAATACGCTGACAACACAGCGATACGTCGATGATATACTACTACTTCCCATTTGTCGCCCTTCATGTCAAGCTATTCTGGGCTTACATTTCAGCAAGATAATGCCCGGACGCACACGGCGAGAGTTTCTGTTTCTTGTGTTGGTGCTTGCCAAACTCTGCTTTGTCCAGTAAGGTCGCCGAATGTCCCCCAAACTGAGAGCGTGTGCAACATTACGGGCAGGGCCCTTCAACCAACTCGGGATTTTGACGATCTAATTCCGCAATTGGGCATAATTTGTCATATAACCCTGAAGAGGACATTCGACAACTTTATCAACTAACGCCAATCCGAATAACTACTTGCATATGGGCTGAAGGTGGGCCAAAGCGTTATTGACTTCCTCAACTTGTGACTCCATTTCTCTTGAATGAGTTCACCGGCTTTTCTGAAGCTGTAGTCATTTATTTGTCTATACATGTACATCACATCTATCGATTTCTGTCCCATTCGAATAATTCCTTCACGGAGCGTAGCTCTTTTCCCTTACAGTGTATTTTGGTTCACGAATGTATGTTTCTTTGAATGATATATAAAATTCCATACAATAATCGGAATACTTTCTGTTTCTCTTGCTGTTGAGTGGATAAATAGCCTGCCACTACACCTCTGAATGAATGTGGTCCTTGTTAACGTACTAAAAAAGTTAATAGTTTGGGACAATCACGACATTCAGACTCAGTATTACAATTTTATTGCTCTACTATGCGCCATTCAACTTCATGCAGCGCATATGACAGCTTTATATTCTGGGCACCTTAAATGTGGTCAGCAAGTAAATCACCAAGGTTCGTTTGAAATCCTCTGGCTCAGCTAGACCTATCACATTACATTTATGTGCTTCACAATGTAGGCTGTGCAATCTTAGTGTTTTAAATGTGACAGGTAATGAAAATAAAAATGGAAGAGCTTAAATCAGTGAATTTAGTCATACAGAAATGAACTATCAACGTTGTAACAATAAAGTGAATAACTGTTAAATGGAACGCCTCATGCAAGTGCATAATTAGAAGAATTCAGTGAGAGAAATGTGCAAGCCATAAATAGATTAATGCTCACAACTTTGGTCTAGCATTACGTGGCTTTGGGTACTTTGCAAAGGTCCTATCTCAGCATACTTTCTGTATTTATATGTTCACATATTTCTTACCTCATTATGCATTTTCCATTATCTTACTTCACCATTTGTTTCCAATAAAATCCTACCTACACCTGTTGTCTTTGCAAAGTACCCAAAGCTTGTCATCAACAGTGCAACGTTTAAAGAATATGTTGTTTCTAACCAGATAATAATGCCGAATCTGCGTGTTTGTTTTTCCATGCCATTTACTTTTGTTGTCTTTCCAAATCGGATCCTTATCTTGTTCATAAGCAATGTCTTTTAAAGATGTAGTAATGAAGTTTTCAAAGGGTACTTCCTGAATGTAAAGCGCTACGTGGCGGGCCAAAATAAAAAGCTAAACAGCCTACCTACAATTAAGAAATATAAAACTTCCCCTTTGAAAAATTATGAATGCAGTGCTGTAAAAACTCTTATGTTATTTTATTTTCAAACACCTGGAGAAAAGTCAACGTAGTCAGACAGTTTTCTCTGATCATCATTAAACTGACACAAAATATTTTTAGCGCTACGCAGTCTGACTTTCAATAATCCCTGTAAGAGAATGGCCCTGACTACCAATAACCTATACCTTTCGTGAATCACTTACCTCACAAAAATCTTCGTTGCTTGAACTACTACAATACAGCGAGCGCCAATACTGCCAGCTAAATAAAAGATTCTAACTACTGAAGGCAGTGACTACTCTTAGGCATAGTCAGCAAATGAAAGATTTTGATAGAGAACAAACAATGTATTTACGTTGACATTGTTAAAAAGTCATCATATATGACATCTATCTTTATAAATTTCCTTTTCCTAGAGGACACACGTCCAGATCGTCCGCTTATAGTAACCTTTCAAAATTCTGGCATCTCTCTCCTCATCCATCACTGCTGGTGGCTCACCTCCAACTGCCCAACGCTAGGCGCTGTTCACATCCAATTGCCCAACACTACACAAGCGAATATTCCAACAATGAGTCCAGCCAGCCACAGACTGCACACAGCACAGTCAGTGACTTTCATACAGAGCGTTACCTGGCGTTACCAACATAAAAACCTAAAAGCTTACTTACAATGTAACCGCTTATAGTCTGAGAAGAAAAAACAGCTTTACATGATGGATGATGCAACGAGGGCATGATGAAAAGCGAATTGTTTGTCAACGAAACAGTTCTTGGGGGTTAAAGCTGCCTTTCACTTAACGCAAAACTTTCCAAAAAAGGTCTTTGAAGTTATTTCTACATAGTGTATGTGCAAGATCTTGCTGCCTTCTAGCAGCGATCTACTGATCTACTGTAGGTCGCTGGAGGAATGATTGGAGAAATGAGCAAGTCAATCCCGTTTCCATTAACGGTCGTTAAACAGACATAGAAAACTAAAGGTCAGTAACGCTGACGTCAGTCGGGTAATTTTAGAACACGTTTTTTGCCTACGCATTGTGACCTTTCTGCAAACCGAAAATTTCCCCTGCAGATTCTGCAAAGTGGATCGTGTGAAACCCAACTAGCTCTGTTCGTCTGCAAGATTCGGAAAGCAGTAGATACCATCTCCCATGTTTACGACGTGTGCCTTGCCTTTCAGAAGGTGCTGGACACAATTCCAAATTGTCACCTAATGAATAAAATATGAGTGTACGGAATATCAGACAGGGCTGCAACGGATTGAAGAGTCCAGCCGATGTAGATATTAAAGTGGAAAGCATGGAGTAATATACTAATCGAAGAAACGTTGTTCTACCATGAAATGATTTGCATTCGCAGAAACCTAGTTCGCTTTCGCTTAGGGAATAAGGTACTCAACAAAATAGCGGATTGCAGTATACCACCCATGAAAAGTGTCTTTGAGGTAGCAGCAAACTACAACTGTAGACTGGCCTAACACCCCTAGAATTATGACTGTAACTACCTTTCAGTGCACATATAATTGGAAAAAATGTATTCGCCGTGTCCTTTAGCTCTTAACTTATCCTTTCTGACATAGTAATAAGTATTCACACTGCCGCAAGCAGTTGGTGGCAAAATCTGTTATTGAATTTTCATTCAGTTTAACAAGAAATTAAATGTACATTTCCTCCAAGTCACGGTAACCATACAGTTTCCAGAACTGATATCGTTTTTCCTACGTTTATTAATGTTTTCCTAATTTCTATTACTAGATTATGTTCGACGATATTTATAGCTTAGCTCTTCCGATAATCACTATACCTGCATTACCAACAATCAAACGCTAGCTCAGATGAAGCCATTCGGAACTTGCCAGAAATGAAATTTATTCTTTAGAATGAGAGGAAACCCATAGGTAAAACTAGTCAACACTAACGAATCCCAACAAAGTTCACGATCGGAGCACAGTGAGACATAAAATGTTATGACGTCGAGCAGAGTGGCTGTAAAGTTGTAGTGGGAGTTGGAGTCATAAAAGTAGCACACGTATATATCGGGAATCGAGTTTAGTTCCACAGATGGGCGAGCACGGGGAGCGATCAAAATTTTCATCTGTGCCTTCATCAATGACAGCATCGTTTATCGTCTTCAGAGTTCTCGGTTTTCCTCCGTTCGGTAGTTGTCATAATACTTTTCGTTGGTCACCGAACCAAATATAACTTTTCCTTCCACAATTACTAATTCGAATCGAGCAACTGTAAAAGAACACGAACGTCGATGCTTGTCTCTAAGTGGTGAAACGGCATAATCTCCCGACACGGGGAATGCAGAAAATGCAGCAATGCAGCGGGTGGTGGCTTGTGACAATCATTAAAATTTTTCCGTCGGGACTTCTATGACGTCGTTACTAAATCCTTCTCCCATTCTTCATATGGCTACTAGAGATGTCTGCAAGATGGACCAATAGAGATTACTGTTATTTTTAGGATTCCCTGCTACAATCTTTACAAACGGAATCATAATACGATCGCTTCGTTGTGCGTCTGGCTGTGTCTGTTTGCCTGTTCGACTGTTAAAAACCATTATTTATCAGGAACGAGTAGATGTATCATGTTCTAATTTATGTCACTTACTAAAGTCTATAGTCTCTAGGCCTTGTAAAACTCTTAAGCATCTAAGTCAATGGAATCAAAAGACACGGCCATTTTGTTACGTATTCTGATACCCGAAAACTCAATCATCAAAACCCAGCATCATGAAATTTGGCAAGAAGCAAGATTTCACACTACAACAAAGGAAAAAAAATCCAAAAATTCTTAATTTGTGATTATATAACACATAAAAATAGTTGAAAGGAGTGTACCGGAATCTGTGCATTACGCATTAACATCCAAACGGTTTGCTTCAGGAAAACCTGTAATTAAACTCTGACTGATCTTGAACAATGGAAATCACTTCTCTGTGTTTATTAATACTAAAATCTTCACGACGGTTAAAAAAATGTAAGTAGCGTTTGCTGCTTCGGATCACGTTCCAATATCGTCGAATGGTTTTGAACGGTTCCTTATGCTTTCAATCCGTGAGTTTTCAACGCTGGGTGTCTCGTTTCCAAGCTCCATCGCAAACATGTGGAAAGAAAGATTTAAATATTGGTAGGAGGGGCTGTCAGGACCTTCTGGTCGTGTGGAACTTCCACGTTGACGTTGAGCAGATTTGTGATGAAATTTGGTGGTTCTGTGACATCATTTACTAACCTTACAGCTCACCAGAACTTCCGAGCTGTGAGGCCTTCTTTCGGTACGTGTGGACACCTTGCTGTTCGAAATATTGCCGAGGCCGAGGATGACGTCACTCTGCTCCACACTTAAGCACCATCACAGAAGTAGGTTGTAAGCACCTTTCAGCCAAATGTCAAACCATTATTAATGTTTTCCTAATTTCTATTACTAGATTATGTTCGACGATATTTATAGCTTAGCTCTTCCGAGAAAATTACGCAGTTCCAAACAGTGATTATTGAATTCTGTTAAACAGTGTAGATTTATTTTCATTCATTGTAGAAATCAGTTTTCTCAGTTGATATTTTCGCGAACGTATCCCAGTCACTCAGTTACATGTTTATACTATCTCGTGATTTGTAACAAGTCATAACTCTGGGAACGGCAGTAGCAGTAAGAAGCAGTACCTATACTGGCACAGAGCAGTCTGTCTCTTTAGTAAACTTCACTAATAACTCCAAAGCTCAACCTACCCTCGGCCTCCACTTCGTTGGTTTTTCTAAGGTGCTGCAATTGACGTGTCGCTCACGTGGTGAGAGACGTGTAGGTGTTTAACAGGCGACATATTGAGGCTTATTATAAGGGCTAAGGAGCGGATAGAGGTTCAGGGCACTCTCTTGTCCTAGGGGTGGGAAATTGCCCCTAAAGGCGGAAGAATCAGCAATGATCAACGACATGAGGATGCACAAGGCAATGGAAACCACTGCATTAAAGACACGTAACGTGTATCCACAGGACATGTGGCCTGTAGTTGAAGAAGTGTCATGATGATCTCTCCATTGGCAAAAAATTCCGGAATAGTCCCCCATTCGGATCTCCGGGAGGGGACTCCCAAGGGGGAGGTTACCATGAGCAAAAGATTGAATAATCAACGAAAGGATAATGTTCTAGGGGTCGGGGCGTGGAATGTCAGAAGCTTGGACGTGGTAGGGAAGCTAGAAAATATGAAAAGGGAAATGCAAAGGCTCAATCTAGATATAGTAGGGGTCACTGAAGTGAAGTGGAAGGAAGACAAGGATTTCTGGTCAGATGAGTATCGGGTAATATCAACAGCAGCAGAAAATGGTATAACAGGTGTAGGATTCGTTATGAATAGGAAGGTAGGGCAGAAGGTGTGTTACTGTGAACAGTTCAGTGATCGGGTTGTTCTAATCAGAATCGACAGCAGACCAACACCGACAACGATAGTTCAGGTATACATGCCAACGTCGCAAGCTGAAGATGAACAGATAGAGAAAGTAGATGAGGATATGGAAAGGGTAATGCAGTATATAAAGGGGGGCAAAAATCTAATAGTCATGGGCGACTGGAATGCAGTTGTAGGCGAAGGAGTAGAAGAAAAGGTTACAGGAGAATATGGGCTTGGGGCAAGGAATGAAAGAGGAGAAAGACTAATTGAGTTCTATAACAAGTTTCAGCTAGTAATAGCGAATACCCTGTTCAAGAATCACAAGAGGAGGAGGTATACTTGGAGAAGGCCGGGAGATACGGGAAGATTTCAATTAGATTACATCATGGCCAGACAGAGATTCCGAAATCAGATACTGGATTGCAAGGCGTACCCAGGAGCAGATATAGACTCAGATCACAATATAGTAGTGATGAAGAGTAGGTTGAAGTTCAAGACATTAGTCAGGAAGAATCAATACGCAGAGAAGTGGGATACGGAAGTTCTAAGGAATGACGAGATACGTTTGAAGTTCTCTAACGCTATTGATACAGCAATAAGGAATAGCGCAGTAGGCAGCACAGTTGAAGAGGAATGGACATCTCTAAAAAGGGCCATCACAGTAGTTGGGAAGGAAAACATAGGTACAAAGAAGGTAGCTGCGAGGAAACCATGGGTAACAGAAGAAATACTTCAGTTGATTGATGAAAGGAGGAAGTACAAACATGTTCTGGGAAAATCAGGAATACAGAAATACGAGTCGCTGAGGTATGAAATAAATAGGAAGTGCTGGGAAGCTAAGACGAAATGGCTGCAGGAAAATTTTGAAGGAATCGAAAAAGATATGATTGTCGGAAGGACAGACTCAGCATACAGGAAAGTCAAAACAACCTTTGGTGACATTAAAACAACGGTGGTAACATTAAGAGTGTAACGGGAATTCCACTGTTAAATGCAGAGGAGAGAGCAGACAGGTGGAAAGAATACATTGAAAGCCGCTATGAGGGTGAAGATTTGTCTGATGTGATAGAAGAAGAAACAGGAATCGATTTAGAAGAGATTGGGGATCCAGTATTAAAATCGGAATTTAAAAGAGCTTACGGCTAATAATGGAGGCAAGACTAAAGAAAAATCAAGACACCTTCATAGGATTTGTCGACCTGGAAAAAGCGTTCGACAATATAAAATGGTGCAAGCTGTTCAATATTCTGAAAAAAGTAGGAGTAAGCTATAGGGAGAGACGGGTCATATACAATATGTACAACAACCAAGAGGGAATAATAAGAGTGGACGATCAAGAACGAAGTGCTCGTAATAAGAAGGGCGTAAGACAAGGCTGTAGCCTTTCGCCCCTACTCTTCAATCTGTACATCGAGGAAGCAATGATGGAAATAAAAGAAAGGTTCGGGAGTGGAATTAAAATACAAGGTGAAAGGATATCAATGATACTATTCGCTGATGACATTGCTATCCTGAGTGAAAGTGAAGAAGAATTAAATGATCTGCTGAACGGAATGAACAGTCTAATGAGTAAACAGTATGGTTTGAGAGTAAATCGGAGAAAGACGAAGGTAATGAGAAGTAGTAGAAATGAGAACAGCGAGAAACTTAACATTAGGACTGATGGTCACGAAGTCAATGATGTTAAGGAATTCTGCTACCTAGGCAGTAAAATAACCAATGACGGACGGAGCAAGGAGGACACTCGCTACGGCAAAAAAGGCTTTTCTGGCCAAGAGAAGTCTACTAATATCAAATACGGGCCTTAATTTGAGGAAGAAATTTCTGAGGATGTAGCATTGTATGCTAGTGAAGCATGGACTGTGGGAAAACCGGAACAGTAGAGAATCGAAGCATTTGAGTTGTGGTGCTATAGACGAATGTTGAAAATTAGGTGGACTGATAAGGTAAGGAATGAGGAGGTTCTACGCAGAATCGGAGAGGAAAGGAATATGTGGAAAACACTGTTACGGCGAAGGGACAGGATAATAGGACATCTGCTAAGACATGACTTCCATGGTACTAGAGGGAGCTGTAGAGGGCAAAAACTGTAGAGGAAGACAGAGATTGGAATACGTCCAGCAAATAATTGAGGACGTAGGTTCCAAGTGCTACTCTGAGATGAAGAGGTTAGCACAGGAAAGGAATTCGTGGCGGGCCGCATCAAACCAGTCATTAGACTGATGATCAAAAAAAAAGGGAATCATCTCAGTTACCCATTCGTATTATGCCATGGAAATATACAACTCAAAAGTCGAATGGGACGTTGTTGTAAACTCCCAATCGAGTTGAAACTTTAATTTTACCTTGGAAAACTCATTTTCAGTTTTTTTTATCACAGTTCATCTGAAAAAAATAGTGTTAAGTACAACTCTTTGCAGTATGTTCTTGTTTTTAGTCTAAGTCATTGTTGCCTAATTAAAATCAGAAATTTTTCTCCTGATTGATATTGATATTCTTTAAAAAATTCTTCCCTTAAAAATATGCCAATGACACACTTGCATTTTAATTCTTAGAAGGTTTGAATAATTCAGTTTTCATCCCAAAAGTATATGAGCTAAACGAATTGAGAATTTTGAAAATTTAGAGTGGTGCAAGCTTGATTTCTAGCAGTTTCTCTTAATAATTTGTTTCATGATTGTGGCTTTATTTCTGTACTTTTTCTGCTTAGTTTGTCATGCTCCTGTGTTGCATAAGCAGCATTATGGTTCTGTAAATCAATTATTCTTTAACCCTGTAACACTAGCAGGAGGGGGGGAGGGATGTTACATTGCCACTAAACCATTGCAGATTTTATAACTCCATATTTTATTCAAAGGTAGTTATAATTTATAGTTTATGATTTAGTTGTTCACAATTAAAGTACAAAATGTCCTGTTTCACTCACTGTACTGACAATACCAGATTGATGGGAACCATGAATCGGTACCAATTACAATAGTATATTTTACGAAGGTTTAGTAATACAATATAGTAGTGTTAATGTAAGTAGCGTTAATAAACACAGAGAAGTGATTTCCACGTTTCAAGGGTAGTCAAAGTCTAACGGTAGGTTTTCATGAAGTAAACCATTTGAGTGTTAATGTGTGTCACAGATTACCCATACAGTTCTTTCAACCAGAATTTTATTTACTTAGCTTATCCAAATTACGTCACATTACTTTTAAAGTCATTGAGATTACAAAGAACATTTTTCGATCATTATCAAAGGGTTTTGCAGTGGGGAGAACAAAATACACTAACGAAAAAGAACAGTTACTGGTGGGAAAAATTCAGTTTAATTTTTAGCTGTTTTAACACACAATCTACATTTCCCTATGAGACCACTTGAATGGGCTAATAGTATTAGCCATTGTGTGTTCTGCAAATACCTTATTCCTAAGCAAATCCTTGCCAAATTTCATTCCATCAACACCTTCATAGTAACGACTTTCAAAATACATTGACGGAAGGAGTTGTGTGACATAAACGAACGTTGGTAAGCGTGTTTATACTCGTACATCTGCAAGATGATGTCTATTCATATTTCCCGCCAGTAGTATAAGAGTGGCGCTACTAACACCTCTATGAGGATGCAAATCAGGTTTGCTTTAAATAAACACGTAATGGTCGTGAGAGTTAATTACCTTTGAGATTGGATGTGGCGAGTAGAAGTTAGTCAAGGATGCCTTTAAAGATCACAAAGGTCCCATTATCAACACCTTATTGAGTCTAAAAGAGATCGTGTAATAGGACTTACGCGATATTGCAGAAAGACGTGGCTGGAATGGAGCCACTATGCATGATTTCTGGCAGAGGTGGTCACGGGTATGTCCAGATACAAGAAGACTGGACTCCCAACAGACACATGACACTACCGAGAGGAAAGATCGTCGTGTTAGGCGTATGGCTCTGACACATCTTGCTGTAGCTACAGCAGCAATTTGAGGAGCAGTTGGCACCCCGGTGACACAACGAACCGTTAAAAATCGGTTACTCCAAGGACAACATTCAGCCAGATGCTATGTAGTGTGCATTTCATCCACCCCAAACCACTACCATTTGCGACTTCAGTGCTGTCGAGCGAGCTCATTGGAGAGCAGGATGAAGCTCTGTTGTGTTACATGATGAAGCCTGGTTCTGCCTCGGTGCCAGTGATAACCGTGTGTTGGGTAGGAGGTGGCAAGTTGAGGGCCGCCACCATTCTGTCTGCTCGCTAGACACACTGCACCTACACCTGGAGTTATGGTCTGGAGTGCGATTTCGTGTGAAAGCAGGAGCACTTTCGTGTTTATCCCACGCAAATTTGTACGTCCATCTGGTGCTCGACTGTACTGTTGTTCATAAATAGCATTCCAGGGGTGTTTTCCAATAGGTTAACTCTCGCCCACATTCCGGTGTTGCAACCAACATGCTCTGCATAGTGTCGACTCCTTGCCTCTGCCTGCTCGATCACCAGATCTGCGTCCAATCGAGTACATATGAGACATCATCGGAAGACAACTGCAGCGCTATCCACAAACAGCATAAACTGTTCCTGTATTGACAGACAAAGTGCAACAGACATGGAACTCCATCCTACAAAGTGACAGCCTGCTCCTATACAACACAATACATGCACATTTGCATATATGCGTTCACCATTCTGGCGACTACGCGAGTTATTAATTACCAGCATTTACTTTTGAAATGGTTTATCTCGCTCTTTCGTTAACCCGTGCTCTTGCAACGTTACTGACTTAAGTATGCTATCCAGGCAAATGTATTCCCGAAATTTCATTACTCTACATAAATTATTTTTTGGTGCTGCGATTTTTTCCGTCATTGTGGCTTACAGTTTTGGAACTATATCTTCTCTTGATAGTATCTACAAATGCGAAGTAATGTGGCCTTTCTATGAAAGATTTTGCTTGTTCACAAAGAATGCTAAACGAATCACTGCAATATTCACTGCAGGTGAGCCGAAAATTCACGCTGACTGAGGAAACTGGATAAACGAGTTTTCAAGAATCGCATCGTGGTACTGAAAGTAACTACATATATCTTCAGTTCCAAACAGATACTAACTTCTTGTTAGTTATCGTACTTCGGCGGCTATATACGTTATGCATTACACTGAGGTGACAAAAGTCATAGGATAGCGATATGCACATCGCTTACCAAGGTACCGAAGGGCATTGTTTTGGCGGAACTGTCATTTGTGCTCAGGTGGATTCATGTGAAAATCTTTCCGACGTGGTTATGGCCGCACGACTTGAATGAACAGACTTTAAACGAGGAACAGTAGTTGGAGCTAGACGCAGGGGACATTCCATTTCGTGAATCGTTAGGCGATTCAGTATTCTGAGATCCACGGTCCCAAGACAGTGCTGAGAATAGCAAATTTCAGGCATTGTCTGCCCCCACGCACAACGCAGTGGCCGATCGAGAGCAGCGTCGTTTGCTTAGAGTTGTCAGTGCTAACAAATAAGCAACATACTGTGAAACAATGGCAGAAATCAATGTGGGACGTGCAACGAAAGTATCCGTTAGGACAATGCGGTGAAATAAGGCCTTAATGTGCTATGGCAGCAGACGGCCGACGCGAGTGCCTTTGCTGACATCCCAACATCGCGTGCAGCGCCTCTCCTTGGATCGCGGCCGTGCGTAACAGTTGGACCCTAGACGACTGGAAAACCGTGGCCTGGTCAGATGAGTTTCCAATTCAGTTGAAAGTAGCTGATGATAGAGTTTGAGTGTGCTGCAGACCCCATGAAGCCATGGACCCAGGTTGTCAACAAGGCACAGTGTAAACTGATTGTGTGTCCATAATGGTGAGGCTTGCGTTTACATGGAGTAGACTAGGTCCTCCGGTCCAGCTACACCGATATTGGTTACATGGAGAACATTTGCAGCCATTTATGGACCTTATGTTCCCAAACATCGATGGAGTTTTTATGGATGATAACGCGCCGTGTCACTGGGTTGCTTCAAATGGCTCTGAGCACTAGGGGGACTGAACATCTTAGGTCATCAGCCCCCTAGAACTTAGAACTACTTAAACCTAACTAACCTAAGGACATCACACACATCCATGCCCGAGGCAGGTTTCGAACCTGCGACCGTAGCAGTCTCGCGGTTCCGGACTGAGCGCCTAGAACCGCTAGACCACTGCGGCCGGCTGTCACTGGGCATTAGTTGTTGACTGTTGGTTTCAAGTACATACTAGACAATTCAAACCTATAATTTGGCCACCCATCGAACATTTATGGGATAGAGAGGTCATTTCGTGCACAAACTCCTGAACTGGCAACACTTTCTCAGCTATGGACGCCTTTAGAGTACTCGGTGTAATTGCTTACCTCATTTCTTCAGCATAACGTGGTGAAAACGGCAGAACAATTATTCACTCTTTCGAAATACATTTTAGATGGCCTTTCTTAGCTGCCTCACGATATAAACGCAAGCGGCACCTGAAGGGTCATGGTTCCCAAAATTGAAGTTGCTGTACTGTCCTACGTTCTTTCCCTATTCGTCATCGGAGTGCAGATGAGGAGTTTGAATGAAGTAATTAAAATCAGCTTAACATGAATAGGATACACACTTGACAAGATCAACATGTGGGCATTCCACATTATTTTCGCTGTATGCGTAGCACAGTGGTTCAAAATGAACACTCACGGCTGTTACCTTACGTACATCTTTCCCACGAGCTCGACTGCATCACTTAGTATTTCTAAGCTTCCCTTAGCTAAGGACATAGATACCGTAGTCTGCGAAAGAGCTGTAAAACTGTATGTAGCTCTAAGCTTTCCTTGTATATGGAAACAGCGGATATAGTGTGAATGATTACTGTATGAACTTCTTGTCAAGTTGTAACACCAAAAGACGAGGAGTGTACCTTAGTTAGGTAAATCAGTAGACACCAAAGGATACAGTAGCGTGAAACTCATGAAATATTTTCCGAGCAATCTTCTGAGAAGTTTACAGAACATCTCTCTCAGATTCTTTTCTTCTTTTCTAGGAGATTATAATTTGCAGTTAATATCTGAGCAAAATCATGTCGCCATGAGTCACTTTGGGCAACACCAATTTGAGTTCCAGAAAAATGACCCTACGCCTTACCTTCGAGATATGCAGAATATAGGCAAATATAAGCTTGTAGAATTTGTAGATTTGTAGCTTTCAGTTTGTATATTGTGAATTGTGAGGGAAACCTTGGACAATTTTGCAAAAGGGAAAAAGCTTCACGAAGAAGACACAAAAATTTGAGGTTTGGTGAATGATACTGTAATTCTGTCAGAGACGAAAAAGAACTTGGGAGAGCAGGAAAACGGAGGAATAACGTCTAGAAAAGATATTATAATGTATACACCAAGAAAAGTAAAATAAGGGCAACGGAACGTAATCGATTGCAATCAGACGATGCTTTGGGAACTAGATAGGGAATGAGACACTGAAAATAGATTAAATCTTTTATTTGGGTAGTAAAACAATTTACTGTGATGGAAGTAGAGAGGATGTAACATGCAGATTAACAACAGCAAAGAAAGCATTTCTGAACGAGAGAAGTTTGTTAACATCGAAATACAAATTTAATTGCTACGAAGACTTTTCTGACGTATTTATGTATAGAGTAACCTTGTACGAAAACGATACGATAAACGATATAGAGAAGAAGAAAACAGAAGCTTTCGAAATGTAGCACTGTAGGAGAATGCTGAAGAATGGATGTCTAGATCCGGTAACTAAAGACGAGCTACTGAATCGAATCGGGGAGAATAGGAATTTATGGCCTTGCCGACAAAATGAAGGACGCATCGTGAGGCACCGCGGAATCATTTGTTTGGTAATGGAGGATTAAGGTCTTATAGCGATACTTGTGCTTGACTACATACAGTAGGAAGGTTGAATTTGATGTCGCGTGTAGTAATTATGCCGAGGTAAATGGGAACAGGATCCCCTAGCGTGAAGGGCCACATTAAACCGTTCCTCCGACACAAGCCAACAACCGCAACAACAACTTAAGCTATTGGTTGTGTTCTGTCAGTAAACCTGAAACCAACTTACTTCTATTATCATTTATATCGAAATTTAACGAAGTAAGTGAAACATGTGGTCCACTTTCTTACTAGCCACCTTAAAAGAGAATGCACTGTTTATATATTTTGTGGATCGGATAAACAACCACAAAGAAGTAGAACATGTACAAAATAACTTTGCCCCTACCAGTACATATGGCACAGTACGGGAGGGACAAAGATAGAGATGAGGCCTCCGTTGCGAACCACTACCAC
This sequence comes from Schistocerca gregaria, assembly GCF_023897955.1. Taxonomy (NCBI): domain Eukaryota; kingdom Metazoa; phylum Arthropoda; class Insecta; order Orthoptera; family Acrididae; genus Schistocerca; species Schistocerca gregaria. The sequence goes on from NC_064922.1 coordinate 678,880,211, forward strand.
ATTGTTGTGGAAGTCCAGTGTGACAGCAGTGACCTATGCACAAATGCACATCTCGTGTAACTTGTAAGAAAACAGTTAGTGAGTGTACAATTGATCGTATTAACAACTTATGTTAGTACGGACAATAATTCCACAAAGATAAAGGTCAAAGCCAACAGTTTCTCACTAGAGAACTTATAAATCTGTGTTTGTATGTTACAAATCTCCTCTTAAACCACTGTACAGGGTGTTTATAAATAACTATCGTTTTTTTCACTTTATAATATTTATTATATTAAACTTACAGTTATAAATGATATGTCAAATGAAAGAGCAACTCAGACAGTTTTATCAAGAACCCTGTAAATGTTAAATAATAACGAAGTACGCGATTGGTTGAACTTCACTATACCCAAGTGCTGGATAGGCAGCAAGGGGACCAATGACAGGGTTTGATTTGCATGGCCTCCACGTTCACCCGACCTAACGCCATGCCATTTTTTCCTTCGGCAAGGATCGCGTGTACATGTCTTAGCTACCAGCAGACCTCCCTGAATTAAGAAACCGGACTGAAGCAAATGTTGCTACAATCACTGAAGACACGCTTATCAACATTTGGGAAGAACTCGGCTATAGACTTAATGTGTGCCGTGTGACAAATTGTGCCTACATGAACATTTATAAGGTTCTTGGTAAAAATGTTTGAGTTGCTCTTTCATTTGACATGTCATTTACAACTGTAAGTTTAATATAATAAATATCATAAAGCGTTAAAACCCCGATTTTCATTTATAAACACCCTGTACTTATTACAGACAAACGTGGTACACATGTCATTTACTGTTTGGAAAGAATCGCCTATGAACCACCTACGAAAGGGATGGGGCTGAAAAAGAAGCGCAGCCCACGACGAGCGTATACCCACATTTTATTCTTCCAGTAGTTGAGAATGAGATCACTTAGTGATTTGCAGAAAACTTTATATATAATTATTAATCTTTACGAAACATTTTCGGCTAACAACCACAGCAAAACTAAGAGAGGGGAAATGTTTATTACTTACATTTTCGCTGTTCGTACAGCACAAGTGCCGCATGATGCATGGAATTTTAATTTATTACTTCTTTACTACTAGCTGCATGTGAGACAAGCTTTGTAAACGGTTTTCACATATAGCACTGAGTTTACTAGAAAAATTGTATCACTGTAGACACATAGTTTAGGAAACACGTCGTAAACATTGAGCAGCATAAAAAGGAAACTAGAGGATGAAATTCCATGCAGATACAGGTGAAATTTATTTAGAACTACGTATGAAATATGTTACACATATGCGAAATAATTCTGACATCTGACATAAAAGTATTCTGAGTGTCGTGCCGCGTCATAATGTAAAAAGCTATACTGGAGAAACCAACGTTTCGGCCCCGTTTTCAGTGGCTTTCTTTTGGATCTACCATATAGCTTTTTACATTATTACTGGTTACGGTACTCAGAAAACGTTTGTATCATCGACATCTGGAAGCAAAGACTACGCAATCATATGTTTGACAAGCGTGTATGCGGGCAAAGCCATGGGTAAAAAGCTCATGCCAAACACCTGGAACGATTTCAGTCGAATTAGGTACAAATATTAGTGACGATCTGGAAAGAAATACTGCGATGGTAAGATCTGTCACCCTCCCGTTGGGGTGGGGGTAATAATGTAGAGAGAGAATACGAGAATCCCTCGTGTCGGCCTCAGCCCAAAGGAGTCACTTCATGCTGATATAGAAGATCATGTACTCAGCACACTGCTCTCCCAGCCGTATGTCAGTAGCTACTCAGTTTGCAGAAGGCGATATTATGAAACAAAAAAATGGGTTATAATTTAACACAATGCTCAGGAGGAGCGGCACAGTTGCAATAACATTGGTGCCTTGAAAACATGGCAGTCTGTGCGAGCTTGTGACCTTTGCAATGGCGCTATTGCCTCCGGGGCGCACGTGCCCCTGACAGATGCGGTTGCCCGCGAAACAAAAGGGCAGTACTCTGCGCTACAGCTTCCCGCTGCCTGCAACTGCCGTGGCCGAGTGTTATTCATCGCAATCGGCTGCCCGAATATCTGTCGACCCTACGCTAGGCGCACAAAGACAAAGAAGGGCCTACAGACTATTTTGTTTCACAGTCTACAGCTACATCCTTATTTTGCAAATCACTGTGAAATGCATGTCAAAGAATTCGCCCAGTGTACTAGGGTTCTTCCCGCTGTAGTGCGAATATAATGACTGTTTAAATATCTTCGTAATCAGTAACTTTTAAGAAAATTTCCCGTGGAGAAAAAACAGCGGTCTAGCTAAAATGTTTTTCAATGAATAAAAACAGTGTTGCTCGGTATAAAAATATTTATTTGCAGCAGTTACTGGTCAAGTGAGCAGTTGGCGTTCGTGTCACAACACCTGCTCCGTGCACCGTCACCGCCTACAGTAGCTGAATAAATGGTGTGAAGTTGCTCACATTCCGCCCGAAACCGGTAATCACTGCAAATAAATATTTTATAGCGATGAAGACTATTCTTAATCCATTTTAAAACTTTGTCATTAATCTAATATTGTTATTGCTGTCCTTACTGAAGTGATACGTAGGTGTTTGTAGTGCATTCCTACACTCCTCACTAAATACTGCTTCATCAAACTTTGTATTCAGGCTTTTACAGGATACTTGCTGTCTATTTTCAAGCCTCTGCTAATTTAAAGTTTCAAGGACTTTTGTGACCAACCTGAGGCCATTCGTGCTGCATTTCTCTGTTAGTTAGATATCCCTTGTTACCTCTATATGGCATTCTTCTAACAGACTTAAATAATATTATATGATTGGTCGACGTAACGTTTCCTAAGCACTCTCCTTTGTAGATTGATTGCGCTTCCTAACTTCCCTTCCAATGAACTGCAATCTACCACCTATTTTATCTATGGCATCCCTACAAATTGTTATAGACAATTATATTCTCTTCGTAGTATACTAACTGTGTGTTTTGTGAAGAACGCAATTTCAAATTTCTAAACGTGTTAGGTCAATACCAATCCTTACAGTACTTTGAAATCTTATCATAGTCTGACTTGATAGCAGGCGAGTTTAATCAGCTAATGTTTCAGCATAGATAAATGCATCATCTACAAAATGTCTGAAGGTACTATTAAAGTAGTATCCTGAGACCTTTTGCAGGTAGGTGATGCATTTCTCTATACTGAAATATTGACTGATAAAACTCTCCAATTATTTAATCAGACCTTAAAGTGTCCTCTCTTCTGCTCCCCCCCCCCCTCCCCCTATGAACCCTGGACCTTGCCACGGATGGGGAGGCTTGCGTGCCTTACTGACACATATAGCCGTTCCGTAGGTGGAAGCATGATGGAGAGCTATCTGTTAAGATGCAAGGCAAACATGTGGTCCCTGAACAGGGGCAGCAGTCTATTCAGTAGTTGCAGGAGCAACAGTAAGAACGGTTGACTGATCTGGCCTTGTAATATCAACCAAATAGAATGCTGTGCTGGTACTGCGAATGGCTGAAAACCAGGGGAAACTACAGCCGTAATGTTTCACGAGGGCACGCAGCTCTACTGTATGGTTAAATGACGATGGTGTCTTCTTGGATAAAGTATTCCAGAGGTAAAACAGTCCCCCATTCGGACCTCTGGGTGAAAACTACTGAGGAGGATATCGTTAACAGTCGAAACAGAACTGGCATTCTGTGGATCGGTACGTGGAATGTTAGATTCCTTAATCGGGCTGGTAGGTTAGAAAATTTAAACACGAAAACGGATAGTTGAAATAGACGTAGTAGGGATTATTGAAGTTCGGTGACAGGAGGAACAGGATTTCTGGTAGGGTGAATAGAGGTTTTTAAATACAAATTCAAACAGGGGTAACGCATTAGTGGGTTTCTTAATGAATATGAAAATGGAAATGTAGGTAAGCTAGTGTGAACAGCATAGTGAATGCATCGTAGCCAAGACAGAGATAACGCCCACAGTACCAATGCAAATTTATATGCCAACTAGCTCCGCAGATGATGAAGTAATTTAAGATATGTATGATGAGATACGAAAATGTAATTGTGGTCGGTTACTGGAATTCAATAGTAGGAAAAAGAGCAGAAAGAAAAATAGTAGGTCAGAACGGCCTATGGGAATGAAAGACAAACCCACCTGATAGAATTTTGCACAGAGCATGAATTAATCATCGCTAACACTCGGTTTAAGACTCACGAAAGTAGGTTTTATATGGGGAAGAGGTCTGGAGACACCGTCAGGTCTCTGATTGATTATAGAATGGTAAAGAAGAGATTTCGGAAGCAGGTTTTAAATTGTAACACATTTCCAGGGGCAGACGTGGATTCCGACCACAAATTAATGATTATAAACTGCAGATTAAAACTGGAAAATTTACAAAAAGGTAGGATATTAACGAGATGGCACCTGGCTAAACTGAAAGAGAGTTTCAGAGGGTGCATTAGGATTCGATTGACAAGAAGAAGGGAAAGGAATAGAGTAGAAGAAGAATGGGTATCTTTGAGAGATTAAATAGTGAAGGTGGCTGAGGATCAAGTAGTTCAAAAGACGAAGGGTAGTAGAAACCTAGGATAACACAAGAGATATTGAATTTAATTGCTGAAATAAGAAAGTGTAAAAATGCAATAAATGAAGCAGGCGAAAGGCAGTACAAACGTCTAAGAAATGAGACCGACAGGATGTGCAAAATGGCTAAGCAGAAATGGCTGGAGGACAAATGTAAGTATGTAGAAGCATATATCACTAGGGTAAAGATAGATGCTGCCTACCGGAAAATTAAAGAGACCTTTGGAGAAAAGAGAACCACCTGTATGAATATCAAGAGTTCAGATGGTAAAGCAGTCCTAAGCAAAGAACGGAAAGCCGAAAAGTGGAAGGACTACATAGAGGGTCTGTTACAAGGGCAATATACTTGGGGCAATATTATGGAAGTGTAAGAGGATATAGATAAAGATGAGATAGGAGATATGCTACTGTGTGAAGAATTTGACAAAGCACTGAAAGACCTATGTAGAAACAAGGCCCCGGGAGTAGACAACATTCTGTTAGAGTTACTGATAGCTTTGGGAGAGCCAGCCATAACAAAACTCTTCCATCTGATGAGCAAGATGTATGAGACAGGCGAAATGCCCTCAGACTTTAAGAAGAATATAATAATTCCCATTCCATAGAAATCAGATATTGACACATGTGAAAATTACAGAACTATCAGTTTAATAAGTCACGGTTGCAAAATAATAAAATGACTCCTTTACAGAAGAATGGAAAAACTGGTAGAAGCCGACCAATCTGATTCAGTAGAAATGTAGGAACATTCAAAGCATTACTGACACTATGACTTCTCATCGAAGATAGGTTATAGTGTTTGTAGACATAGAGAAAACTTTTGGCAATGTTGACTGGAATACTCTCTTTCAAATTCTAAAGGTGACAGGGGTAAAATAAAGGGAGCGAAAGGCTATTTACAGTTTATACGGAAACCAGATGGCAGTTATAATGGTCGAGAGGCACGAAAGGGAAGCAGTAATTGAGAAGGGTGTGAGACGAGGTTTTAGCCTATTCCCAGTGTTATTCAATCTGAGCAAGTAGGAAAGGAAACGAAAGAAAAATTCGGAGTAGGAATTATTTCAGGGAGAAGAAATGAAAACTTTGTGGATTGCCAACAACATTGTGATTGTGTCAGAGAGAGCAAAGGACTTGGAAGAGCAGTTGAACGGAACGGACCGTACCTTGAAATGAGGATATGAGATGAAATCAACAAAAGCAAGACGAGGGTAATGTAATGTACTCGAATTAAATCAGGTGTTGCTGAGGCAATTTCATTGGGAAATGAGATACTTAAAGTAGTAGATGATTTTTGCTATTTGGGAAGAAAAACGACTGATTATGGTCGAAGTAGGGAGGATATAAAATGTAGACCGCCAATGGCAAGGAGTGCATTACTGAAGGAGAGAAATGTGTTAATATTGAGAACAGATTTAAATGTCAAGAAGTCCTTTCTGAAAGTATTTGTATGAAGTGTGGGGAGGTATGGAAGCGAAACATGGACGATAAACAGTTTAGACGAGAACAGAACAGAAGGTTTAGAAATGTGGGAAGAAGAATTCTTAAGATTAAATGGATAGATCACGTAATTAAGGAGGTGGCACTGACCAATTGAGGAGAAGAAAAATTTCTGGTACAACCTGACTATAAGAAAGAATCGGTTGGTAGGACTCATCCTCAGACTTCAAGGGATCACCAATTTAGTACTGAAGGTAAGCGTGAGAAGGGAGGGGGGGATAGATGAATACGTAAGCAGATTTCGAAGGATATGTAGAGTAGCATGGAGAGCTGCATCAATCCAGTCATTGGACTGTAGATCACAATAATAACAATTATTAAAGTGGTGAAAAAGACGTTAAGAAACAAAGTGAACAACAGGGGATTCAACATAATACCCAGTGGCATGTCTGAAGTAACTTCATTCCCTACCGATAGCTCACCATCCAAGATGACATGCTGTCTCCTGCCTGGCAAGAAATTCTCAATAAATTTCATTTGACAACCCATGTAATTCTGTTCTCGTTAATAAGTGTTGATGTCAGATGTTTCTCAAAAGTCAAGCATCATTGGATCCATATGATTGTCTTGATCCTTGGTTTTCAGGATGTAATGTGAGAAAAGCTCGAGTTGGATTTACGACATTCGATTTTTGCAGATTCTGTGCAAGTTCGCATGAAGGAGATGATTCTGTCAGAGTTATTTCATACATTAGGTCAGAATATGTACTGAGATTTGAAGACTCTACAACAGTTGGATGTCAATGGCATCAGGTTGCTGATTGTTTCTAAACTTTCAGAAGTGAAGGGAATTACTAGTCCGTTTGTGCGAATAATTCCAGAACAATGACATCATTAAATTTTGCAAGTACATTAAGTTTCAAAGTTGAGGAGTATTTATGTCCCTACTAAAAGTCCCAAATAAACTTTCGTAATTAATTTCAAATAAAATTATTCTAATATATACGCAATAAAAGTTAAAGAAAACTAAAAAGTTTGTGTAAGGTACTATTTAATTAACTTCCTACAATATAATTGAGACTGTAGACTTATAAATTTCCAAGTACAGTAAGCAGATTTTTACAACTGCTTCAGTGAATGTCGCATGAGTAAGGCTATAATTTTACCACTGACGCTTATTTGTGAACTATTTTCACTGCATCAGATAGATTAGTATCTTTAAAGAAGTACATTTTAGTTAATGCAGCCTGTTGGACTCAAATCTGACAACCCTAATACGAGGGCTATCAGGAAGGTAAGGTTCGATCAGTCGTGAAATGGAAACCACTGCCAAAATCAAAAACATTTTGTTTGAAACAGTTAGTTACACCTTCCAGCTACTTCTCTACATAGTCACCGCTCCGACGTAGACACTGCTCGAAGCTTTGTACCAACTTTACAATAGCCTCGTCGTAGAAGGCAGCCGCCAACGCTCTCCGTTAATTCTCTACCTTGATCTAAAACTCGTAGTCTGTGCCAAAATGTCTGCGTAGTTAGCGGTTCATGTGAGCAGAGATGAAACTCACCGGGAGCCAGTTACGGGCGGTATTCTGGTTAATAAAACACTTCCCATAGAAAACGCCGCACGGCCATCCTCATTTCCCCTACAGAGTGCGGCCGGGAATCGTCATGACGAACGAAATGCATGACATCGATGTTATATGGGCCCATTAATCAGGAGAACCCTCTCGCCAGGCTCTCATACTTGGTGGGAGAAGCTATTGTTCTAGGCTCCCTGCCGCCGTTGGATAAGCAGCCGCAGCAGCAAGTCGTATAACCCTAGCTTACTTATTTGTTAGATAGTTTAATTTCTTTGCGTGTTTTTGGGTACTTGCATTGTTTAATTCATATATTTAGGGCGTATTATAGTATTTGAGGGTTGTAGCATCGCGCCTTAGTACCTGAATAGTGCAAATTCGCGTAGTCGTCTGTCGTCTGTTTTTGTTTTGAACAGCCAGTGTCGGTTGGTCACAGTCATTGTGCTCCCTGCCGCCGTTGGATAAGCAGCCGCAGCAGCAAGTCGTATAACCCTAGCTTACTTATTTGTTAGATAGTTTAATTAATTTCTTTGCGTGTTTTTGGGTACTTACATTGTTTAATTCATATATTTCGGGCGTATTATAGTATTTGACAGCTGTAGCATCGCGCTTTAGTGTTTACTTCGTAGATTCTTATTTAAATTGCGTGTGAGTTTCGTATAGGAGGTGCAATTTCGAGTTTTAGTTACTGTAATCGTAAATTCAGCAGATTGTAGCGCAGTCGTTAGGCATTTGTACAGGTTAGTTGATACATGCTTTGCGTGTTCCGCTTGCGTTATCTAGGCACGGACTCGTGTTTCGGTAACTGTTGTTAAACATCGATTAGAATGGACAGGGACTGCGATTGCTGTGTTCGGATGAGGGCTGACTTGGCATCCCTTCGCTCACAGCTGCAATCGGCGCTGACTTCGGTCGCGCAGCTTGAGGCTGTTGCCAATGGGCACCACTGTGGGGAGCCGGACTCGGGTATCACGGGGATGTCAACCTCGTCCCGTCTGTCCCCAGATCGGTCTGCCGCTGTGGTTGCCCCGGTTGCTGCCCGCAGTGGGGCTGAGCCCTCGCCTGTGGTTGATTGGGAGATCGTTCCAAGGCGTGGCAGGCAGCGAAAGGCGTCCCCGGAGGCTGATCAGAAAGCCTCCCCGGTGCGTCTGACAAACCGGTTTCAGGCACTGTCTCTGGCTGAGCCAGATGCAGCTGCCTGCCCTGTTTCAGAGGATCATTCTCAGCCTTCAAGGTCCGGGCAATCGCAGAGGGTGGGCTTACTGGTAGTTGGGAGCTCCAATGTTAGGCGCGTAATGGGGCCCCTTAGGGATACGGCGGCTAAGGAGGGGAAGAAATCCAGTGTGCACTTCGTGTGCATTCCGGGAGGAGTCATTCCTGATGTGGAAAGGACCCTTCCGGATGCCATGAAGAGCACAGGGTGCAGCCAGCTGCAGGTGGTGGCACATGTCGGCACTAATGACGTGTGTCGCTTTGGATCTGAGGAAATTCTCTCTGGATTCCAGCGGCTATCTGATTTGGTGAAGGCTGCCGGTCTTGCTTACGACATGAAGGCAGAGCTCACCATCTGCAGCACCGTTGACAGAACCGACTGCGGACCTTTGGTGCAGAGCCGGGTGGAGGGTCTGAATCAGAGGCTCAGACGGTTTTGCGACCGTATTGGCTGCAGATTCCTTGACTTGCGCCATAGGGTGGTGGGGTTTCGGGTTCCGCTGGATAGGTCAGGAGTTCACTACACTCAGCTGGCGGCTACACGGGTAGCGGAGGCTGTGTGGCGTGAACTGGGCGGTTTTTTAGGTTAGAAGGCCTCGGGAAAGTGCGGGATGGGCTGCAATGTCAAAGGGTGCTTGGCAATTACAGGACGTGCTTGGATCAAGGAACAGTCGGAATTATAGTTGTAAATTGTTGTAGTTGCGCTGGAAAAGTCCCTGAGCTTCAAGCGCTAATAGAAAGCACAGAAGCTGATATCGTTATAGGTACAGAAAGCTGGCTAAAGCCTGAAATAAGTTCTGCAGAAATTTTTACGAACTCTCAGACGGTATTCAGGAAAGATAGATTAGACAGAATTGGTGGTGGAGTGTTTGTGTCTGTCAGTAGTGGTTTATCTTGTAGTGAAGTCGAAGTAGATACTCCGTGCGAATTGGTGTGGGTGGAGGTTATACTTAACAGCCGAATTAAGTTAATAATTGGCTCCTTCTACTGACCCCCAGACTCCGATGATACAGTTGCGGAACAGTTCAGAGAAAGTTTGAGTCTCGTAACAAATAAATACCCCACTCAAACGGTTACAGTTGGTGGGGACTTCAACCTACCCTCGGTATGTTGGAAAAAATACTTGTTCAAAACCGGTGGTAGGCAGAAAACGTCTTCCGAGATTGTCCTAAATGCATTCTCCGAAAATTATTTCGAGCAGTTAGTCCACGAACCCACGCGAATTGTAAATGGTTGCGAAAACACACTTGACCTCTTGGCCACAAACAATCCAGAGCTGATAGAGAGCATCATGACTGATACAGGGATTAGTGATCACAAGGTCATTGTAGCTAGGCTCAGTACCATTTCTTCCAAACCCATCAGAAACAAACGCAAAATAATTTTATTTAAAAAAGCGGATAAAGTGCCACTAGAAGCCTTCCTAAAAGACAATTTCCATTCCTTCCGAACTGACTATGCGAATGTAGACGAGATGTGGCTCAAATTCAAAGATATAGTAGCAACAGCAATTGAGAGATTCATACCTCATAAATTGGTAAGAGATGGAACGGATCCCCCGTGGTACACAAAAAAGGTCCGAACGCTGTTGCAGAGGCAACGGAAAAAGCATGCGAAGTTCAGAAGAACGCGAAATCCCGAAGATGGGCTAGAATTTACAGACGCGCGAAATTTGGCACGTACTTCGATGCGAGATGCCTTTAATAGGTTCCACAACGAAACATTGTCTCGAAATTTGGTAGAAAATCCGAAGAAATTCTGGTCGTATGTAAAGTACACAAGCGGCAAGACGCAGTCAATACCTTCGCTGCGCAGTGCCGATGGTACTGTTATCGACGACTGTGCCGCTAAAGCGGAGTTATTGAACGCAGTTTTCCGAAATTCCTTCACCAGGGAAGACGAATGGAATATTCCAGAATTAGAAACACGAACATCTGCTAGCATGAGTTTCTTAGAAGTAGATACCTTAGGGGTTGCGAAGCAACTCAAATCGCTTGATACGGGTAAGTCTTCAGGTCCAGATTGTATACCGATTAGGTTCCTTTCAGATTACGCTGATACTATAGCTCCCTACTTAGCACTCATATACAACCGCTCGCTCACCGATAGATCTGTACCTACAGATTGGAAAATTGCGCAGGTCGTACCAGTGTTTAAGAAGGGTAGTAGGAGTAATCCATTTAACTACAGACCTATATCATTGACGTCGGTTTGCAGTAGGGTTTTGGAGCATATAATGTATTCAAACATTATGAACCACCTCGAAGGGAACGATCTATTGACACGTAATCAGCATGGCTTCAGAAAACATCGCTCTTGTGCAACGCAGCTAGCTCTTTATTCGCACGAAGTAATGGCCGCTATCGACAGGGGGATCTCAAGTTGATTCCGTATTTCTAGATTTCCGGAAAGCTTTTGACACCGTTCCTCACAAGCGACTTCTAATCAAGCTGCGGAGCTATGGGGTATCGTCTCAGTTGTGCGACTGGATTCGTGATTTACTGTCAGGAAGGTCGCAGTTCGTAGTAATAGACGGCAAATCATCGAGTAAAACTGAAGTGATATCAGGTGTTCCCCAGGGAAGCGTCCTGGGACCTCTACTGTTCCTGATCTATATAAATGACCTGGGTGACAATCTGAGCAGTTCTCTTAGACTGTTCGCAGATGATGCTGTAATTTACCGTCTAGTAAGGTCATCCGAAGACCAGTATCAGCTGCAAAGCGATTTAGAAAAGATTGCTGTATGGTGTGTCAGGTGGCAGTTGACGCTAAATAACGAAAAGTGTGAGATGATCCACATGAGTTCCAACTGAAATCCGTTGGAATTCGATTACTCGATAAATAGTACAATTCTCAAGACTGTCAATTCAACTAAGTACCTGGGTGTTAAAATTACGAACAACTTCAGTTGGAAGGACCACATAGATAATATTGTCGGGAAGGCGAGCCAAAGGTTGCGTTTCATTGGCAGGACACTTAGCAGATGCAACAAGTCCACTAAAGAGACAGCTTACACTACACTCGTTCGTCCTCTGTTAGAATATTGATGCGCGGTGTGGGATCCTTACCAGGTGGGATTGACGGAGGGCATCGAAAGGGTGCAAAAAAGGGCAGCTCGTTTTGTATTATCGCGTTATTAATTTTGAACACATTTCTCATTGATGACAGCAGTCTGGCTAAAAATACTTTAAAAATGGATTACAAGCAGTGTCGACATCAGAAACATGTATTTCGAGGGTATTAATGTTTTGCGGTGGACACTGCTTCTCAACCATTTTTAAAAGTATTTCTAGCCATTTTTACTCGGTCACTGTGCGCTCAGAACTGAAAAGAGCGAGATGACGCATTACTGAGACACTGCGCCATACATCTGTGCGAAGCTTCATCGGATTTTCGCCGTGGTTTCCATTTTGCACCCGATCGGACCTTACTTTCCGCGTAGCCCTAATATTTTGTGTTTCTTATGCATCCAGCTTGCAGCTTTTGCCTTTGTTAATACAATGCAACAATTTTGTATCAATAGAGGAGAAACCAATTTTAAGCAAGTTGAACTGTTCGCTGCTTGAAAGGTGAAAGCAGTGTTATATCACCTAAAGACTAATTTCAAGTCCACTGTTTCGCAGTTGGTCAATAATTACCTCACTGTAAAACTTTAGTCCCAATGTGCTTCGTTCTTACTGTAACTGAGATGAAACAGCGACGGATATGCAGACATCAGTCTGACACGTAACTGATTTCCATACTTTTTTAAATTACGAATTGGACCAAATACATTGAAATATGATCATTTCGCAAATGATAAGAGTACCCTTAAAATGTGTCTTTTATCTTATAATTCATATTCTCTTAACATCTATGTAGATAAGAAAATAGCGGGCATCAAAATTGCAGCATAACATATGTCCCTTGCATGCTGTCATTGTAATAAATTATGTACGAAGCTCCTCGTATCAGTTTTATAATGTGCAGCAATAGTATCTGACTGTTGTTTGTAGTGACGAAATACCACCGCCATCTTTTTCAGCTTAAGACAATTCTTTACCTCACCATGTACAGTGCATCAGACTGCAATTCAAACCCTAAGGCAAGTTTTTAATCAGGCTGGAATATTATGTTATCCCTGAAAGTCACAAATTAGCAACAGTCGAGCCTCTTAAGGCAAATACTAGTAGAGCAAAGAGAGAGAAGTAATCTGTATTTTGCGGAGAGACAAAGATCAAATCGTGCTTCCTGCTCATAAAGGTAACGCCACAGCGTTCTTAAGGCCATATTGTATCATGATAATCTGTCATTACGTTTAGAAAACAGTACATATAAAAGTATAAATGGCACTCCTGCTTTATCAGTCAAGAGAAAGACAGGGAAGCTATATAAGTATCCTAGTCTGCAATATGACATAGAATCTTCTAAGCCACCAAGGCTGTACAGTTTGCCTAAAATCGTCAAACTAGGCTTTCCATTGCGACCTGTTAATGCTATAGATTTTCAAACATACAGGCTTGCTTAACTACTTCGTCAGTTTGCTAGAGTCAAAAGCTGGCCACATCGAACATCATATTGAAAACTTTCAAACGTTCATGGACATAACTAAACAACAGTTTCAATCCAGAAAAAGTTATCGTCTGTTTGAAAGTGGTCTCTTTATGCGTGAAAGTCCCTGTGGAGAATACGTGAATGTTAATAGCAGTCCATACCTCTCACAAAACTATCAAATTGTTTCAGCGTATTTTGACGACCACCTGCTTTTTGTATAATGGTAAATTTTGTGGAGTGACTAAGCAAATACTCATGTGTTTTCCATTGTTACTGCCATTTGTACTTTTGTATGAACTGTTTTCCAAACGTTGAGTCATTGTCATGATACAATATGACCCTAAGAACGCTGTGGCATTACCTTTATAAGCGGGAAGCACAATTAGATCTTCGTTTCTCTAGAAAATACGGAGTCCTTCTCTCTCTTTGATCTACTAGTATTTGCCTTAAGAGGCTTGGCTGTCTTTATGGAGCATTTTGAAGAACACACATTAAATGCACCTCCTCTTCGTCACCTTGCTTCTTTCATTATTTTCACGACGCCTTTATTTGGCCACACAAGACCAAAGCTCTTCATATGTTCACTGATCATATGAACGGCATGCACGCTAATATCGGTAAATGGGATGTCCATATCTAAAACACTAGAGGGAAAAATGACCTTTATTACCTATTATTAAAGCTGACAGTGGCTCAGAAGGAGTTCAATATGCAGCAACAAAAATTTGTGATAAATATCCCAGCAACATAAAATGCCCGATAGGTAGCAAAGCAAGTTTGAAAACAAACTTAAAATCATTTCTCTTGGGCAACTTTTCCTATTCCTTTGGCGAATTGCTATTTAAAAGCTGGTAGTCAGTATTTAAAAATAAAGAGAAATAAAAAAACCTTTTTAATTAGTTGCATGAGTAGGAGCAAAAAAATTGGGTTTTTTTGCAATTCAGCCTTATGCAAACACAATTAGATTATTTTTGTATTTACCAGACATGTTTCGACACCTATGTGTCATCTTCTGTGGGTCAAACTTTTATTTTTTAAGAGTACATCGCTAGATGTAGTGCATTATTATACACTGGTTAGATGCAGTTCATGTAGCGATGTAATTTGATGAAATAAAAATTTGGCCGTCCGAGCGGTTCTAAGCGCTTCAGTCCGGAACCACGCGACTGCTACGGTCGCAGGTTCGAATCCTGCCCCGGGCATGGCTGTGTGTGATGTCCTTAAGTTAGTTAGGTTTTAGTAGTTCTAAGTTCTAGGGGACTGATGACCTCAGAAGTTAAGTCCCATAGTGCTCAGAGCCGTTTGAACCATCTGAACAGATAAAGACCGTCGAGCACTGCCGATGGTGCTTGTAATAAATCGCACTAAATAGGCGGATATAATCACTCATTAGTCCCACAGAAATATCAGTAGTCCAGTAGCGCAATGACTGTGCCTAGGGAGTTAAAAATAATGGGAGAGAATGGCCGAGCAGCTCCTCATTAGCCACACATTTCTTTATTCAGAGGCAAGCGACACTTGAGGTGATGTGAAGAGCGACGTCACAGAAAGGTGGATGATTGGAAACGAGTTATTCGGATTGATGAATGACACTATACCTTGTGGCATTGCGATGGAAGGATTCGGGTATCGACAAATTCCTGGAGAACGATAACTGACATCATGCGTAGCTCTAGCAGTGTCGTACGGAGAAGGTGATGTTAAGCTATAGGGGTATTTTTCCTGGCTGAGGTGCGTTCCCCTTACTGCACTCTAAATGCGGTAGGATATGTGTACAGATTTTACAGCATTATGTAGTGCATGTAGTTGAGTAGGAGCTCGGAGGCGATGACTGTTTTCATCAGTATAAGAATGCATCTGTGAGACAGTGGTTTGTGGGCCATAACATTCCTGAAATGAACTGGCCTACCCAGAATCCCAGCCCGATTGGAATACCTTTCGTATGAGTTACAACGTCGATTTAACTGCAGGCACAAGTGTTCTGCCATTCCTCCAGAGACATTCAGATACCTCACCATAGCCCAGTAGGTTCGCAGTATGTGGGTAGCGTTGCTGCCTCTGGATCACGGTGTCCAAGGTACGATTCCCGGACGGGTAGGAGTTTTTCTCTGCCCACGTACTGGGAGTTTGTGTTGTCCTCATCATTTCATCGTCATCGTCATCATCATCATCATCATTCGTGACAGTGGCTAAATTGGACTGAATCAAGAAATTGGACTGTGTGAAAAATTGGTACTTTGTATGGGTGCTGATGACCGTTCTGTTGAGCGCCCAACAAAAAAGTAGTTCAAATGGCTCTGAGCACTATCGGACTTAACATCTGAGGTTATCAGTCCCCTAGAACTTAGAAATACTTAAACCTAACTAACCTAAGGACATCAAACACACCCATGCCCGAGGCAGGATTCGAACCTGCGACCGTAGCAGCAGCGTAGTTCCGGACTGAAGCGCCTAGAACCGCTCGGCCACAGCGGCCGGCTTGCACCCAACAAAACCAAACACCATCGTCATCACATCCCATCAGAGTTCATGCGATCATAAAGGTGGACGTACCTCACATTATTATCCACTAATCGGCACCGGTCATTCTCGAACAGATATTCCAAATCAATGCTGTGCACCTCTTCAACCTCATTTGAAAGCAAGCCCACGTCAAATCTGTCAAAAGCTGGGAATAAAAATCCCCAGGTCCTGGATTCGAACAGGCCATACGTTTGTCACTCGCTGCCACATAACTGCTCGTTGGCGATTATAATTAGGGAATCGAGGTACAAGGAAGACTAAAGAATGTTCTCCGAATCGGACCGAGGAATGTTAAATGTGGACTTTTGAGAAAAACTGTATAAATATTAATGCAGCTATGAGCAGATTAAATGTGTTACGGGATTTTCAGTAAATTCTGAACTGGACTTATACTTCTCGTTAAGACATTTAATAAGAACAACTGCTAACAACAGAGCCAATTCCATTTACACATTGTCATATTTATGCCCGAAACTAGTAACTAATTATTAGAAAAAATTCTGTAGATATTCGTTTGTATGGTCCCTTTAAACACTGCAAGTCGGTTTGTAAGTGATTCTGCAGCGAACGAACAGCTGATATTCATCATACAGTACCTAGCTTAATCTGGTTTGTGAAATATTCGGATAGCGTAGTCATACTTATATATAATTAATTTTTTACTTGGATTTATACAGTTTTCTACAAAAGAAAATGCTGCCAGAACAGAAAACCTAACTTCACTTATTGTCAAACATTAGAAGTCTTTCCTGGCCTGTGAAGTCTGTCGGTTCAAAAAATTTCAATACTGGATTAATAAAAAATAATGAATAGTTAAGACAAAGCTTTTAATGCTTCAGTGTTGTACATAGTCTGTGCAACACACAGAACTTCATACAGCCATCCGACTCTGTCGGGAAAGTCTATTTTTGGAATATTGGTCGGCTCGCAACGTCACATTGGCTTCATTGTCGCTTGTATCGTCAAAGTGTTGTCTCTTCTTGTGAATTCCTACACTGTCATTTGTGCTAGGTACTTACTGATAATACCAAGTCGCCAGTGACCAGTTTTGGTAGAAAAGAATTGTCCATTTTTTGCATTTCAGTGGAGTCGCGACAGGCGTGCACGCGTTGTTGTTACCGTTTGGGAGTCAAGGTGTAAGGGACAAGCTTTGTACACACTTTTCTCTTCTTCAACACATTCTGGATAAAGTTGTGAACGCCTGATTTATACATATTACTCCATTGTGATGCAACGTGGAGTGGCCGCTTGGTTAGAGGCGCCATGTCACGGATTGCGCCCCCCCCCCCCCTGGGGATTAGTTAGAGTCCTCCCTCTGGCATGGGTTTGTGTGTGTTCTTCTTAGTACAAGCTAGTTTTAGAGTGTGTAAGTCTAGAGACCGATTACGTCAGCAGTTTTGTCCTTTGTGATTTGCGACACAACAAACAGAACATCGTTGACACATTATGGTCACTCTTCCAATTTTAGTCGACCACGATATTATTGCTCCTGGCAGTGAGGGCTCTTCCGTCGGCTATCGCGAGTTTTTATCACGATATTTTACGAGGACTCACTGAAACACTTAATAGCGTCTGCACAACTGTCTTGAAATCATTCTTTAGTCACCGCCGACCGGTGTGTTCTAGGAGCTTCAGTTTCGAACCATGCGACCACTACGGTCGCAGGTTCGTATCCTGTCTCGGGCATGGATGTGTGTGATGTCCTTAGGTTAGTTAGTTTTAAGTAGTTCTATGTTCTAGGGGACTGATGACCTCAGATGTTAAGTCACATAGTGCTCAGAGCCATTTGAACCATTTGAACCCTAGTCACCACTGCTCTTGTTTACTGTTAAGTCACATTGTAGCGGCCACGGGAGGTCCAGTGCACTAATATCGTGGTGGGGTACTACTTAATATGACCTATTCGCAACTGAATGGTCGAATACATCCTGTTCTTCACCGTTGTTAGTTCAAGCCTCCACCGTGGTTACCGCACTGACGTCCCTTATACGGCAGAAATAAAATCAGGCTCGGAACTTTTTAGACGGATTTTGTATGAGGTCAGATAAACTGCTTCCTCATGTTGTGAAAGCAGTCGTAAGGACGTGTTGCCCACAGTAACGTGTATTTCTTGTTTACAGACACGGCGGGCAGCCGCCCCGACGCTGGCGCCGTCAGAGGTACAGTGAGCGCGAACGCTGAATTGGCCCATCCAGACTCCACTCCTCTCACTCAGCCGCTCATTTCACGTTCTCCATGAAGCATCTGCAATGATAAATGCCGACTGGCCAAGGGAAACTGTAATTACACTGACCAATATTTTCTACACTTACAGTGGTCCTTGGCTACCAGACAGATCACCGCCACTCTTCCGTGTTGATGGGAGAATATCTTCCAGAAAAACTCAAAAATTATGAGGAACCCATTGATGGACAGTAATATTCGGGTCAATCGAGGAGGCGTTCTTGAATGTCCTAACAATACGACTCATCATAAACCACTCAGCTGGGTACCAGGGCACAAGGGAATTCAAATAAATGAATTAACAGTTGTGGCAGTCGAGGAAACATGTATTATATACCAGGCTACCCAATGCATTTTCCCCTTACATGCTTTATTCTCGCTGTTGAGGTGCGGGGTACTGTGTCGGTGGGTAGAGGCGCAGCTATAGACGGACGACTTCGTAGTGAGTGAAATCCAACCGCTCGGTCGTATCGTAACTCCGTCCGGCCACTGATACGACGTTAAGCAGTCCTCACACACCTTGACACATGGCTTCCCGCTCTGGCGAGAGAGAACTCTAAAAGTGTGGTGCTTCTGCATAAGGATTTGAATTAGGCGTGACACAGTACAGCTATTAGCTAACACTTTTAAAGGAAACATAACAAAACATCCACTTTTAACTTAAGCACATTCGTTCATACTAAAGGGGATAGGACGTCAAACGGGCCGACTTGAATCAGGAGAGTCACCACAGAACATTTTAATTTCTACTGTCTATACTTTTACAAATAAATGCATAACACTTTGTCACCATAGCCAGGAAGGATTGAGGACTCACACTCATCGCAGTGGAAGTTCAAAAACGTAGCAAAATACATTTTTTTACATGTGAAATTTCGTCATTTTTTTCACTTATTACTGGCTGCATTTGTTGCTATAGGTACACTTTTCTTCCTAAGTAAGAGAGACTCTTCGATGAATTTTTCATAGCATACAAACAGTAGTTACAGGTGTATGAAACTCTACAATTTTCCAAATCTATTTAAAAACTGTGAAAAAATTGAGATAATTAAGTATAAAACTTGAGTTTTTTTCTAAACACGAAGTTTAAAATGTAATAGTTCATTCATTTTTTCATAAATTAAATAACTTCTAGAGTTTCATAAACCTGTAACTATGGTTTGTATGCTGTGCAAAAGTCATCGAATAATCTCTCTTACTTAGGAAGAAAAGTGTACCAATAGCAACAAATGCAGCCAGTAGTAAGTGAAAAAATAATGAAATTTCGCATGTAAGAAATGTGTTTTTTTTACGGCTTTGAGCTTCCACTGCTATGAGTATGAATCCTGAATCCTTCCTGGTCATGCTGCTAAAGTTTTAAGAATTTATTTGTAAAATTATAGACAGTGGAAAATAAAATGTCCTGTGGTGCCTCTCCTGCTCCAATTCGGCCCGTTTGACGTACTACCCCCTTTAACACTTAAAAATTACGCATTAACATTATTCCAAAACATAAAAGAATTCAGCATACTGTACGTACAGAACGTAATATTTAAGGGGAGGTTTACTTCTTTGACCCGAAAAAAGTATGTTCTTTGAGAATTTTTTCTCGGGGTGTGTTATAGATATCAGTGTCAAATTTGGTCAAACTTTTTATTGATATTTCCTCTACAAGCTGGAGTTTTTTCGACCGGAAATGTCGATGAGCAAAGGCGGAAGTGCCGTCGGAACGAAACAAAATTTCGATGTCGACCTCCAAGCGCGGTATGTCACAGGTCAGCCGGCTCGTCTGAAATCAAAATTGAGTTGACCTCGCTTAAGTTATTTGGATCATAGGAAACAAAATGGCAGCCATTTGAAAAAAAATACAGGGTTTTTTCATCGATTTTTTTCATCGATTTTTCGACTTCGTCGGCCAAGTAAAAATATTCATAGTTGATAGATCGGAATAAAAGTGGTACAATTCGTAGACAATTTCGTTAGCTTCGTCGGAAACAAAGAATCATGCCAATCGGTTCAGTAGATTTAAGTTACCATACCGTGCGATGAAAAAAACATCATTTCGAGAAAAACGCGTTTGAAGTTTTGACTACACATAAATGCAGTATTATAGAACGTACGTTCAATCTCCTATACCGGGTCGATAAACTACTCCTTCCTCTTCCTCATTGAGGGCGTTCTGCTCGGTCTGGCCTAACCTGCGCTGCTCCAGAGCCGCTCGTACAGCCATTGACAAGCGGTTTTCGGCCGTTTGAATCCGGTGGTCGTCCGAATGATTGGTGAACTGCGTCGCATACAGTCCCAGGGTGACAGCCATCACTTTCATGGTCTTCAGAATTACTGAATACCCTTCGTTGCAGCTGCTCACTGCCAGGAAAGTCGCAATCTCCGCAGTCTTCACACCAGAATGCAAATGCTTTGGCGCTAACTTTCAAACACACGCGTTCAAACTTTCATTCGAACTTTGTGTTTCCTCCCAAGCACCGGTACAATAACTCGTCCTCCGCAAGAAAAAAACTGGTGCGTGGGAAAGGCCGATTTCAGGCAGCTGCATTTTTTTGTTCAACGGTGAATAACAAACATTTCCGTTCCGTATTCGGAAAAACCGTTTCAGGGCTGGAGTTTAAACATTATGCAATTTTTAAAAAAATCGATTTTTTGAACCAAAATATAGTAAACCTGCCCTTAACTGTTAATACAAAGAAATGTGCTTAAGTGATAAATAGCTATTTAACTATGTTTCCTTTCGAATTGTTACCTGATAATTAGACTGCGTCATGCCTAATTCATTTCATCTGACTCCAATGGATGAGTTAAACATCTGAACTGAAACCGTAGTACAACCGCAAAAGCATTTTTCCGGACATGGTTTCCTATTCGAAATATTATGTTCTCATTCCCCTCTACAAGTTACAGACGTTAGTAACGGGAATCTGGGAATTTCCGAACACGCTGTATATGCAGGGTGAAGAAAAACCGGCGCACTCGGACTTTGCAGCGCGATTCTTCACATACTGGCAATACAAAAACGTCTCTCGCCAAATTTCGTCCTGCGCATATTTCGGCAGTAAATGGACGTTAAAGACTGGCACTCTGGCAACGTTCCTAATCACATGTGCAACAACTGCCCTCGTCAGCAGATAGAGCAGTGCTGTGCAGTTGGTGCAATAGACAGCGTTTTGGATTAGCACGCAGTAGGTTGAGGTTTCTAATCTGGCTCGAGGCTTACTTGGTTTTACTTGCTAAAAGTAGTCTGCTTGGTTCGGTATCTGGCGTCTTAATCATCATACAGAGATAACAGTGGGTCTTCTACAAAACATTTGCAGTTATGTACTATGAACACAGGAATGGAAGTACGATCATTTTACGTGGCCAGCTATTAAGGAAGCCTTTTGCACGACGTGGAAGGGAAGTGTTTCGCACCACTGCATCTGCTAGATTCCAGATCTGTTTTTTGTGTACGGTCTCTCAATAATCCCATCGAAATTATTTGCAACGACCCTGCTGGTGACATAAGGCCCTAACGAAACGTAAAAGACCTGAATGTGGCAAGAATAATAGTTCGTATTAATAGAAAGGACTATTAGGGGAAGGCACACACACACACACACACAAAATTTGGCACCTAGTAGATGCAGAGGTGTAAAACAATTCCATCCACTACGTGCAAAATGTTACTTTAAAAGCTGTCTAGTGAAAACGATTGTATTTCCAATTCTATGTTCGTACCACGTAACCGCAAATGTTTGAAAAGATCCACTGTAATCGCTGTACGACGATTAAGACACCAGATACCGTACCTTGCAGACTGCTACTAGCAAATTAAAACAAATAAGCCTCGACCCAGAAACGAACCTTCGACCTCCTGCACCTTAATCCAAAACACTATCAACTGCACAAACTGCACAGGGCTGTTGTTATATGCTGACAGAGGTAGTTACCGTACACGTGATTACAGTGTTGCCAGCTTGCCAGTCTTTAAGGTCAATTTACTGCACGAAATATGCGCAGGACGAAATTTTGTGAAAGACATTTTTGTATTGTTGATATGTGAGGAACCACCCTGCGAAGTCAGAGTGCGCGATTTTTTTCCCACTCTGCACTGAAGAGTAGGAAACATGACATCCCTGTCTTGCACCCTCTTTAATCCGAGAGCTTCGTTCTTGATCTTCCGCTCTTATTGCTCCCTCTAGGTTCTCGTACGTATTATAATTACCCGTCTTTCCCTGCAGCTTGCCCAGCTTTCCTCATAATTTTGAACATCTTGCAGCATTTTACGTTGTTCCGCGCTTTTTTCCAAGTCCATAAAACCTTTGAACGGTCTTGATTTTGCTTCAGGCTTGCTTCCATTATCAACAACGTCATAACTGTCTATCTGGTGACTTTCCCTTTGCTAAAACCAAACTGATCGCCATGTAACAGATCCTCTATTTCCTTTTCCATTATTCTGTATACTATTCTTGATAGCAACTTGCATGCATGAGCTGTGAAATTTCTCGGAACCTTTTTTGGACTTCCTTCTTTCGTCGATCAACTGAAGTATTCCTTCTGTCACCCATGATTTCTTGGCAATTACCTTCCTTGTACGCACATTTTTCTCTCCAACTTCTGTGATTGCTCTTTCTAGAGATACGCGTTACACTTCAACTGATCTACCTATTGATTTCATTACCGCAGTATCTATAGTTCACTTCTTTGCCCATTAGTTCCTCCTGACTAGTCTCTTAAACATCAGCCCGCTCCTCATCGTTACCAGATTGTGGTCTATATCTGCTACCGCAAACGCCTTACAATCCAATACCTGATTTTGGAATCTCTGTCTGATTCTGATGCAATGTAACAGAAGTAATCCTGTGTCCCCCAGCCTTTTCCAAGTATATCTCTTCTTCTGATTCTTGAACAGAGTATTCTCCATCAATATATGAAATTAATTTTTGATTCAATTAATATTTCTCCTTTCTCATTCCTCTTACCAAGCACATAATCTCCCGTAACCCTTTCTTCTGCTACTGCCTATTTAACCGCATTCCGATCCTACATGACTCTCCTTATGAACGTAATCACCTGTTCAGTTGAAACGTCTCTGTTAGATTCCTTTCATGTTAATTTCTTAAATCTGTTGTCATTTACGACATAAATTCCTCTTCTAAATTTACTGTGGCGTTTCTATCTGCGAGGAGACTGAGCAGTGGAACGTGTTACTTTTACACACAAACAAGAACGATCTGTCACACTACTACACTTTAAAACACAGTTTATATGCAATTCATGTCACACAGTCTCATACGGAACCTACATCCGCTTTCTTTTATGTACTGCATATGATAAGATACTGTCATCCCCCTTCCCTTCTGTGTGTGAGGATGAATGACCAAATGTATTTCTAGTTGCATGCTTGATGGTAGCAGACAAGCCTGTCGCCTAGAGAACAGTAGGACCAACGTCGGAACAGGTAGCTATGCTTTCTAAAAGCAAAGAGGTTTCTATCCTTAGTATGGTTCTGTCCGTCCCTTGTCATGTTGGTACAGGAAGCTGCCCCTCTGGTCACTTCCGTTTTGTATCGGGAAGCACGCTCGGTAGGAGCGCAGGTCAGTCTGTCCGCGGCGAGCGTCTGAAGTGGTAAGATCTCCGGCTAAGCGCGTGTCTGCTAAGTCCGTAGGACAATGGATTTCTTAAGTTCAGCCTAACTGAAAATTTAATCAACTTTATTTCAGGTTTAGCTCTAAAATATCTAATGTTATCTTAAGTTGCAACGCAGTGTATTTCGAGTGCGAACTTCAGATTATTTTACAGTAGTTGCTTTGTCACTAGTTTGTGAGTAAAGTGGAACCACGTGTTGATCAGTAACTCTAACTAAGATCATCAATCTTAAATGCGAATGTGCGTGAGATTATAACGTCTCGCCTTAACAATATTTTTCAATATAGCAACTTTTCTTTATGTTCAATCCACGTGGGGTGTACTTCGTGAGACCAGTACCACGTGCTTATACAATTGTTTGACCTATCAGGTTAATAGTAAGACGATAGTAACCAGTTCGAGGTTTTTCTTTTGTAAATTGCTTTTCGATCTAATTTATTTTAATTATCAAAATTATTGTGGCATTACACTCTTTGTGTAAAGCAAGTTAACCACGTGAAGCATGTGGTGTAATCATCAAAGTAGCTCTCAGCTATTCTTTTCGGGAAGATTTCACAGAGAGTTAGTATGAATTTAGTATACCAGGGTGTGGTAATTACATGACGGACAGGATTGCGTTACGAACGTTACTTCTTTGGGTGAAAATTGAATCGGTTGGTTGTGGTTAATTTCCTCTTACATATGTTTCAATGTTCTTCGTGTGTTATTTTGTGAATGTAGTGTTGTATGCAGTCTCCCAATCTTGGCTCCGTATTTGATGTGTTCCGTAAGATTACAAACTCACATTTTCACAATCCAAAATAAGGCACCAGCTTAGTTATGACTCAAGTTTAATATGCTAAAATTTCAATGATCAATGTTAAAATAAATTTTCAAATATAAACTGATTTATTTATTTTTATTTAAATTCTCTTTTTTATATATATATCACCGGTTTTCGTATGACTATTAAAAGATTATAATTAATGTTAGTCTGGTTGGAAATTTGGTAAGCTAGATTGGATACCTTTCGTTGATTACGCAGTCTTTTTCTCATGATCACCTCCCACTTGGCAGGCCCGTCCCAGAGATCCGAATTGGGGACTAGTCCGTCATCTTTTGACTTATCACACTTTTTAATTACAGTCCACGTGTCCTGCGCATACATATTATGTGTCTTCAAAGCAGTGGTTTCCATTTCCTTCTGCATCCTCGTGCCGTTGACCAAAGATGATTCAGTTTTAGGGGCAATTTCCCACCAAAAGGGCAAGAGAGTGCCCTGAACCTGTGTCCGTTACAAGGCCGTTGCCAGAATGAGTGTGACTTCTTATGTCCTGAGTTTGCGACCGCCATTGCTGACGATTTTTATTCAAAACTGAAGAAATGATGAGTTTCTAACAAGGGACCCAGTACGTTACTATTACTAGTCAAGCGCACCACCTCTTCTTTAGCATGGACATTGGGTCTACGTTGCAATTCGATGTAAAGATGTTCCATTGGGTTCAGCTCGGATCCACTACATGTGACATCTAGTGGTCGATTCAGCATTAAATACGGGTGTCCGGATACTTCAAATCAGACAGTGTAGCTGTTTTTGCTGTTCAGCTGCATGAGTACTCGGTGGTTAACATGTTCATCTACTACACTCCGCATGCCACCTAGTAGATTAGACCGTAGGCTTTCCGTGGACGGAACCCTTTTCAGCACATTCCTCCTGGACATTTGATCGCTTTACATTATGAACGTTTCAGCTGCTGCATTGTTTTATCAAATTTGACGCGTTCAGATTCCCAGAAGAAGTGTACTGGAAACCACGTAACAGAATTTGGGAGACTTTTATACATCACATTGCATCTACATCTACTTTAATACTGCGCAAACATCTTACCGTGTGTCGCAGACGGTGCTTTGTATATCACTGTCGCTACCATTCTTTCCTGATGTAGACGCGAATGGTGCGGGGAAGGAAGACTGCTGGTAAAGTTTCGTGTGAGCTTGGATCTCTGTAACTTACACTATGGTCTTCTCACGAGGTATATGTACCGTGAAATAGAACGAATCTCAGCACCTTCCGTTTGTTGTCAGGAGTGTAATGAGTATATTATGATAACATTACAAGTCTGAGCGCTGCTCGTTTGCCATTGGATGGTAGATGAATCTCAGTGCTTTCTGGTTGCTGTAATGAAAGTAAAGATTACTGTATACGTAAAAGTATGTATTGATTGCCTCACCTTGAAAGTATGCTCTTGAAATTTTACAGTGAACCACGTTGTGATACTTTAGAAAAAATAACTAAGAATCATAGCAACAATAATAAAATCATTTTCAGTTATAGAATTCGATGACATTCGTACACTGAAGAGCCAAAGAAACTGGTACACCTGACTGGTAAAGTATAGGGTCCCCTCGAGCAAGCAGAAGTGCCGAAACACGACGTCACATGGACTCGGCTAATGTCTTAAGTAGTGCTACAGGGAACTGACTCCATGAATCGTGCAGGGCTGTCCATAACCGTAAGAATTCGAGGGGTGGAGATCTCCTCTGAACAGTAGGCTCCCAGGTATGCTCAATAATGTCAATAATGTTCATGTCTGAGGAATTTTCAGGTCAGCGGAAGTGTTTAAACTCAGAAGGGTGTTCCTGGAGGCACTCTGTAGCAATTGTGGATGTGTGGGGTGGCGCATTGTCTTGCTGGAACTGCCCAAATCCGTCGGAAAGCTCAATGGACATGAATGGGTACAGGTGATCAGACAAGATGCTTACATACGTGTCATCTGTCAGAGTCCTATCTAGTCGAACAGGGGAACCATATCAGTCCAACTGTTCACCCTACACACCACACCATTTTTTAAAGCTTCCATCAGCTTAAAAAGTCCCCTGCTGATACTCAGGGTCAATGTATTCATGACGCTGCCTCCATACCCGTACGCGTTCATCCGCTCGATACAATTTGAAACGAGACACGTTCGACCACGCAACATGTTTCCAGTCATCAACATTCCAATTACGGTGTTGTCGCACCTAGGCAAGGAGTAAAGCTTCGTCTCGTGCAGTCTTCAAGGGTACACGAGTGGACGTCCGGCTCCGAAAGCCCATGTCGACGGTTCGCAGGCTGGCATTTGTTGATGGCTCAGCATTGAAATCTTTAGCAATTTGCGGAAGGGTTGCACTTCTGTAACGTTGTACGATTCTCTTCAGTCGTCGTTGGTCCCGTTCTTGCAGGACCTTTTTCCGGTCGCAGGATTCCTGATAGTCACGGTACACTCGTGAAATGGTCGAATGTGAAAACCCCTACTTCATCGCTACCTCGGAGATGCTGTGTCCCATCGCTTGTGCGGCGACTATTACACCACGTTCAACTCACTTAAGTCTTGATAACCTGCCTTTGTAGCAGCAGTAACCGATCTAACAAGTGCGCCAGATACTTGATGCCTTAATAGGGCGTTTCCGACCGCAGCGCCGTATTCTGCCTGTTTACATATCTCCGTATTTGAATACGTATGCCTGTACCAGTTTCTTTTGCGCTTCAATGTATATACATATGGTTTACAAGTATGATAATTATACGGGGAATAACATTTACATTAGTGGTTTGGGCAGTTTATTGCTGCTTAAACTAAAATGTATGATCCACAAAGAAAATTGGTAGAGATATTACTAAAAGATAGAGAAAATAATGAACAGAACTGATGGCAGCCGTCCGCAGTAGTGACCTTGTAATATACGCATCTACACTCTGTGCTATTCGACTGCTATGCAATTCAGCACGTATGGTACAGAGATTTAGTCCCTTTGCTCCCTATGCAGGGTCAATGTTACCTTTTCATTTCGGTCATTTTCTGTCTACCAACTGCATATGGTTCATTATTTACTTTACTATTTTATTTTCATTTTTAACATATGATCATACATAGCCATATGTATTTCAGTAATAAGACTCTGTACGGATTTCCTTATTTGCTCAGTCACATTAAGCATGTCTGGTCCGCTCCTGTTAAGGGTACAGAGAGTGTGATCATATTTTTTTGATAAATGACGAAAATCCTATGACGATGGCAATATAGTAAGGCGACAAGGAGTTGACTTACCACTTAACAATTTAGGAATGAAAACTTTTAGTAGCTACGTTCCATATTAAAGTCTTCATGTAATCTAGCATTCAAAAAAGCGCTACCACATCATCTCTCTCTGTTATATAACACATGTATTGGACAAGACATCTGTATTGACAACTGCTGTTAAGTTTCTTGAAAGGTTCTGTAACAGACCATTATCGCAACCAAAAAATGAATGAATACGCTCAAATGTTGCATTATAAACGATTATCATTATAAAAGAACTGCCAGGAGACGTGACGAATCGTATTTCTCTTAATTGTTTCACTGAGAAATTCTGTCTGACCTTTTTTTTTTTTCACTGTGTAATAACATACGAGTTTTGGGCCTTTGTCAACAGAAAGAGAGTTTACTTGAGGAAGTAGCTGGGTGTGTTAACTGACAGGTCATCGCCCTCCTCATACATAAAGGATGATTACACTTTC
Organism: Schistocerca gregaria; assembly: GCF_023897955.1. NCBI lineage: Eukaryota > Metazoa > Arthropoda > Insecta > Orthoptera > Acrididae > Schistocerca > Schistocerca gregaria. The sequence continues at coordinate 678,908,448 of NC_064922.1, forward strand.
ACACTGTGAGTGGACAGCTAGTTCCTGCAAAAGCACCCCTCATTTTTCATGCTTAATTTCAGGTCGTCAGTCGTATAATGTGCTTCGTTTTCGCGACCACGCAAGACTCGGGAGACGAAAGAAACTCGCTCCAAACGTCGCGGGCGGAGCACTCGTATGTCGATAACGTGATACTTTTAGGTGTTTACGCACTGGATGGTAGTCTTCTAATGGTATTAACGCCATAAATAAGGGATTATTGCAACGCAGCACACTAAATTACCTGTCTCCTGGCTGGAGAGTAATTCACTGTCTCCACACGGTTTTCCCTCGGAAGGATACTAGGGCGGTGCTGCGACCCAGCCGAATGATCGATTTGAGAGCGGAAGACGCCCAAATTGGCTGTAAAAGGACAGCCGCCATTAAGCTGTTTGCTGTCAGGACTAATTAGATATAGACAAAGGAGACAAACAGGAGAATATATAGCATCAGGTGAAATCGTGGGAAATATCCGTGGTAAACAATCGTGATTAACTTAAAAAATACGTCGTTAGTCCAGTTGAAACTGAGTTTTACTTTTACTTCTTGAGAGAATTAGTGGTTTCCTGCCACGTGCTTCATTAAATATTTCATTAAATAAAAAACCTTTAGCTATATGAAGTTATTTAAAGTTTCCTGTACAGTTGTTTTCTGCAAATCCATTGTAAAATTTTATGATTTTTTTCTTTAAATGTATCAAAAACATTCACATACATTGCTTGTATCAGTTATCTGCTTTCTAAGCTGAGCAGTAAATTTATATTTCTAGCCTAGCGTCGATCTTTCTTTTTGTTTCTTCTTTTGTCTGGCATTTCACCAATTTCTTTTCATAGTTACTTAAGGTTTCAAAATTTATTGCTAAAAATGTAACGCTACAACATTTGTTGTTCATTTCTTGTTTGTGGCTTAATTTCTGGACACATATATTTCCTAGAGCATACAATTGCATTGGTCGGTATACTTGACAATCAGATGATCGTTGATCGTTTTGAAGGTACAAACTTTTTAATAGATCTGAATACAATGATCTGAAACACCCAAGAAATCCGGATTTCTTTTTAGAGAGAACCACATAAAACACGTTGAGAGATCTAACAAACAGATTTCAGATGCCTATTAAAAAACATTAAGCAATACAGATATCTTACTTGACAATTCTGGAACACGGTGGTGTATAATGATGAATCAATTAGCTCCCAAATTGCAAGCACAACCAAACATACAAAATGGCTCTGAGCACTATGCGACTTAACTTCTGAGGTCATCAGTTCTCTAGAACTTAGAACTACTTAAACCTAACCAACCTAAGGACATCACACACATCCATGCCCGAGGCAGGATTCGAACCTGCGAGCGTAGCGGTCGCGCGGTTCCAGACTGTAGCGCCTAGAACCGTTCGGCCACCCCGGCCGGCTATGACCAAAAATACCGAAAGAAAATGTATTGATCAGGCCTATCATGGAATACATGAGTAGCAGTGCCTACATCTGAAAAAGAAACTAAATGACATACTTAATAAAAATTATACTTGTAACAAACAACATAAAATCAAAAATTCAACGGACCTTTTACGTCATATAAAAGACATAAAATCACAGGGATTCTAAATTATTTTCATTTGACATTACCAATCGATATAGTAATGAACCACTCAATGACACTATCCACATTGTTGAAAAGCATCCTTGGAGACATAACTGAATGTGGAAAGTAATAGTAGAAGAAATTATCGCACTGCTCGAACATACTTCATTGTACATCTGTTTTATCTTTAACAACAAATGCTACAGATAAGAGAAAGGCCTTGCAATGGGAAAGTGCAACGCATGCACTATAGCAAATATATTATTTTACAAAAATGAAAACGATTTCTTCAGTAAGCACACAGAGTGGAACAATAATGTACACTACTACCGAAAATAAGCTGATGGCACACAAATTGAGACAGCCCTTTAACATTTCATGGAATTGCACCCCATCATCATAATCACAATAGAACATGAGGGAACAACAAAGTAAATTTTCCAGGACTAGAAATGGAGAAAGAAAATGCAGCACTACCTTCAACATTTCAGATTAGATTAGATTAGATTAGATTAGATTAATACTTGTTCCATAGATCATGAATACGACACTTCGTAATGATGTGGAACGTGTCAGGTTAATAAAAGATGTCTGTACAAGAAATTACATTACACAAAATATTGCATGACACTAATGATTAAGTTTTTTTTTTTTTTATACTTACTTTATATCTAAAAATTCAGCCAATGAGTAGAAGGAGTTGTCATCTAGAAATTCTTTTAATTTATTTTTAAATGTTAGTTGGCTATCTGTCAGGCTTTTGGTGCTGTTTGGTAGGTGCCCAAAGACTTTTGTGGCAGCATAATTTACCCCTTTCTGTGCCAAAGTCAGATTTAACCCTGCATAGTGAAGATCATCCTTTCTCCTGGTGTTATAGGTATGCACACTGCTATTACTTTTGAATTGGGTTGGATTATTATCAACAAATTTCATAAGGGAATATATATACTGTGAGGTTACTGTGAGGATCCCTAGATCCTTAAATAGATGTCTGCAGGATGACTGTGGGTGGGCTCCAGCAATTATTCTGATTACACGTTTTTGTGCAATGAATACTTTTCTACTCAACGATGAATTACCCCAGAATATGATGCCATACGAAAGCAGTGAATGAAAGTAGGCATAGTAAGCTAATTTACTGAGATTCTTATCACCAAAATTTGCAATAACCCTAATAGCATACGTAGCTGAACTCAGACGTTTCAGCAGACCATCAATGTGTTGCTTCCAGTTTAACCTCTCATCAATGGACACACCTAAAAATTTTGAAAATTCTACCTTAGCTACAGACTTCTGTTCAAATTCTATATTTATTACTGGAGTTGTGCCATTTACTGTACGGAACTGTATATACTGTGTTTTATCAAAATTTAAAGAGAGTCCGTTTGCTGAGAACCACTTAATAATTTTGTGAAAAACATCATTTACAATTACATCACTTAGTTCTTGGTTTTTGGATGTTATTACTATACTTGTATCATCAGCAAAAAGAACTAACTTTGCATCTTCATCAATGTGGAATGGTAAGTCATTAATGTATATCAAGAACAGTAAAGGACCTAAGACCGAACCCTGTGGGACCCCGTGCTTGATAGCACCCCAGTTTGAGGAATCAGCTGTTTTAACATTACACGAACCACTTATTTCAACTTTCTGCATTCTTCCAGTTAAGTATGAATTAAACCATTTGTGCACTGCCCCACTCAAACCATAATGATTTAGCTTATCTAAAAGAATTCCATGATTTACACAATCGAAGGCCTTTGAGAGATCACAAAAAATACCAATGGGTGATGTCCGGTTATTCAGAGCATTTAATATTTGATCAGTGAAAGCATATATAGCATTTTCTGTTGAAAAGCCTTTCTGAAAACCAAACTGACATTTTGTTAGTACTTTATTTTTACAAATATGGGAGGCTACTCTTGAATACATTACTTTCTCAAAAATTTTTGATAGAGCTGTCAGAAGAGAGATTGGGCGGTAGTTGTTGACATCAGAAAACCTGCAATGACAGATACAGGGATCCACAAAAACTATTGCCGTCTTAGAAGCCAGAAAGAGACCTATTTCCTATCTTGCATTAATAGACTATACAGACGTCGACTGTCAATACGTTATTAAATCAGAAATTGCAACACTTACAAATATACACAAAAACATTTAATATTGTCATACAATTATTGACAAAATTCTTGGAAAAATAAACAAAATAAAGAAAAGTAAATTGCATGACGAAATTACACCTACCCATCCAGATAGCTGGACATGTTAAAACATTTCTTCCGGTATGGGGAGGTGCACCAGCCCCAGATCAAATCCGCCCAGTGGATTAACGTTGAGAGCCTATGTGCTAGCCAGCCTGCATATGATTTTTAGGTGGTCTTCCACATCCCACTAGGTGGCTACTGTACTGGTACCACAGTTCTATCTCAGTTACACGATTAACAAACATTTGGAAAACTTTGGCTCACTTGTACATAAATAACACTACCAGCCACACCTTAAATTAATCATGTCTAATCCATTCATAACTACGCCGAACCTGCGACAACGTGGCATGAAAGCACAAGAACAAAAAGAAGACGAAAAACCGATATTATACTTAAATGAATTCATAATAAGAAGAGAGCCAATTGTATTGTTTCACCATATTGAAGACAACCATCAGAGGAAATTCAGCACGCCCTAGAAGAACAAGGTCTAAAAATTGGATTCAATTCAGTGAACACCGTAAGAACATGATTACAGTTTAAAATGTAAAGACTGAGAGCAAAAAATGTACATCGTCGAAATAGGGAGACATTTTAAAGAGATGAACAACGGTGAAAACAATCCACCAGCATTCAGTACACATTTCAGAGGGCAAAATCATAAAACGACAGACATAGCACAAGGCATGTCAGCTCTACGCATGGCTGATAAAGACAAATATCTAAACTTTTTGAGTAATTAGAAATTTTTACTCGGACGAAATACGATACGAGAGTTATTCTAAATGAACAAATCGACCTGAAAGACGTACATTTTACCGAAAAATTTTAAATGTCTCCATTGAAGTAACATTTTAAACGCATTACATCAGACATTATACTATTTATATTTGCACATTTTTCTTTTCTATGAACCACATTGAACCACATTTTTATGTATTTATTGTGAATGAGAGAAACAAACATAGATATTGCACACTGTACCTATGCCAAAGAAGAAATACACAAGACCCGATGACGTTGACGACAAGACATGTTAGTGTGATTCGCCTGATAAAATTTGCTACTATCAGGGGAGATCAGAAAGTTTGCTGTCAAAGGGCGATGCAGCAGCGTATACAGTATATGATCAAAAGTATTCAACACATGGCTGCAAATGATTTACAAATTCGTGGCGCCCTCCATAGGTAATGCTGGAATTCAATATGGTGTTGCCCCCCCCCCCCCCCCCTTAGCATTGATGACAGATTCCACTCTCGCAAGCATACGTTGAATCAGGTGCTTGAAAGGTTCTTGGGGAATTGCAGCCCATTCTTCACCGAGTACTGCACAGGGGAGAGGTATCGATGTCGGTCAAGGAGGCCTGGCACGTAGTCGGCGTTCCGAAACACCCCAAAACTTTACTACAGGATTCAGGTCAGGACTCTGTGCAGGCCAGTCCATTACAGGGATGTTATTGTCGTGTAACTACTCCGCACGGGCTGGGCATTATGAATAGGTGCTCGATCGTGTTGAAACATGAAATCGCAATCCCCGAATTGCTCTTCAACAGTGGGAAGCAAAAAGGTGCTTAAAACATCAATTTAGGCCTGTGCTGTGATAGTGCCACGCAAAACACCAAAGGGGCGCAAGCCTCCTCCATGAAAAACACGACCGTACCAGAACTCCACCACCTCCGAATTTTACTGTTGGCACTACACTTGCTGGCAAATGACGTTTACCGTGCATTCGCCATACACCCACCCTGCCATCCCATCGCCCCATTGTGTACCGCGATTCGTTACTCCACACAACGTTTTTCCGCTGTTCAATAATTTAATGTTTACGCTCCTTACACCTAGCAAGGCGTCGTTTGGCATTTACCGGAGTGATGTGTGGCCTATGAGCTGCCGCTCGACCGTGAAATACAAGCTTTCTCACCTCCCGCCCAACTATCAAATTAGATTAGAGATTAGATTAGTTTTCGTTCCATAGATCCGTATTGAGGAGATCCTCGTGGATGTGGAACATGTCAACTTTTTTTAAATTTTTTATTTTTATTTTTTTAAGCTGAAATAACAATACTAATAGTATAAATATATACAACACATCATTTGTTTCTATTAAAAAATTCGTCAATGGAGTAGAAGGAGTTGGCCACTAGTAAGTCTTTCAGGCTCCTTTTAAACTGATCTCTATTTGTAACTAAATTTTTTATGTTTGCTGGCAAATTATTGAAGATGAGTGTTCCTGAGTAGTGGACACCTTTTTGAACTAAAGTAAGTGCTTTTAAGTCCTTGTGCAGATCATTTTTGTTCCTGGTATTGTATGTATGAACTGAGCTGTTTGTTGGAAAAAGAGATATATTATTTAGGACAAATTTCATTAAGGAGTAAATATACTGAGAGGCAGTAGTTAGTATACCCAGTTCTTTGAAGAGGTTTCTACAAGACGTCCGTGAATTTACTCCACAAATAATACGTACTACACGCTTTTGGACTCTGAAAACTTTTGTTTGACTTGAAGAGTTACCCCAAAATATTATACCATATGACATTATGGAATGAAAGTAGGCAAAGTATGCAAGCTTTTTCACTTTTATGTCGCCTATATCTGCTAACACTCTAATTGCAAATACAGATTTGTTAAGGCGTTTCTGAAGTTCTGTGGTGTGCTCCTCCCAACTGAATTTATTATCAAGTGGTAATCCCAGGAATTTAAGACTGTCAACCTCTTCTATCTGCTATCCTTCGTACTTTATGCATATGCTGGGTGGAAAGCTCTTACAGGTTCTGAATTGCACTTAGTGAGTCTTTTCGAAGTTTAATGTCAGTGAGTTGGCTTTAAACCATTTATTAATATCCATGAAAATATCATTAGCAGATCTTTCTAGAACTACACTCGACATACTATTTACTGCAATACTCGTGTCATCTGCGAACAAAACGAACTCTGCTTCTGGCAGTGTAACTAATGAGAGATCATTAATGTACACAAGAAAAAGCAATGGCCCTAAGATGGATCCTTGTGGGACACCACATGTAATTTCTTCCCATTCTGATGATGACTGATGACTTAATTCACTAGTCCCTTGCACTGACACCCTTCATTTCCTGTTAGCGAGGTATGACTTGAACCATTTTTCAGCACTGCCCGTGACACCATAGAATTCTAATTTATTTAAAAGGATGTTGTGGTTTACACAATCGAATGCCTTTGACAAATCACAGAAAATACCTGCTGCTTGTAACTTGTTATTTAATGAATTAAGTACATTTTCACTGTAGGTGTAAATAGCCTTTTCGATATCAGAACCCTTCAGAAATCCAAACTGTGTTCTTGATAATATGTTATTTGTGGTCAGATGGTTGAGAAGCTGCCTGTATATTACTTTTTCTAAAATTTTTGAGAATGCTGGCAAAAGTGAAATTGGTCTGTAGTTTGATGGCATCTCTTTATCCCCTTTCTTGAATCTGCATATTTCAGCCAGTCAGGAAATGTCCCAGTTATAATTGACTGGTTACACAAGTAACTTAGAATTGTACTAAACTCACAAGAACATGCCTTAATTAACTTTGTTGATATTTCATCGTTACCACTAGAATGCTTTGTTTTTAAAGATTTTATTATGGAAGTTATTTCTTTTGGTGATGTGAGTGACATATTCATGTCCCTAAAGCTATTTGTAAAGGCTAGTTTCAGATATTCAGGGGCATTATTTACTGATCCTGACAATCCCATTCTATCAGTAACGGATATAAAATACTTGTTAAATAGATTTGCCACACTATGCCCATCGGTTACTAATGTGTCATCTACCCTTAGTGCTATTTGCTCCTGTTCCTTTCTGGTTCTACCAGTCTCCTCTTTCAGTATATCCCATATTGTTTTTATTTTGTTCCCTGGCATGGCTATCTTCTTCTCGTAGTGTATTTGTTTAGTTGCCTGAATTACTTTTTTTTATATTTTACAGTATTCCTTGTATTTAGCTAAATCATCAGCATTGGAGCTATTCTTGGTCGAGAGATACATATTCCTTTTTGTCTTACAGGAAATCTTTATTACTTGGGTGATCCATGTTACTTGCAGGGGATCCTCATGCTGTTTGGGATTCCTGTGTGAAGGTCTGGAGAGATGTCTGCCTATTATACATTACGACCCTCTTTAACTGTCGGTGGTCTCTGTCAGTCAACAGACGAGATCGACTTATACGCTTTTGAGCTGTACATGTCCCTTTACGTCTCCACTTCACCATCACATAGGAAACAATAGACCTAGGAATGTTTAGGAGTGTGGAAATCTCGCGTAAAGACGTATGACACAAGTGACACCCTATCACCTGACCACGTTCCAAGTCCGTGAGTTCCGCGGGGCTCCCCATGCTGTTCTCTCACGATTTCTAATGACTACTGAGGTCGCTGATGTGGAGTACCTGGTAGTAGGTGGCGGCAGAATGCACCTAAAATGAAAAAGTATGTTTTTGAGGGTGTCCGGATACTTTTGATCACATGGTGTACGTAACTTAGCGCGATCCGGTTTTCGGTATATACCGACATGGTGCCAAAGGATTAGTACGGCATTCTTGTCTTTCCAGAATGAGTGCGGTAAAGCCGGAAACGTAAAATATAGCGACGTTATTACGCAAATGCGTCGAAACAGGACCAACATGCTATTATTCATTTCTTGGCTGCCAAAGGAGTAACACCGGTAGAAATCCATTTTAGACTGGATGTTGCATATGGTGTAGCATGTCTGTCTAATGGAATGGTACACCAAGTTCAGTGCTGGTCATGACTGGACACAGTACGCCAGTCAATCTGGGAGGCCAGGCTGATCACAGAAGTTACACAACTCAACTAGGAGACACTCGAGCACTCGCCCTACAGTTTGGATCTCTCCTCACGCCATTATCACGCCTACTGTCCCTTAGAAAGGCACTGAAGAGTCAAAGATTTCTAACGGATGAGATTGTGCAGCAGCCAGTTTCAGAATTCATCACGCAGCAGGACATGGTGTTTTACCAAACGGGCGTCTTCAGCCTGGTATGTCGGTGGGATAATTGTCTCAATGCTCAGGCGAGTTTTCCTGACTCGCATACCGATTATGGACTGTACTGCCTTCGGACGAAAATTCGTCTCTTGTAATATGAGAATATGCTAGAAACCATGTGAAATTAGCAGAAAACCCACGAAAAGTTCTATGAAGATTTAAAAGTAAAACGTAAGAAAGGACTAAGCAGTCCAGCACAAATTACACGAAATTATAAACACATTCCAGTTACCATTGCATATAACATGTTGTGAAATGAGAAACTCGAGTGGGGGCTACCTGAAGACGCTTTGGAGAAGTATCACTGACTTGTTAGTACAGGTAGTTCTGTGAAGAGAAATAAAGTTCGTCATGGATCTAGTACACTGTTATTACTACATTTTCAACATACAATAATTCTTAGTGCCGTAACCTGGGAAGGAGCGAGCCAAGAAGGAACGGACAGAACTACCATGTGGTCATAAGTAAACGGCAAGTAGTCACGAAGATTCAATGTGGGACGCAAGCGTCTTATGGAAGTGAAACTTGGTGGCTATGCTAATGCGTTAATACGGAACCGATTTATTCTGGCATGTGTGTCACCAGGTGCAGGTCTGGCGCTGTGCAACGTTTGTACGACGATACGACATCCACGCTGTCATTTGAGAAGGTCTATCGTGAACAACATGGCTGTCGAGAACAGACGCCGTGCGCTGTTAGTGAAACTCTTTTACGTAAAGGGCTGCAATTACAGTGCACGGAGAGAGTATCGTTAACTGAAAGTCTGAGGAGATGCCCGACGTCGTTAAACGGTTTAAAGAAAATGACAGTGCCATTCGAAGACACGAGTGAGGTTAGTGTGGCACCTGGAAGAGGAAGGCGTCCTATCCTGGTGGAAGTTATTGTCTAGGTTGCTGTTTCTGTAACTGACCATGCAGCACGTGCCCCAGGCAGTGTTAGTGCTCAAGAAGGGTTGCGAGAATGTTCATCGCATGATCAATAGTATGGATAATATTGCGGTCTATTTTACACTGCTACCGGCATAAAATGCAGGCAATGCAGCGACTGAAGCCTTATGGTCTGCAGCAACCTTCTGATTTTGCTCTCCGGTATCTGGCACAGATCGAAGTCGATGCATGTGGCCGAGCAGTATCTGTGAAGTGACGTGGCAAATTTTACACAACACGTTGCAATGAATACACAGAACTGCCTAGTTGTACAAGAAGAGCAATTACACTCGCCCTGTGTACTGTGTGGTGTAGATTCACATGCACCTTCATTCTCGCTCCGTCCTTCTTTGAAGAGAGTGTACCCAGAGAGCCTGTCAGATGCGCCGCTTCATAAATTTCGCATAGTGAAAGAAGTGATTAATGTCACCTTTCTCGAACGTATTAGCTAGCTCAAGAAGCTTTCCAGAGTAATAGTTCGCAAGATCACCTGATCAGTTCAAATTTGTGTGAATTCCTAATGGACCAAATTGCTGAGGTCGTCGGTCCCTAGACTTACACAGTACTTAAACTAACTTGTACTAAGAAGAACACACATACGCATGCCCGAGGGAGGACTCGACCCTCATCCGAATCCATGTGACTTTCGACTCTGGGCATATCTAACAGAACGCGTTTACCAGGGACACATTCGAACTCTACCTGATTTGATAACCTGTATACAGGTACACATTATTCAGATTCCACTGGAACAGTTCTGAGCAACTGTTGATCATGTCGTTTTATGGTTTATGGGTGAGCATCCCGTCGACGTCTCCGTTGCTCATCCTGAACAAATTGTGTAAAGGTGGTTAATAATAAACGAAACATTATGCCTCTCTAATTTGTCTGACCTTTTCTTCCCACATCCAGTTCCCAATCCAATAAACATGGAAACCTTTCTATATGTCTTCCTTGCTTTCAAAGCGCCAGATTTCCATCTGGTGACTAAAATTGAAACTATTTTTTTCCGCGTAAGTCTTTTCCGCATTAACGCACGCTGCCATACGATAATTACAGCCCACGCTGTACCTCCGTGCGTAGCTGCAGTTTAATTATAGTCACCCAGTAGACAGACGCGCTGGACGACAAGAACAGGTATGCCTTTCCCCAACAGTGCAGATAATTACAATTACAAATACAAAACCGTAATACACACATCAAAAAACTTTTGCATCACCCCGGTTCCCAGAACTCCAGAAGGCAGACACTGACTGTGGATATTGTATCACAGACACAGTCCCGTTGACTGTTAAGAGATGTAACTAAACCCTCCCAAAGATGTAAACACCCGTGCATGAGCAGCGCCTATTAGACGGAGGGTCCGACAGCCGATCACTTCCAGTCATTCCACCATGAAGGAGGTACACATCTCTTGTCTGCAGTTCAATCATGACAATCAATACCACGGTTCGATCGCATCTGCGTTGTTACCTTGCGGCAGCAAGGGGTCTCAACAAGGCAGGGGGCCAGGCGTCTCGGAGTGAACCAAAACGATGTTCTTCTGACATGGAGGAGATACAGAGAGACAAGAACTGTCGATGACATACCTCGCTCATGCCGCCCAAGCGCTACTGCTGCAGTAGGTGACCGCTACCTACGGATTATGGCTCTGTGGAACCCTGACAGCAATGTCAGCATGTTGATAGCCAAAGGACGTCGTGTTACGACTCAAACTGTGAGCCGTAGGCTGCATGAGATGCAACTTCACTAAGTACCTCCATGGTGAGGTTCATCTTTGCAACCACGACACCATGCATCGCGGTAGAGATCAGCCCAACAACATGCCGAAAGGATCGTTCAGGATTGGCATCACATTCTCTTCACCGGTGAGTGTCGCATATGCCTTCAACCAGAAAATCGTCGGAGACGTGTACGGAGACATCCCGATCAGGTTCAATGCATTAGACACACTGTCCAGCGAGTGCAGCAAGGTGGAGGTTCTCTGATGTTTTGGGGTGACATTATGTGGGGCCGACGTACACCTATGATGGTCATGGAAGGCGCCGTAACGGCTGTACAATACGTGAATGCTGACCGATAGTACAACCATATCGGCAGCATGTTGGCGAGGCATTAGTCTTCATGGATGACAATGCGGGCCCCCATCGTGCACATTTTGTGAATGATTTCCTTCGAGATAACGACATCGCTCGACTAGAGTGGCCAGCATGTTCTCCAGACATGAACCCTGTCGAACATGCATGGGATAGTTTGAAAAGGGCTGTTTATGAACGACGTGACCCACCAAACACTCTGAAGGATCTACACCGAATAGCCGTTGAGGAGTGGTACAATCTGGATCATTAGTCCCTTGATGTAGTTGTCGATAGTATACCACGACAAATAACAGGCATGTATCAATGCAAGAGGACGTGCTACTGGGTATTAGAGGTACTGGTATCTTCAGCAATTTGGACCACCACTTATGAAGGTCTCGCTTCACATGCAATGTGTGGTTTTCATGAGCAGTAAAAAGGTCGGTAATGATATTTACGTTGATCTCTATTCGAATTTTCTGTACAGGTTCCGAACACTCGGGACCGAGGTGATGCGAAACCTTTTTTGATGTGTGTAGTTTCTGAGTACCACGCAAACTCTATGGTAGCAATAAGTGAATTTGACCCTCACGATATAAGGAATATGCTGCTTATCGATTGGGTGTTTCCGCCACTGTTTAAATCAAACAGCTGTTTCGCATGTAACGATGATAGGCGCTATTCGGAAATACTACTGTGAATGCGAGTTTAACTAGTGCTGTCTATCACCTGATGGCTATCATTGTGTACACAGACTAGCAATCCTTAGATAATGTTGATTCAAGAACTGCTGATAGTGAGTCGACATTATCTTCCGTTTCTGAATAACTAGGCGGCTTGGAACCGACATTTTAATCTATTTCTGAATAATGTGGAGGGTTGGACATCGCAGACAACAATTCGGAAGCATAGTTACAAGTTCTAAAGAGGAAAGGCAAACATTACGCGCTTAATGGTGGAAGTTCATATGTTGTGAAACACCACTACACGATCTTTTAGATGATGAATACATGGCACACGTTCGAAGATGCGGAAGCTGTACAAATGTTACGAAATGCATTGCTTGAATGTTGCACAGAAAAGAGAAACAGCTCTCAAAATCTGCTAGTAATTTAAACAATTCTGGTAATGCGACGGCACAATATGTAATAAAGAGTATTCATTCAGTAATTCTGCTGAGTAACCACCGTCAATGAACACATGTCTATTAATCTGATACACCATTTCTGTAGCACAATTGATGCTCTTTCAGATTATATTCGTATTTATCGTGTGTACTGCGTAGATTAAGAGATCAAATTTATTTTGGTCGGTCTTAACCACCGTTTCCTTTTCCATGCGACCGCGAGTGATGCTGAGAAAGTGCAGAGTTCTCCTTAAATAATACCAGATACATTAGTTCATTAAGAAAATTCATGTCCTTAAGATTACATGTGTTTGTGTCATTTCTCTTGAGTACGTCACTAAATCCAATTGTGTTTATTCGATACTGATATATGCAGAAGGGAACGAGCGGGTGAAAGCTGTAGCACTTACAAAGGAGAATAGGTAATGACAGGAATGTTGAAAAGTGGACAAAGCGAGTCGTCATTCTACAGTGCACGTTTACCTGCTCCTTCACCCAGACTTACATGAATTACATTAACCGACCGGCCTTTGTACTCGCCAGGCATACATGTATGTCTGCAGCTGCGGTTGTTATCTCATTACAGAGACAGAGAGAGAGGAAATTTGTTGTTGTGTATAAACGAAGACACTCAGATATTGAGAGATACAGAAATTTTGTATGTGTATCTTTTTATGTTGTATCCACATATGTGTAGTGAAAATTAATTAAGAAGCAGAAATAATTATGATTGTTGAAGACTGATGGACAGTGGAGACAAAAATTGTGTTAAATTGAGCCAAATGTGTGTACAATAAACAGGAATAAGTTTCGTCAAACGCCTCAACCGTAATGTTTCCACCGCTTGTCGAGCTGCACACTTCAGTTGTGCAGTCGAAGATTTAAACCATTCCCATTAGTTTATACATCAGATTTGAGCTATGCTGAGGCGAAGAAGGCATGGGGTAACGTTATCCACATCTACCGATGGAGGTAGTGTCACCTACGCAAGGTATAAAAGGGCAGTGTGTTGGTGGACAGTGCATTGGTGGAGCTGTTATTTGTACTCAGGTGATTCATGCGAAAATGTTTCCAACGTGATTATGGCCGAAGGCCGGGAATTAAGACTTTGAACGCATAATGGTAGTTGGATCTAGAAGCGTGGGGCATACAATTTCGGAAGTTGTTTGTGAATTCAGTATTCCGAGATCCCCAGTGTCAAGACCGAGCTGAGAATACTACGTTTCAGATTTTACCTCTCACTACTGACAACGTAGTAGCCGACGGCCTTCACAGCAAAGTCGTTTGTGTTTACTTGTCAGTGGTAACAAACAATCAACACTGAGTGAAATAACTGCAGTAACCAATGTAGGACGTACGACGAACGTATCCACTAGGACAGTGCTTCGAAATTTAGCGTTAATGGGCTATGGCAGTTGATGACCAATGTGAGTGCCTTTGCTAACAGCGCAACATCGCCAGTAGTGCTCACCTGGGCTCATGACCACATCGGTTGGAAACTCGACGACTGGACGACCGTGGCCCGGTCAGATGGGTCCCTATTTCAGTTGATAAGAGTTTATATGCTTCGAGGATGGCGCAGATCCTACGAAACCATGAATCTAAGTTCTCAACAAGGCATTGTGCACGCTGGTGGTGGCTCCCTAATTTTGTGGGTTTTGTTTTTATGAAATGGACTGTCTACTCTGGTCCAACTGAACCGACCATTGACTGGAAGTGATCATGTTCGGCTACCTGGAGACCATTCGTAACCATTCATGGGCTTCATACTCCCAAACAATGAAGTCATATCACCGGGCCACAACTGTTCACGACTAGTTTGAAGAACGTTTTTGGACAATTTGAGCGGATGTTTTAGCCACCCAGACCGTCTGACATGAATCCCATCTAATATTTATGGGACATAGTCGAAAAGTGACAACACTGCCGCAATTATGGGCGGCTATAGAGGCAGCGCGACTCAATATTTCTACAGGGGACTTCCAACGACTTACTCATGGCACGCCGAGTTGCTACACTACGACTGGAAAAAGGAAGTCCGGCACAATAATAGGAGGTATGCCATGGTCTTTGTCACCTCAGAGTATTACATGCTTCCAACACGCAGGGCGTACCATCCATCAGCCAACTTCTTAGTTTAACAGCAATACGTCACGTCGTAGCAACTGCGGCTACTGGTTGCGCACGTGTTTATGACAGCTCGCTCCAGCTGACGCCGCGCCCAGCCTTCTTCCCTCCGGAAAGTCCCTCCTGGTGGCGGCTGTGTCCGGCCAGTCTGCACACCACGAAGTTGTGCCAGTCCCCTGACAAAAGCAAAGATGTGCCAACTAACGGCACAGCTGAAAACTAGCTTACGCATTTTCTTACACTGGGCCTAACTAGAGGTGAGAAGGAAGGTACCAGGGTCGTTCAAATGTTAGATTCTAAAGAAAACGTTTACTCTCGTATAGGGCGCTGAGGGAAGCAGACGTAAGATCCTGCTATTACAAGCCTTCAGACTATTCTGATGGAGGAAATCAGCTCCTTGTACGTGTTAGCGATGATTTCAGAGGCAGCACTGACTGACTTCTTACTTCGCTGCAAACTGTGTGTTAGGTTCAGTTAGGCAGTGCTCATTCAGTTAGGCAGTGCTCATTCAGAGACGATGGGCTCGAAACGCGACATTTTTTCAGACCAATTTCGATAATCCCATTAAACTCCTCGTCGCTAGTTCTCGAAAGTTTTACGAATTCTAATTCATACCCATGTGCTTATTTTCAAAGAACTGGTCATGCAAATGCCTAGTGGGTGGCCTTTTTTCCCTAAGCATGCATGATTAACGTTTCCTTCGCTGTGATTTACTGATCCACGCAGTTGTTTTTGATTCTGTCCCAACACACGAGCCTTGTGTTCCCTCTTATTAGAGATAATGCACTTCAATTTCTCTTGCCGCACCTATTTGATCTTTTTCCCACGCACGTGAAAGTTTTAATATTGCACTGGTGATCTCACACGGAGATTAATAATCATTTTAATCGGTTTACTCGTACGTCTGTGCTACCGAAACAGTTTCGTCATTTGAAAACCGACGACGAACATTAAATGATCAACACTATTATTAACTAATCTTTTCCTTTGCGTAGATAGTATAGTGCTCTTCCTCATCAGTTAACTGAATTTAATTGTAGCAGTCCTCCTGCTCGTACACTGCTGGAAAAAAAATAGCAAACCCAGCTAGAGATTTCCAATTCAATCAAGATTTTTTGTTGCAACAGTGCATATGGAGTACATGAAATGTCTACATTTACAGATCAATAGCACAAGCTGTTACGAGCTATCAGGTATCGACCCATGCTGCAACATCCGCATTAATAATTGGTGCAGCCTGCACGTGCGGCAGTGCACGCCATGGCTCTGGCATCCTGTCGATCACACAGGTTGCAAATATTGTACAGCCGGCCGCAGTGGCCGAGTGGTTCTAGGCGCTAAAGTCTGCAACCGCGCGACCGCTACGGTCGCAGGTTCGAATCATTCCTCGGGCATGGATGTGTGTGATGTTTTTAGATTAGTTAGGTATAAGTAGTTCTAAGTTCTAGGGGACTGATGACCTCAGAAGTTAAGTCCCATAGTGCTCAGATCCATTATAAATACTGTACCGGGATACGTTTTGCTACGCTTGCTCGCCCTGTTCACGTAGTTCTGTAAGTCACACGAGTCACTTCTCATCTGCATCATACTGCACACCTGCTCGATTCGAGACAAGTTTAGAAATCGTGCTGGCCAGGGAAGTTGCTGCATCTCTTGCACAGTACGTTCAGTTTCATGGGCAGTGTGTGGGAGAGCGTTATCCTGTTGGAACAATCTTCCTGATGCAAGAACGACAAAAGAACTAGTCTAACGACATTTTGAAAGCACACAGCGCTGGTTAGCAGCCTCTCCAGAAACAAGAAAGGTGAAAGAGAGTTGTAACTTATCGCATCCCAGACCATAAACCATGAGGTAGAACCAGTATGTCTTGGGCGAATGCACTCTACGTAACAGCGCCCATCATGAGTACCGTCGTAAGCTCAAACGACAATCACTTGCTAGCAGGCAGAATCTGCTTTCATCGCTGCAGTCCGCGGTAATCATTCCATGTTACAAGTGATCCTCTGACGACACGAGTAGAGCCCTGCACGTCGCTGCTGTGGCGTGAAAGGAAGACCGGCTACAGGAGTGCGTGCCCGTAGTGTTACTCCTAATAACCGGTTCACAATGGTTCGCGCTGACTCATGTGGGCTCACAAGCCCTCTTATTGTGGTGTGGTAGTTCCTCTTGCAATATGACGATCCTGGCGAGCGACTGTGCTGATTGAACGTCTATAACCTCGACTACTGGTGTGAGAAAGTTCACGTGAGCACTGATATCAGCAACTTTGCACAACACGCTGCACGACTATATTGTGTGGCGACTCTCCGTCCCTCGGTAGGTCACAATTTGACCCCTTTCAAACTTGCTCGGTTGGCTGAAGGAAGTACGGCTTTGTCTCTCTAGCATGGTTGCTTGCTTCACACGTTTGCACCAAACTGAGCATTCTGCCTGTGAGCATTCTCTACTAAATGGTAAACTCAGATGGCGCTCTGGTAGCTATGCCAATATGCTGTCTGTTGGCAGACGACGTTGAAACCATTACTACATTTACTAGCCCTCATGTGACATATGCCGTGATTGGATCAAAATCGACATCATCTTTGCAGGTGTACAAATTTTTTTATTTATCTTCTAATATGAGGCATGTTTCACTCTATCCAATTCAGAATTATGTACAACTGACTTTGCGAGGATAGTTCACGTACGTACAGTCGCCCCCTCCCCCTCCCTATGGATAATACACAATATACGCTGTGTGATAGAGAATTGTCATACATCCTGCTTGGCGTGTTATAACTTTCGAGACACTCAACGTACGTTCCTGTGGAATCATTTGTAAGATATTTGGTTATTCTTTGTTGCAGATGAATAAAGAGCCAGTCTTCCTTCCATAGTCATTATTTCCTTCTTCTTAATCCTGTTTCAAAAATCAAAGGCTCGTAAAACAGACAACTGGTTCTTTTTGACGACCTTATCAACTATTGAGCCCTGTTTATTTCAGAGTAGTTACAGTCACTAAAACAGTTAATTGACTGAAAGAATGTTATGTTGACTCTTACGACCCTCTTGTGTTTAATGCGCATTATTTTGCACTGATAGAATCCACATCTCCTATTTATGTTACAGACCATGTAGAAACCGAGAGTCCTCCTGTTCAGGCTGCGGAACCCAAAGACGAACCCACAGTAACTCATAATGAGTCTTCTGATCAACATCAGATACAGCATAATAAAGAGCCAGGACCTTCAATATATGCCACTCTCATTAACTCGAATTGGTGCCGAAGCTTTTTCAATTTTAAACTATTGACTAAAGAGATACCACGTGTAGAAACACTGATACTTCACAATACGCAAAGTGCAAGTGTGTTAACAAGATCATCTATAAGAAACCGTGGTTGGGTGATAAAGATGCACCCAAATTACATTTCAAATTGTAAAGAAAATTCTGCAGGGTACAGTGCAGTCTCTTGCATGTGGAGAGTGTAAGCTGACCCGGCACCAGTAGAGTGGGTAGTGTGTCGGAAGTGCTACGTATGGTGAGTTGAAGAGTGTTCGAGCTTCGAAGGAGAAAAATATGGGTTTGATTTTTGTTAATGAAGAACACTGTACTAATTTTCAGGATAATAATCCTTTCATTAAATTCTGTTGTATAAGATATACATAGTGATGTTTCATTAATTAAGGTAATGTCTTATACTTTCTAAGAATAAAAAATTATTCCGTTTTTATCAGTATTGTCATCTTCCCCTGCACTGCGACATGAGTACACTGTATCTCAAGTTGGCGGTGAGGACTGTGGGCACAATAATAAAAATATCTTTCTGAAATTTTGCTGAATTACAGCTCGGGAATGTACGCAAAGACTACTAGGCTGATTTTTATTTTTATTTATTCACTAGTTATTGCAAAAAACGTGACTAAAAACAAATGACGAAACTCCATCATTGTTTGAAACGTCAGCCATTTTATTAGGTTGTCAAGTTTTTAAAAAACCGTCTATTTTTCCGTGCACAATATCTTACAGATTAGGAATTTTACATTTCTTATTTTTATTTATCTTCTTATTTCAGATAAGATTTGCGGACTGCAAGACTTTCGTCATAGTACACCTCATTTTGTACAGACCAACTTTAACTCCTCGGATTGGAGGGGTTACTGATGACTGATTTTCTTTATGAAGTATCAGAAATTGTTCGGGAATCTGTAAATAATGTGCAAAAAGATTTACATTGATTACTTCACTAGTTTTTTTCAAAAAATCGTAAAATTGACTTTTATTATAGGTTGATTAGGGAGAATGGATCTTTGATATGTAAATGAAAGACTATTTCCAAAAATCTATTTATTGAAAATAGTTAATCGCTAACGACGCCAATATGCGCTTCTCTCTCTCCTATTTGTTCTGTAAGGTCTGCAAACAAACCGTGGTCGCTACATTGAAATAAATCATTTCCATGATAATCTGTTTTCTGATAGAACATCTCGATAGCTGACCAGGATAAGAAAACCGACTGTACTACATTTTTCCAATGGTACTCCTATTGAAAATATCAGGTTTCTTCAGACGCTAGTAAACAGGTAGTTCACTTCGGAATGTTTCTAGGCCTTTAACAGCTTCGGTAAATATGACAAACACGTGGACCTATTCTCACGAACAATTCATTCAAGCTGACGTTAGAAAAAGACTTACTTTTGGAAGACAGAGTGGGGAGAGAGGGCTAATGGCCTGTATCGAACCATTCGCAGAGGATGAAGTTACATCGATCCGCCAGTGTATACAGAGTCTTTCAGGGCTTCCAGTTACGTTGGTTCTTTACGAGCCACATTTCATCAAAGTGGTTTCTGTCAGTATCAATCATAGACATATCATTATTTGTCAAAAAATTATGATACGAAGAAGATATGTAGATGACAGCATGATATAAGGAGTACGTTACCCTCTAGCGTTTACATTTTCTTGACTTTTCGTGGAAATACCCCTAATATGACTGGCCTTGAGTGAGAAAATTTGTATAGACTTTTATAGTTAAATAAGAGATCCTACAACTACACACGATGCATTCTCAGCTAGAGAAATATGAAACAGAGTGCAGCGCCTATAACGAAATCGTTATTAGTTCTAGTGTATAAATCAATGCACTTTGGCCCTTTTCGCATTAAATCATCACTCGCGTACAATTGATCAGAACACTAAACTTTCAGAGGATTACAGACTCATTTCTCAGATTCATTGTTATAATTTTCTAGTTCTGAGAATTTCTGAAGTGACGAAGAGATAACTTCTGTTGTTTTCCTTAATCCATCGCACTACACGTCCACGTAACGGACGGTCTTGACTGGTCAAGAATAGCTTAGATTTGCTACTGTCCACATGCTTGTTATTAAACGGCCACATGCTGATGATTCTACAATCCGCAGTTCACCCCTCTGAATTTTAATCAACAGGCTACTCTTCCACTACGTAACATTATTACCATCTGGCTTAGTACCAATTTATATTAATGTCTCATCTTGATACCTCCATATTTCGATTTTGTACAGCATGTTTATAACACATTGTTCAAACGTCTTCTTACAACAATCGATTGATTTATGTACAATGCTTCAAATCAAGGAGTACCCTGGGACTAGATGTTTATCGTAGCAACTGCACTGCTAGTTATATGGAGTGAGATCCAATGATTTGTGGTACGACTGGAACTCTCATATTTAGACTGGCTCATATCAGATAGACAACTAAATTATTCCCGCAAAAAAAATAAAAAAATAAATAGCCAACCTCACATTAATTTTCGATTTCACGAACCACGGTCATTTCATATAGATATCAAAATGATTCCTAAGAAAAGTAGCTATTCTCACGTAAATCTTAGACTTCACGAATCACATATTGGGACACAACCGTCCTAGGTTTCGAAAAGCGAGATCCGCCAAGTAAAGGTACGAAAAGAACAAGTAATTTTCTATATTGGTAAAGTTATATCTTTATTATTTACAGCGATATTGAAGGATGAATCGCTGTTTTCAACCACAGTCGTAACATTTGGGACTTGGTCACGGTTCACTGTGCAGCTTTCAGACAAATAGCTAGCCAAGATAGGCAGCATGACTTGATAGTAGTGGTCATAAAATTGTCCTCAGTTAGTAAATAACACATCGAAACTCTCTAGTATTTCCTTACGCCCAAGTTCTTTTACTTTTAAATAATGCAACTCTCATGCCTGAATTCATTCCTAATCCAGGATCTCCAAATAGGGAACGAAAGGAAGGTTATTGTTTAAAGCCATGTAGGCCAGCGTTTCTCAAGCTTTCAGTATACATGACTCAATTTTTAGTCAATTTCTATCACGGCCGCCCCCCCCCTCCCCTCCCCCATAGACTCATACAATATACATGTTTATAAAGTACTGTATATTGAGTGTTTTGACAACGAAGCTACAAAGTTACGCACCTTACAAATTACCAAGATTATAATTAAATCAATTGCTATTTGTGACACAGATCCGCTATATTGACAAACCCAGAATCCAAAGCACACTATACGAATAGTAGATGGTTTACCTCAGGTAAGTGCGGAGTAATTTTTATTATGTCCGACTGTATTTTTCTTCGTTTCTCTTTCGGTAAATTAATCAATTTTTGAATTCATATTTTTTGTTTTCCGTAAGCTCGCGCGTCCCATTTAGTGTTATCACTCCCCTGGTGGTGTGCACCCTACAAGTTGAGAATCGCTACAGTAGACGAAGAGTTCAACATAGATAGGACTCCAGTCCGACATGGATAAATCGGGGTAAAAATTAACTGTACTGTTGTGTAGCGAATCATCGCTTCTTTCTCTTTTAAGCTATTTGGGCCAAACACATAAGAAATAGGTCTTGTTACCTGGAATAGTATTTGAACCTCTCTCTCTCTCTCTCTCTCTCCCAACTCCGAGTCCCACGCTTTAAGCCTTGGCCACCAACCAGCAAAACTGAACGAGTACTAATCGGAACTTTTGCAATAACAGTGGCATGGCCCATCCAATAAAACGTTTAGCAATTATAATTCTGGATCTCGACGTAACATGATAAATACAGTGAGGTGACAAAAGTCATGGGTATAAAAGGGCCGTCATTAGCGGAGTCATTATTTGTACCCAGGTGTCTCATGTGAAAATTTTCACGTGACTGCGGTCGCACGATGGAAATTAACTGACTTTGAACGCGGAATGGTTGTTAGATCTAGACACATGGAACATTCCATTAGGGAAATCGTTAGGAAATTCAATATTCCTAGCTCCACAGTGTCAAGAGTGTGTCGAGAATATCAAATTTCAGGCATTGCCACCCATGACGGATAACTCAGTGGCTGACAGCCTCCACCTAACTACCGACAGCCCTGGCATTTTCGTAGAGTCGTCAGTGCCAACAGACAAACAACACTGCGTGAAATGACCTCAGAAATTTATGTGAAACGTACGACGAAAGTATCCGTTAGGACAGTGAGGCGAAATCTGATGTTAATGGGCTATGATAGCAGACGAACGACGCGGGTGCCTTTGTTATCAGCAAGACATCGCCTGCAGCGCTTCTATTGGACTCATGACCACATCGGTTGTACCCTAGACGATTGGAAAACGGTGGCCTGGTGAGATGAGTCCCGATTTCAGTTGGCAAGAGCTGATGGTAGGATTCAAGTCTGGCGTCGACTCAACGAAGCCACGGACCCAAGTTCTCAGCAAGGCACTGTGCAAGCTAGTGGTGGGTTCTTAATGGTGTAGGCTGTGTTTTCGTGGAATAGACTGGTTCCTCGGGTCAAACTGAACTGATCATTGACTGGAAATGGTTATGTTCGGCTACTTGGTGTTCATTTGCAGCCATTCATGGATATCATATTCCCAAACAACTATGGAATTTTTCTGTATGACAATGCGCCATGTCATCGGGCCTCAACTGTACTCGATTGGTTTGGAGAACATTCTGCACAATTCGAGCGAATGATTTGGCTATTCTTCGAATATTTATGGGGCATAATCGAGAGATGCACAAAATACAGCACCGGCTACACCTTCGCAGTTATGGACGGGTACACAGGCAGTGTGGATCAATATTTCTGCAGGGGACTTTCAACGACTTGTTGAGTCCATGCCACGTCGAGTTGCTGCACAGTGCTGGGCGAAAGAGGGTCCAACACGTCCCTTGACTTTCTTCAGCTCACAAGGGGAGGCCGGCAATTGTGAAATTCATATACGATTCATACTGCGCATAATAAAAGTTCATGGCCAGAGGTGTAACGTAGCAAAGCACCAAGATGCACTTCTCAGCCGTTGTCGAGAAAATCGACAGTTAAAAGAAACCGTCGCCGTGAAATACTCTCTACGATTAATAGTTTTCTACAGCGTCGTGGCGCAGCGGTAAGCGCTCGGGTTTGTAATCCGAAGGTCGCCGGATCGAATCTCACGCCATGCAACTTTTTTTTATTATTTGTTTTATATATATATTGCCCGCAATCAGTTGCAACAATTATGCATATAACAAGTTGTTGAAAGTTGTTCGTCCTGGAAAAATAAAACTTGAAATAAAACACAATATCACAAACAATATTCAAGTGGATACAATTTATTGATAAGTTCGGTATACACTCGCACATAATTACCAATTAGGGACCAGAAGTAGCTGGAGTATGGCACGAACCAGAGTGATAGTTATCATAGAAAGATGGAAAGCAGAAAACAGCACGACATCGACCACATCTGATAAACGATTCGTTTTTACCAGAACAATTGTTTTTTTAAATTATCTGTTGGGAAACACACCTAATTGACATTCTGAAAAATTGTTCTATCGGTCGTCAGGTTTGATGCATACCACGCGTATCGTATCATATCGGCAAGAATCGGAGAAGACAGTTGGTGGTGGACGATGGATTGGATTTATTTCAAGTATATAGAATTACAGAAAAAACATATAATAAAAAAGTTGCATGGCGTGAGATTCGATTGGGCGACCTTCGGATTACGAACCCGAGCGCTTACTGCTGCGCCACGACTCTGTAGAAAACTTTTAATAGTAGAGAGTATTTCACCGCGATGGTTTCTTTTAACTGACGATTTTCTCGACAACGGCTGAGAAGTGCATCTTGGTACTTTGCCGCATTACACCTCTGGCCATGAGCTTTTATTATGCACATTATGAATCGAACCTGAATTTCACAATTGCCGGCCTCCCCTTGTCAGTGTAAAGTAAATCTGACTGCGTTCTTTCACTTCTGCATATTGTTTTGTACTACTTGCTGCAAAATATGTTGACGTGTCAACCACAATAGTTGAAACTGGAGGTAATAAAATTTTGAAATATTTTTCAAAGACTCCGAAAATTAATAATGTTAATAATTCACATAGTGAGCCTTTAATGAAATTCGTTCTCATTACAACGTGTAGCTATTGTTAATATCCTACGTGAGCCTCTTAATTGTATCTGACACTACAAACATCCACTCAGAACTATAAGTGTTGCTGAATGTCCATAGAATCAGGCACAGTTTTCTCAGCAACAATTTAGGGAGCGCAGCGCTCGATTTTTATTAGTTAACTTGAGTGCTGAGTATTTATTTTCAGCTCATATTGATAAATAGCGTTGCTAGTGCATGCAAGACAGATTCGAAGCATTCGTAGAGGCAAATTGTGCAAAGAAAATAATACCTATTTTTCAACAGTTTCTCAAAGACAGACAAACCGTATAATCTGAATATAGACTGTATGGCGTGCGAGTGTGCGCACATATATTTAGTCGTTCTTTTTTGTGTGTGAACGCGCTTCGTACTAACTTTTTCATTCACTTATCACAAAGGTAATCATCGCCGCTTTGTCAAGTCGCCAACGAAAATTTGCTTTCTTTACTGACTACTGATCGACAGCATGGAGTTTTATTGTTAGTAATGTATTATTTGGTCAGGTCCAGATAGTTTGGCACGCAAACACATTGCCTTTATCACAATTAATTGCACGTCGCTTTGTCCAGTAGTGTTCGATAGTTGTCTTGAAATCTATCTAATCCTGTGTGATTTCACCTGTGGTCGACGATAGGACTCCATTAGTGTACCATTCAAGAAATCGCCCCCTGCTGCCTGAGCGTAGCTCATAACATACTGAACTACCATCGTCGTTGTACGCATGAACTGACCGAGTCGCTCTAGTGGAGTGGTCCATAGCATAAGGGTAATGACCCCCTTAGAGGCAAATGAAATTTTGTTGGAGGTAAAAACAAAGATCAATTAGCATGTGTTCTGGTCACGAAACTAAATTACTGAAACATCGTCACTATTGTCACTAGTCCGTAAGTATGATTTACTGATTACTTAAGTTACCAATCTTTACGAGATTCTTTTAGTGCCCGACACAATATGATTGATGTTACAGCACATGAAACGACTGTACGAACATCTTTGTCACGCAGTTTACCCACTACACACATACTTTGCACTTTTCACCGTGCATTTATGACACGAAAAAATAGACATATATGCTTTAATATCACATGAAAATTCCTTAACCACATTGTAGGTTGTACCCAAAGTAGACTTGAAATAACTTCATTATTTACATTGTAATAATAAATGAACTACTAGGCGCTAATGTTGATGATGGCGGGGGAAGCGTAGGGCGTAATAGATAATATCTAACTTCAATTCGGGGAAATGGTTTCTAGAAGGTTGGGGACCATTGCTCTAGAGCGTATATTTCACTCTTTCAAAGTTCTTTGAAACATTCGTTTGAAAAGTATACAAGAAGTGTAGTGCACGCACAAGGAAGATATACTAAAAAACCCTAGTTTGACTGATGTTTCCCTTCAGTCTTGTTCACGTAGCAGAAAGAATTGTAAGAGGAAGTGGAGGAGATCCAAAGAAGGGGCCATAGGTCCAGTAGGCGTGAAAGTATCAGCGAGGTACTCATCCAACTCCACTGGCAGACGTTAAATGGTGTGACTTACTGTCGAAATTCCGTAAGCGTACTTTCCAGAAGGGGTCAACCAATTTATAGCTTCCTCTTAAATATATCTCGTGAAAAGACCATGAAGTGAATTGCGACATAAAATCTAAAACAATATTTTCCATTAAAAATAAACAAGTGAAAAAGAGTAGGTGAGATAGCGGCAAAATAAAATCTAACCCTAATATAATCCAACTAACAATATAACCTGTCCTACAGTTTATTTGCGGCATGAATGGGTCAGCTCATGGTCACACAACAACAGACGGCTCGGCGTAACCAACGGAGCGCCGTATCTGAAAGTAGTGACCGCACCTGACACCTTGAGTCCCGTTCCTCGCATCAGGCGACAGTGTGTTGATTCAAAAATTCGAATGCGACGCGAATTTCCAATCACTTTAGGCAACACAGACTGGCGTTACGTGCTATCAGTGGCTGTGGTGCAAAAGCTGGGTCAGATTGAAGTCAGGCTGGAGTTATGCAAACGTGAGCATTTTATCGGTCTTTGTTTAATTAAACAGCTACTTAGAACACCAGAGGGCATAGGAATACAACAAACCGTTGCTTTCAGCTCTTGAAATAATTAACGTCTAATAGCAAATAAAATATCAAATAAACTAAACAATTATTCATCCCACAACAATAAATAGTCTGAGCTCCAAAGTGGACAACAATAATATACAGTATAAACTTATCCTACGACAAAGGCGTACACTTTATAGTTCAAACAGTATTGCTTCTGCCCGCAAATGACTTGAAAAGAGGACATCAGAATATAATAGCAACCAGCGGAGTGGCTCACTTGGATGATCTATAGTCCACTGCTACCAATACCTCCACCATATGTCAGACAGACAGCAGAGGGGGAAAACACAGTCAACATGAATATACAAGCTGCTATTTATCTACTGGGTAAATTCATAAACAAGTAAAAGATACAATGACTTATCGCTAACACGCAATTGTCTCACTAAGGCGACCCCATGTTTTCAAATTCAAAGTAACGTTGGTGCACTCAGAGTGTACTAGGGGCATGTATGCAAGTAAAGTCTATGCAGTTATGGCGAAGCCTTGTCGTGATTCTTCACAACAACAGCAGTACCAGGTTGAGTTCACCAGCGTGGTGCACAACGCCACAAGTTATTTTGGTAATTCAGGAGTCTGACAACTACGAGTTTCTGTATCATCGTAACCGGGACTCCCCAGCATGCTTCCTCCATTTCCATTTCTATGAGCTACCATCTTCGACTGGACACTCGAATGGGAACACCATCTGCTACCGCAGCTCAACGACGTCCATGTTGCAGCCGGCCAGGCCCCGCCTTGATCATTGCAGTCCATTGCAGCTGCTTCCACGTTGCAGTAAAATGCGTAAGTGCTGGGAACTCCAGCTCTTCTACAGCAAATTGTGTCTAAGTCTGGTCAGAACCTCATACAAGGCCCCTGCACCACCATACAGTTTTCCAGGCACTACCTACACTTGCTTCCAGTGCTGGATCACGTCGAAATCGCCACGTGTTCCGTACTGCACATTTACTATGACCCAGTACAGCCTGTGACAGCCCGCAATATTCAGGCAGCCTCGGGCATCAGACTAATACATGGACCGAAGCGACACACCGCCATATTGTAGGCCGCCACTGCTCTGCAGCCCCCACGCTGGCAACCAGGTGACGTCCTCTTCCTCTTGTGGCACGAACGGCGGACAATGGGCCCTAGCACGAGGTGGTTTGGCTGTGTCCCGTAGGAATGCGCGTTTAGCAACACACAGGGAACATCATTGCAGAGGCTAGCGCCTAAGTTTCAGTGGTTCCTTTGCTGGCTCGCATAGCCACGGAGCGCATGTAATTCATCCCTGTAGATGAAACTATGGGTAATAGAAGAAATACTCCAGTTGATCGATGAAGAAAGGATGTATAAAAATGTTCAGGAAAATTCAAGAATGCAGAAATACAAATCACTGAGAAAAGAAATAAGCTAAGTCGAAATGACTGCACGTAAAATGAAAACCCGAAAAAGGAATTATTGTCAGCCAGTATACAGTAAAGTCGAAACAACCTTCGGTGAACTGTGTTAAATGCAAAGGAGAGAGCGGACAGGTGATAAAAGTACACTGAATGCCTCAGTTGGGAGAACAGTTGTCTCAACTGATAGAATAAGATGAAGCAGGATTCGATTTAGATAACGGATCCAGTATTAGAATCAGAATTTAAAAGGTCTCTGGAAGACTGAACAAGGCTGTTCAAGTTGGTGTGTAAAATGTGTGAGTCCAGTGACTTACCATCTCACACTCGGAAAAACATCATCCACAAAATTCCGAAGACTGCAAGAGCTAACAAGTGCGAGAATTATCGCACAATCGACTTAAGAGCTCACTCATCCAAGTTGTTGACAGGAATGATATACAAAAGAATGGAAAAGAATACTGAGGATGTGTAGGATGACGATCAGTTTGGCTTAAGGAAATGTAAAAGCACAATTCTGGCTATGAAGTTGCTAAGGTAAGCAAAACTAAAGAAAAATCAAGAAACTTTCGTAGGATTTGTCAAAATAGAAAAAGAATCCGACAATGTCAAATGGAGCAAGATGTTCAGAATTTTGAGTAAAGCTGGTGTAAAAAGTAGGGAGAGAAGGGTAATATACAACATGAAAAAGAGCCAAGAGGTAATAAAAAGAGTGGAAGGCAAAGCACGAAGTGCTCGGATTAAAAATCGTATAACACAGGAATGTAGTCTTTTGCTTCTGCTGGTCAATCTATACATCGAAGAAGCAGTGAGGGGAATAATAGAAAGGTTCAGGAGTGGAATTAAAATTCAGGGTGAAAGAATATCAATAGTACGATTCGCGATTACATTGCTGTCCACAATAAAAGTGAAGAATTACATGATCTGCTAAATGGAGTGAACTGTCGAATAAGTACAGAATATGGACAGAGAGTAAATCGGAGAAGGCAAATTTAATGAGATGTACACAGAAATGAGAACAGCGAGAAACTTAACATCATGTTGATGGTCACGAAGCAGACAAAGTTAAGGAGTTCTGCTATCTAGGCAGCAAAATAACCAATGACCGACGGATCAAGGAGAACATCAGAAGTAGACTAGCCTTGGCGAAAAGGGCATTCCTCGCCAAGAGAATCATACTAGCATGAAACATAGGCCTTTATTTGAGGAAGAAATTTCTGAGAATGTATGGTTTTACACAGTGTTGCATGGTAGTGAAACATGAACTACGGGAAAACCGTAGATGAAGAGAATCGAAGCAGTTGATATGTGGCGCCAGAGACGAAAGTTGAAAATCTGGTGGACTGATAAGGTAAGGAATGAGGACGTTCTGCACAGAATCCGAGAGGAAAGCAATATGTGGAAAACACTGACAAGGAGAAGGGACAGGATGATGGGACATCTGTGAAGATAACAGGGAATAAGTTCCATGGTACTAGATGGAGCTGCAGAAAATAAAAACTGCAGAGGAAGACAGAGATTGGAATACATCTAGCAAGTTATTGAGGACGTAGGTTGCAAGTGCTTCTCTGAGATGAAAGGGTACCAAGGGAGAGGAATTCGTGACAGCCACATCAAACCAGTCGAAGTTAGATGATGTGATGTTCGGGACTTGAATATCAATCTCCCTAACGTCCACTGCACAGGCAGTCCAAGAACTGCTGCATTTTTTGTGAGGGCATGTTGACTTCCACAAAAGTTTTCCCACACGAATTGTGCATCTATGTCTTGACTGGAGAGATCGCTGTGATGTTTAGACCTCTACCAGAGGGTACCTGTTCAATGCACCAGTAGAGAGAAGATTATTGGGAAAAGATGTGCTGAATGGCGAAAACCACCACCCACGTCCCGCCATTGGTGGATTGGGCTTTTTGAAGTATCTGCACCTCGTGTGTAGGGTTTCAGAGAGTACTAAGGAGGAGAACCGGCAGTGAGTATGGGGAAGGTGGAGATACAGGGCAGTCGTGTTCAGGCTGCCAGAATGAGACTCATAATAATAAAAAGGGTTAGTGTCGTGTAGTAGCCGCAAGGTCCCTCATACCTTCGATTTTAGGTATGAGTTGGCTCTGGCCGATTTTTGGTTTGGGGCAGACTTTAGCGAATTTTCTGATCAAGAGCATCGGTTCACATGGCAGCGTAATTTCGTTTCAGATTGGTGACGCACTTCCGGGTTTGCTGCTCCGGCTTCAATTGCTCATGGCATACAGCATTCGCCCCTTAGAACAGCAGCAGTCGTAGCTCTACATATACGCTGACGGAAAAAAATGACAACATCAAGAAGGTGTGCGACATAATCGAAAGTTGGCAGGTGTATTTAAATTTTGCACCAGTCGCAGAAGAGTGGAGCCAGTAGCGCCACTGTGAGGATGCAAATCAGGTTTGCTTTAAATACAAGCTTTAACTGTAGTGAGAATTAGTTACCTGTGAGATTGGACGAAATGAGTTGATGTTAGTCAAGAATGCCTTTAAGGCGATAAAGACGGCATTATCAGCACCTCACAGGTTTTGAACCAGGTCGTGTAACAGGGCTACGAGAAGTTGCATATTCCTTCTGCGATATTGGTAGGAGTGTAGCCACTGTGCGTGATAAGTGGCAGAGGCGACCACGAGAGTGTACGATCGCAAAGAAGGCAGGTCTCCAGATGTCCACGTGACTGCTGAGAGGGGAGACTATGGTGTTTGGCGTATAGCTCTACCGCATCGTAATACATCTGCAGCAGCAATTTGAGCAGTAGTTAGCACTGACGCAGCGAACTTTCACAAGGACAGCACCGAGCAAGACGCCCTGCAACGTGCATTCCAATGATTCAAATAACCGTCGTTTATAATTTCGGTGTTGTGAAACAAGAGCAAGTTGTTGGGCAGGATGGAGGTCTGTTGTATTTTCTGATGAAAGCTGGCTCTACCTCTGTGCCAGTTATGGCCGTGTGTGGGTTAGAAGGGGGCCAGATGAGCCTCTGCAACCACCCTGTCTGCAGCTTAGAGACACTGGACCTACACCTTGAGTTATAGTCTTGGGTACACTTTCATATGACAATAGGAGCGCTCTCGTGGTTATCCCACTCACCCTGACTGCAAATTTGTACCTCAATCTTGTGATTCAACCTACTGTGCTGCCATTCATGAACGGCATTCCAGGGGGTGTTTTCCAACAGAATAACGATCGCCCAATTACCGCTGTTGTAACGCAACATGCTCTACAGATTGTCATCATGTTGCTCAATCACCAGATCTGCCTCCAATCTAGCACTTATGCATCACCATTGGATTATAGCTCCAGTGCCATCCACAATCAGCATTAACCGTCCCTGTACTGAATAACCAAGTGCAACAGACATAGGACCCCATCCCATAAACTGACATCCATCACCTGTACAATATAATGCATACATGTTTGCATTCAACATTCTGATGGCTACACCGGTTATTCGTGAACCAGCATCAAGCACTTACATTAACCTTTGATCTTGCAGTGTTAATCACTGAGATATTTTACCTAGATCAATGTATTCTCAAAATTTCACTACTCTACATTAACTATTTTTGTGTTGTTTATATGGCTCAAAGCATACGGCGTTTAATGTATAGTTTGCAGTTCACAATTTCTGACAATCCAGTGAATTACTGTAATATGTGTGCATTCTAAGTGCCAACTGTGGTGTAGGGACCTGCTATTCCTGCCTTCGTCATTTGCACCACAGTACTTTTCGTATGCATGGTAATCTGGGATAATTTATGTTTGTTCATGGAATTTCACGCCTGTGTTTTTCGACAATAAATCTATATAATCACATTAGACACCTTTAAAGTCAGTAGAAATCAGAACCTATAACTCTTTTTAAATTAATTTCTGTCGGAGGTACTGGAAGTAGTTGATATCTATTACGTTACAGCCACTTCAGTTCCACCATTAGGGCCAGAATACACTAACCTCCAATGCAAACAGTTTCATAGTGACGTATCTAAAACATGGTTCTGTTACATAGCGTTTTAACTAACAGGCGGAAATAAGGAGTGGTTTCTCACATTACCAAAATAAACGCACCATGGATGTTTTGTACGTTGCTGGTGGTCCATCTACTTCCCCACTTGCTATCTGCAACCATGCCCGTGGCCTTCCTACATATCTATTATATAACTACACCATGAGTCCCCTTTGGATGAACTTATGTCCGACCACATCCAGTATGCAATACAATTCCAAACTGGTTAATATGTCACAACCATTAACACCCCTTAGGAGAGAACATGCATCTTCCACCAGTTCTCCTGTTATGTTATACATTTACGGCCTGTGTCCTGTCAACAACTGTGTAACCTACCTGCTGGCTGTACATAGTACAGTTTTCACCACTCACCAATATTCAGAACGGGCTCAGAAAGCGTTCTAACTGTCTACGCATCGTCACACTCAGATTACCACTCTCTAACAAGGCATTTTGTTTTTTCAGAGTTCCTATCAGTGCTGTTTCTTATGATCAACCGCACTCGATTTTCCCACCCTTGGAATTTTATCAATAATCGTTCTACTCGAGCGCCATTCGCGGCTGTAACAGGAACTGGACGAGTTGACTGTGGTACACAAAGCAATCTCCTCCACGAACCACGAGGTGGCTTGTGGAGTATGGACGAAGACTGAGATGCTATTAAAATATAAAAGAGATTATTGTTCCTTCTTCTGTCACACGACTCTTACGTTGGAATCTGCTGTTAACTAAATTGCCTCTGTCTTGAAGTGTACGTGTGCATGATCCCATTCTCCTCAACATAGAACCACGCACGCTGTTCCAGTGATGAAGGTGTCTGCTGTGCTAGTAGCGACTGTCGACGCACCCGATAGCTGTGAGAAAAAGACAGAGTGTAGAAAAATACCCAAGTACTGGGATGATTAATACCTTCACACAATACATGTGAGAGAACGGTGGCATACACATATACGGCAACGAGTATTGCGTCTCATACCTCTAGTCGCGATTTCAAAGTTATACTGCATCTTGATACGCCACTGGTAGCGAACATGTACAAAAATACATAGACGCTACAGCTTTAGCGACAAGGTTAACTCTAACAGTTCGTATTCTTGCCAGCAGAGGACAAAAGCTGCCATATCAAGTACCACTTCAACGTATCTGCTACATCGAAATATAGCTTTATCTCACAAGTAGTCCAGGCTTCGATTCAATCTCTTGAAAACTACGCTAGCTTGATGAACATTAAATGTTTATTTCTCTAGAAACAGAAACACTTAGTTCATGCATTATGTTTGAAAGTTAACACGGCAGCTGCTATAAATGATTGGGAACAAAGAAAAATTTACTAGAGTTGTAACAACATTTATTTTTTAAAAGAAAAAAATGGACATAAATTATGCTAAGCATGTTATTGATTGAATACCGTAAACAACTAACAGGAGGTTCAAGACCTCAGCGGACAAGGATCCCGAGTAGCAGAAGTGAGTCGAGTATTCTGGCCCTAAAAATGAGGATAACGCAATCTGAATTGATCTGACGCTGAGCAGACTTTGACTGTTCAAATCTACAGACGCTTCTCTATATTGGTGCACCTGAAATCGAGCGGCGATTGAAATCTGTACGCCCTGACAACACAGGAGCAACAGTACGTTACCCTGTTTGCTTCGTGCAGCGATGTAACTTGCAGCTGGGGAAATGGGTGCGGCGGAGGTGAGACGTGAGGCGGCACCTGTGAATCGATCGCGGCCACAAAGGAAATGCAAAAATCTCACGGTCTAGCGATCAGGCAGACAGATCGCAATTTACTCTCTACCAGAGCCCTGAAATCATGGTAGATTTCAGTGTGTGACACATCCATCGGCTGGTCGTACCAAGGACCAATTCGACTCACTTATACGACAGAGCGCACAAGGAAACCAAAAATGAATAAGTGTGCCCTCGGCAAACGAGTAGTCCGATACATTTGAGGTCACATTATCAGTACTGTAAGAACTTCACCACACGCTCCCCAGTCTAACTACTCGCAAGTGAAGTCAGTCTCTGGACAGGTCCTAAGTACCAACCACACATGCAAGAGCTTCAACCAGAAGCCTTCTTACCAGACCTAAGTCCAGCACCTCTCCAGAAAAATATCCGTTTTCTCACGAAGTGCAAGAACGACACCACCTTCACGCCATGTTGAGACAATCACAGGGCTCTAGAGGCGCTAAATCTCTCCTCCCACACGACAGCACAAACTACTGTCGAACCAGGGCAAGAGTTATGAAACCTGCGTCTCTGGTAAAAAAGCGCCAATTACTGGCTTTTGTTAAGTTTTTGCGGAGGAGGAAGATGATTTCCTCCAAAGTCGTGTTACTCCCCATGGCAACAAGCGAACAGATACAGTCTTAAAAATCGCTATCCAAAATCGCCTGTGCCTTGGAGCTTGTTAGTCCTAGCTATGCGGTGTAATAAAGATTCTATCTATAAACATGTCTCAGATGCTGCAGTTACTTATACAACCAAGGCAGACAATTGAAGTGGGTCGAAGGCCTATTTGCAGTATCGGTGAACATGAGAACTTGTGAACTTTTATCACACGTGGATCTGCACACAATGCCCTGTTTAGGACTCCACTGTGTAGATGCACTCCTTCAGTCCATCACCCCCAGCCCAGTCTTCGACTGGTGCCACTGCAGTTACTGCGGCATTGTTCTGCTGGAGACCTATCTTGAGAAGAGGCTGCCCTGTCTGTCCTGTATGATTGTAGACCTGTCAAGCAAGATGTACTGAGCTATGGGCTCGACGCCAATTGCTTTCAACTCCCAACATGCAGTTTCTACAAGCTAAGACCATAAAAATACCTCATGCTTTTAGACCCTACCAGGCTTCATCAACATCTGCTCAGGACATTAATTTTCTAGAGTCTCGCTCAAGGTGTATCAGGTTGTAACAAAATCTTTAATAATTTTCTGAATATGAGAAATAGGTGATAGTAACTTGTCGTCTGTGACTGCCCTCAATCTGCATTTGATTTCTGCATAGGTAGTATCTCACTTCAATCTTGTTTAGTGCAACACGAACCAGTTGTAGTCGTTGAAAATAGTGGGAGAATCTCATCCTGATAACCAATATATATGTGAAAAAGGTAATTTTGCCAATCAGGAGTGACCATGGCTTAAAACATATCCTAGCTTGACCTCATTCATTCCAGGGGTCATACATTCGCATGAAGCTGCAAGATTACATTTAAAATTTGCTGTGAGTGATATGAATTATGTCAGACCCCCGGGTCACTGCTACATCACAGACTTCTGGTAAACATTTGACAGGCAGTTAAAAGGCCTTGCAGCAAGAAAATACCCATTCACACCATACCCGGTCAGAGATGTGTAATGCCCCTAATCATTTACAATGTCCTGGAGTATGTACTGTTCTCTGCTCATTGATTTACCCCTGCTGTATCACTCATTTTGTCTCAGTCATCAAACACAAATATTCTCAAATTCTCAATGAGCAAGGAAGTAATGTATAATATTTAGTCTTATTACCTACGTTGTGTAAATTCGTGTATAATTTCCTATGACATGAAAACAAATAAAACTAAAGCTAAACTAAACTCCTCCCGAACAGGCCATGAAGACCCAAAGGTACCAGCCGGCCGCCGTGTCATCCTCAGCCCACATGCGTCACTGGATGCGGATATAGAGGGGCATGTGGTCAGCACACCACTCTCCTCGCCATATGGCAGTTTCCAAGACCAGAGCCGCTACTTCTCAGTCAAGTAGCTCCTCAGTTTGCCTCACAAGCGCTGAGTACACCCTGCTTGCCAACAGCGCTCGGTAGACTGGATGGTCACCCATCCAGGTGCTAGCCCAGCCTGACAGCTCTTAACTTCAGTGATCTGACAGGAACCAGTGTTACCACTGCAGCAAGGCCGTTGGCCATGAAAACAAACGCCTGCACACAATCAGTGTCAAGAGCATTAATAAATCTGCAGAAAAACAGACCTCACAAGCAAAACAGTTCAGTTGATACATACAAGAACACAAAAAGGTATTACAAAATGATATTAAAGAGAAGTATCCTATCGCTCCCTCAACCAGTGTCCCAGTTGAAAATGGCACATGAATTAAGAACATTGCACTCATGCACACGCACACACTGTGACTTTTAGGACTGAAGAACAGCACTTTGCGCCAGAGTGGAATGGCCTCTCACTCAGCATATAATGTGGCAGAAGTGGTGGCAGATGTCTCTGGCGTTCCCTTTCACCTGAAGGTAGCATCTGGTGTCCAGGCAGCAACCAGCACCTCGGGCAGCTTAAGAAACGCAGTGGGACCCTTTGCGTCCTCATGGTCAGGCAGCAGTTAGCTGTCGGAAACTGGTGTGACAGCATTGCATTTGACTTAAAACCCGTCCCTTGATGTAGAAATCCATTCAGCGTTAGTGGGATGTGGGGCAGTCCTGCTCTTCCTGTTCGCCTCTGCATCGGAACGCACCTGCTGGCACGGGTAATCAGATTAACTCGCCTGTTGTCAACAGGACACATAACGCTCAGCACCCTGCTGAATCAGTTAGTCTTGGCACGCGTGACAACTGTGGCGCCACGTGACTCGCTTGTCCCTCAATTAGCAGCCTGGCTGGTCGTTGGGCAGTAGGGGGTTGCTGCTGGCACATGGTGGAGTCCAGCTGTCTGAGCTGGCTTGAGACATGCCACCTGCACTGATAGACGAACGGGCTGTGTGATGTAGGCACTCATGCACACGCACAAACGGCCCGGTTCTGTCACAGCAGGCGGTCTGGTCCCCCACTCGGCTGGGCTGTTACAGCTGACTCATTACGGCTGACTGGTCCCTTCGCCACTGGCTGGCTGGTATGGCCTGTGACGTCCAATCTGCCGCGTTTGTTCTGGAGTCTGCACAATCCTCAAGTGTGGTCAAGTGCCATATTCTCTCACAAAGTCATTAAATCGATATAATCCATTTACACAAAAAGAAAATAACGATGAATACAATTTTTTTCTTTACTTAATACACTCCTGGAAATGGAAAAAAGAACACATTGACACCGGTGTGTCAGACCCACCATACTTGCTCCGGACACTGCGAGAGGGCTATACAAGCAATGATCACACGCACGGCACAGCGGACACACCAGGAACCGCGGTGTTGGCCGTCGAATGGCGCTAGCTGCGCAGCATTTGTGCACCGCCGCCGTCAGTGTCAGCCAGTTTGCCGTGGCATACGGAGCTCCATCGCAGTCTTTAACACTGGTAGCATGCCGCGACAGCGTGGACGTGAACCGTATGTGCAGTTGACGGACTTTGAGCGAGGGTGTATAGTGGGCACGCAGGAGGCCAGGTGTACGTACCGCCGAATTGCTCAACACGTGGGGCGTGAGGTCTCCACAGTACATCGATGTTGTCGCCAGTGGTCGGCGGAAGGTGCACGTGCCCGTCGACCTGGGACCGGACCGCAGCGACGCACGGATGCACGCCAAGACCGTAGGATACTACACAGTGCCGTAGGGGACCGCACCGCCACTTCCCAGCAAATTAGGGACACTGTTGCTCCTGGGGTATCGGCGAGGACCATTTGCAACCGTCTCCATGAAGCTGGGCTACGGTCCCGCACACCGTTAGGCCGTCTTCCGCTCACGCCCCAACATCGTGCAGCCCGCCTCCAGTGGTGTCGCGACAGGCGTGAATGGAGGGACGAATGGAGACGTGTCGTCTTCAGCGATGAGAGTCGCTGCTGCCTTGGTGCCAATGATGGTCGTATGCGTGTTTGGCGCCGTGCAGGTGAGCGCCACAATCAGGACTGCATACGACCGAGGCACACAGGGCCAACACCCGGCATCATGGTGTGGGGAGCGATCTCCTACACTGGCCGTACACCTCTGGTGATTGCCGAGGGGACACTGAATAGTGCACGGTACATCCAAACCGTCATCGAACCCATCGTTCTACCATTCCTAGACCGGCAAGGGAACTTGCTGTTCCAACAGGACAATGCACGTCCGCATGTATCCCGTGCCACCCAAAGTGCTCTAGAAGATGTAAGTCAACTACCCTGGCCAGCAAGATCTCCGGATCTGTCCCCGATTGAGCATGTTTGCGACTGGATGAAGCGTCGTCTCACGCGGTCTGCACGTCCAGCACGAACGCCGGTCCAACTGAGGCGCTAGGTGGAAATGGCATGGCAAGCCGTTCCACAGGACTACATCCAGCATCTCTACGATCGTTTCCATGGGAGAATAGCAGCCTGCATCGCTGCGAAAGGTGGATATACACTGTACTAGTGCCGACATTGTGCATGCTCTGTTGCCTGTGTCTATGTGCCTGTGGTTCTGTCAGTGTGATCATGTGATGTATCTGACCCCAGGAATGTCTCAATAAAGTTTCCCCTTCCTGGGACAATGAATTCACGGTGTTCTTGTTTCAATTTCCAGGAGTGTATATTTATTTATTCTATTACTAAAGATGCAAATACAAAAATAAATTTAATGAGTGAAGGTCCTGTTAATGTTGTATGGACGTAAATTATGTGGTGTGAGGTGTCTTTGTTTGTATGTCCACGTGTTTTTGTTGGTTTTTGGTTAGTTCTACTCCTGTTATGCACTCTAATTTTACGCTGGCGCTACCTCTATACCTCCACCAAACATGCAAACTTCTCCCAATACTAAATACTAACTTATTGTATTATCCTATGCCTTTACTAATACTACTGAGGCGAATTTGCATGCCTTTTATTCCTTGTATACTCCTCTTTCTGTTTTCGACGGTGAATTGGTCAGGAAGTGCGTCTACTCACTCAGATGCTGGTGATTTACCTGAAGCATTTGTAGTGGCATTCATGATTATGTACACGTAATTTTACATAGTATAAGGACGCCTCCTGTCTCGTCTGTCAGTATCGCTGCTGCTGAAATGAAACACGAGCATTGTACACTATTTATATATATAAATACTTTTCTCATTTAAGTCTCATCCATGGTCCATCATTTCGCTTCTGTTTCCTGTTTCTGTGTCTGGTCTTCGCCACTCTACTGTGACTTGCCCTTGTCCATGCTAATTCTAAATGATTCAAATGGCTCTGAGCACTATGGGACTCAACTGCTGTGGTCATT
This sequence comes from Schistocerca gregaria, assembly GCF_023897955.1. NCBI lineage: Eukaryota > Metazoa > Arthropoda > Insecta > Orthoptera > Acrididae > Schistocerca > Schistocerca gregaria. The sequence goes on from NC_064922.1 coordinate 678,947,582, forward strand.
AGTCCCCTAGAACTTAGAACTACTTAAACCTAACTAACCTAAGGACATCACACATCCATGACCGAGGCAGGATTCGAACCTGCGACCGTAGCAGTTCCACGGTTCCGGACTGCGCGCCTAGAACCGCGAGACCACCGCGGCCGGCCATGCTAATTCAGCATACCCAATATTTCGCCGATGGCGGTCACATGGCGGTGGCAAAATTCCTCCACGAGACAGGCTATATCGCCTGTCGTGCGAGGAGTTCACAGAGTCCTAACGTCGACACGTGCCCAACACCATACGAAACACATCCGAAGATCAAGACCCACACGCTCTATGGCACGATTTACCGTGTTTACACCACGAGGGCAGATGATTTTCTCCAAAGTCGCTTCGCTTTCCACAGCAAAAAGCGAACAGATACATTCTTGAAGATCTTTATGTAAATCGAATGTGCCTTGGAGCTTGTTAGTTCTAGGTATGAGGTGTATAAAGACTCTATCTCTAAACGTTTACCGAGCGAGGTGGCGCAGTGGTTAGCACACTGGACTCGCATTCGGGAGGACGACGGTTCAATCCCGTCTCCAGCCATCCTGATTTAGGTTTTCCGTGATTTCCCTAAATCGTTTCAGGCAAATGGCGGGATGGTTCCTTTGAAAGGGAACGGCCGATTTCCTTCCCAATCCTTCCCTAACCCGAGCTTGCGCTCCGTCTCTAATGACCTCGTTGTCGACGGGACGTTAAACACTAACCACCACCATCTAAACGTTTCTTAGACGCTGGAGTTTCTTATACAACTGAGGTGGCCGATGAAAGTGGGTCACATGCCCATCTGCAGTATTGGTGAACATGACAACTTGTGTAATTTTATTACACAATGCACGGTTTAGATGCGTTCCTTCAGTCCGCTGTCCCCAGCCCAGGCTGTGGCTGGCGCCAATGCAGGTCTCTACGAGGGGCTGCTCTTTCTGCCCTGTACAATGTGGACCTGTCTGACAAGATTCAGTGAGGGATGGGTTTGCCGCCAATTGCTTCCAACTCACAACATGCCGTTTCTAGAAGCTAAGACTATAACAATACCTCATGCTTTTAGCGCCCTGCTAGGTTCCATCAGGTCGTTAACTTTCTAGAGTCTCCTCAAGGTGCGTCAGGTTGTAACAAAATCTTCAATAAGTTTCCATATACTAAAAATAGGTGAGAGAGTAACTTGTCCTCTCCCATGTTTACAGTCAATAGTGCAAAAATATGTGAAAAAGTATTCCAAACATGAAAATCTGTAAATAGCAGTCAAACAGAAACGAGACAGATGGAAAAAGTAAGTAAACTCCTTATTTTTTTCTAAAGTAATCGTCACAACCGTTAATATATTTATCCCTATGTTAGACATATAAAAACGTCTGCTGCTGCCTACAGAACGATGATTGTATCCAGGCATATACCTTACCGTCCAAAGGAAATCGATGGGCAAGAATGCCTTTCTTCACATCTCCAAAACTACGAAAACAGCATACTGAGTGAATGGCACTGTATGGAGGATCTGTAAGGGTGGGCCCACATGTAGCCAAGATTGTTGAGAGATCGGGAGTTGAGATATCGGGAGAGTATGGAGGATGCTTAAGACTGGGGTGACATGTTGCTAAGGTCGTTACGACTTCCCTGCTGGGAAACCCTTACACATCCTCCACACTGTCCCGATCTATTGCCATTGCAAGTTCCTTATTTTTGGAGCCCTGAAGGAAGATATTTGTGGCTGTCGGTTTGCTTTGGACATAGAGGTGCACACCTGGGCGCAATCATGGTTCCCGAGGCAACAACAAATATTTTTCCATGAAGGCATTGATTGTGTTACCTCACAGTGGGATAAATGTATTAATAGCTATAGTGACTATTTTGAAATAAACAGTTTACTTACTTTATTTCTTGTCTGTCTCGTTTTCATTCGACTGTCCCTTATACATCATCTGCATAGCCCAGGGTGTCGATCCCTCTACCCAGCTGAATTACCGTCTCTACGCTTATTGCTTTTATGAGCAATCTTACCAATATCAGAGTAAAGGAAAGGGGGAAGAGGCAGACCCACTGTCGCACTGAAGTTTTCATCTCGAACTTCTTCATCACCTTTCGATTCACTTTCACTGTGTGTTCTATGAATGTATGGTATCTCTTCTTTTGGACGCGTCTGAAAGAACAGGCACCACACATTCATATGATTCCACTCTATGGACAATGAATCCACACCCTTCGATGCACATGTACATGCACATGTACTTTTGATCTCCAGTGGGAATCTAAAATTAATGAACGTGGAAGACAGGAATGGGGCTGCAGAAAGGTTGCGCTAGGTGGGACTGTGTATAGGCTGGGGAACATGCTGAGATAGTCTGCACATTTGCTATAAACTCTGCATCAGAGTGGCGCAGTTATTAACGCAACTGCCTAGAATGTAGGATATCCCAGGTTCGAGTCCCAGTCTGGCACACATTTTCACTAGTCGTCACTGACCCTGCTCGAAGTCCCGATGCAGCTCATATGATTAGTTCCTTTCCTTTCCGTTCCCTCTTCCTCCAATTTACATAATATTTGCCAGATATGTTGTGTCTTGTATACAAGCTCGTGCTTAGTTTTATATGGGACAGACTCCTGACCTAGGCACAGTGGTCCATGCTCACAGATGAGAGGCCTGCAGTGAGTTCGTTGCATCCGCCCCCCCGCCTCCATGTACTAGACCCACACGGACCTAGTGCGCACGGAAAGTTGTATAGGGATAAACGCACCTCGAACCCTAGGCAGTGCGACTCGAGTGTAACGCGCGACGCGTTTCTGTCGGCAGGCGCGGCTCGGCGCCCGCGGCGGCGGCTGCGCCGGCCACGACGGCGGCCAGCGCGATGCAGGCGGGCGGCGGCAGCAACGGCCTGGCGCCGCCGCCGGCCGACGTGCGCGTGCACGACACGGGCTCGGTGCGCTCCGTCTCGTCGGACGACGTGTCCGAGTCGATCGCGGCGGAGGCGGCGGCGGCCGCGGCGGCGTCGGGCGTGCACGGCTGCGCCTGCAGGGCGGCCAACCCGGCGTACCGCAGCGGCCGCCGCCTGCAGCTGCTGCAGATGCTGGTGCTGCCGTTCGTGCCGGTGCTCGCGCTCATCGTGCAGACCTCGCTCAGCCTGCGCGACACGCTCGTCGACCGCCAGGAGGTCGGCGACATAGAGGCGCAGGTACTCGCACTCCCTACACGTTAACGCAGTACCAGAGTTCCGTATAAAGGCAGTTCCTACGGAAGTAAACACGGGGTGAAGAAATATTCGGACCCTCTGACTTCGCAGTGCGAATCCTCACATAAAAGCAATAAAAAAATGTCTCTCACAAAATTTCATCGTGCTCATATTTCGGACAGTAAATGGGCGTTAAAGATCGGCAATCTGGCAACACTGTAATCACTTGTACAGTAACTACCTCTGTTAGCATATAGCAGTTGGGCTGTGCAGTTGTTTGAAGGGCTAGCGTTTTGGGATAGCGTGCAGGGGGTTTAGGCTTATTTGTTTTTATTTGCTAAAAGCAGTATTCGTGCTACAGTATGTACAAAGCATTTTCAGTTATGCACTACGAACACAGAAATGGAAATACAATCGTGGACACGAATTGTTTCGCACCACTGCATCTACCAGAGTCCAAAACTTGTTTTGTGTGTACCCTCCTCCAGTGGTCCCACTGATTAGTACAAACCACTATTATTGCCACATTCAAGTCACTTACATGTCTTTAGGGCCTTCTGTCACCAGTAGGGCATCGAAAATAATTTAAATGGGACCATAGAGGCAGTGTACACAGAAAACAAGTCTGGAATCTAGCAGACGCAGGGCCGCGAAATAGTTCGCGTTCACGGCGTGCAAAATGGTTCTTTAAAAGCTCACCACTGAAAACGATTGTACTTTCGTTTCTGTTTTTCATAGTACTTAAAAGAAAATGTTTCGTAGAACACGTACTGTAATCACTGTATGAAGATTAAAACGCCAGATACCATACCACACCGACTAGTTTCAGCAAAGCAAAAAAAAAATAAGGCTCGATCCGCAATCGAAGCCTCCACCTCCTGTACGCTAACCCAAGACGCTATCCACTGCACCAACTGCACAGCAAAGATCTATCTCCTGACAGAGGTAGTTACCATACATGTGATTACAGTGTTTCCAGATCGCCAATCTTTAGTGTTCTTTTACTGACCGAAATATTAGCAGGACGCAATTTTGTGAGAGACATTTTTGTACTGATAGTACGTGAGGAATCGCTCTGCGAAGTTCGAGTGCGCAAATTTTTCTTCACCCTGTAAAATATCAAAATCTTTCATGTATCGAATTTGTTATGAAATTTGTAGATACAAATAAGGCATAAACAATACAAATAAGGCATAAGAAATCATGAAGGAATTACATAGTTTCCCTCATAACAAAAGTTACAAGTAAGGTGTTTGCATTCCTTGGAAGTAAATTGGTTTAAAGGCACTCGCTGTCGTAGTTGGTTATTGCATTTTTCCTACTTTTTCCCACCTCCGTCCTTCTTAATTACCTTAAAACTTCTCTTTGGCACTGACTTTGTAAGGTTTTGTAGTTTCTCGTAGTGAAGCTACCGCCCATTGTTCTCGCATCGCTCTTTTCAGCTCACACACGGCCTCAAATTTCCTTCCATTGTGGTAAACACGCCTTCTGACTATTCCCTAGAGGTTTTTCTACGGGTTTCAAATCCAGGCTACGTGCAGGCCCGGTCAAGACACCGATATCGTTTTCTTCAAACCACTATTTTCTTGTAGCAGGATCATCCACAGATGCATTATTTTGTTGAAACATTAGACGTTTGTCCCCTAGGTCCTCATACATTCTCATCAATTCTGTGTCTAGCCTCTCAGTGTGCATAGTGAAGTTCATTATAGTGTTTACCCAAGCAGTGCGGGGTTTGCCTTTGCTGCAGAATGCTGCCCAAATCACAAAGTTTCCGCCACCAAAATTTCTGCTCATCCTTACCTGCTTCGCTATACTCACATCATGCCCATCTGCACCGTCTAAATTAAACTTCTTCACATCGCTGAAGATCATTTTACACCATTCCCAAGTCTATGACGTATCTTTTCCAGCGAACAACACTCCATCCTGTTTACTTTTGGGCGTTACAGCAGGTTTCTGCAGTCGTTTCTTGGCTATTTGTCATTTGACAAAATTTGCCGTGCACTTCTGGCAGTTACTGGCAATGTAAATCAGCAACACGTTGAGAAGAATAACAGTTTGTGGCCCGTGCTTTGCGTGAAAGTAATCGTTTCGATGCCTCTGATAATTCTCTACTTTCCCATATTTTTCCGTTCTGTTCATATCGTTGCCAAATCTGACATATTGTAAATCATTATAACTGAACTGTTTAACTTTTTGGCTATTTCATGATTAGAGAATCCCATTTTCTTCTACATACGGATTTTTGCTTTATCATTATATGATAGCTGTTTTCTGCTTGGTTATGTTGGAATAGAGGTTTATCTACAGTCTTGGACATAAAAACTGACCTCAGGCCGGCCGCCACAGATACTAAGTCCGAGTCGTTCACTTAAGGTGGCCAATAAAACTGACCGCCCCTGACCACCCTAAGTCCGGCCATCTAAACAATCTGGCAACACTGTAAGATGAGGAAGTGTTAGGAGGAAGTGTTGTCTACTTCGGAGATGTTCTCGGATTGTGTGAGCCTGTGGTCTAGAACATAGTGCGCACAGCCGTGTTAGCGTGCGGAGCTGCTCCGCGCGCCGTCCGACGCTCCGCTCTCGGTGGTGTTTACTTCCGCGTCGCGGTGTTTGTGTCTATCGAGTCCAGTACTGACGTACTCCATGGCGCACTCGTACCGCAGTGCAACGATCAAAGTAACGTTTCAGACCGAACATTCACGACCCAGGGCTTTCGAAGTCGAACAGTTCATCGAGAGGATCTACGTTTGAACCCCCATGACGTAATCGGCATACACTTTTCCATCACTGGAAGTGTTGTCTACATCAAGATGTCGACGGAGGAAATTTGCACTGACATAATTCACCGTTATGCCACCGGACTAAAATTTAAACACTCCGATGGACACATGGGTGCTGTGACAGTCGCCCACGCTGGATTCGGTCTCCGGACATTGCAGGTGTTTGAGCTCCCGTTCGAGGTGCCACAGGATGTGGTCATTGCCGCTTTCCAACCATATGGCACCGTCTTGTGTCACATCGCGGAGAAGTGTCAAACATTTACCACCTATGCCGTACTAAATGGCATCCGGCAAATAAAAATTAGGCAGACGAAACATGTCCCATCGTATCTGCTTATTGGCGGTGTGAGAGCCATCGCCATGTACGATGGACAGCCACGAACGTGCGCAGTATGTGGCCAGGAGGGACATGTACGTTCCGAATGCTTGCATCGCCGTTTAATACAGACGCCGTTACGTGAAGAGACCCAGGCTTCGACGGTCACGTCCTTACCCATCATCTACGCCAAGGTTGCGCAGGACCCCCGATTGCGCCAGCAGCATCGTCAACGCCACCCGCCGCAGCGCAACGCGCCGACGACACCAGCACGGCGTCGCCTCCAGTGCCCGCTTCAGGACCGTCCGGTTTGCAGACCGAAACCGATGTTCCTGTTGCAACCATGGACGTCGACCTCGGTGTCGTGCCGACGTCTGCCTTTGTCCAGACAGGTTCGGCGTCAGACGACGGGCGACGACATTCTGATTCAGAAGGCCACATCAGAAAACAGCGGTCGCCTCGCAAACACATGAAAAGACGACGAACGCCTTCCGATGACTCCCTTTCTCAGACGGCCCCGCGAGATGTCGACCTGATGTCTGACGGTGATCTCCCACATTGCGTCCAGTCAAGCGATGTGGCAGCAACAGGCGCCCCTCCTGTGATGCCTCCTCTCCAAGGACGTGTCCTCGCCGTTGTCAAAGAATGATGACGGCGGTCCCCCTGCAACTCATGATGCGGAATCCACAACACCCGTTCCAGAAGTACGTGACCGTCACATGTGTACGTCGTCAGCTTCCTGGGCCGATGACGTTGAAGAAGAAGTGGAACAGACTGCCAGCGTGTCTGCACAGGAGTCCACCACGGCAACACTGGGGATGGCGCCCCGCCAGTAATTGTCACCACCGCGACACCACCGGCGGGTCTCCACCTGCCGGATACTTCTACCGCACGTTCGGTAAATACTGAGGATGGCCGTACACAGCAGTATCGTATCGCCACGATGAATCTTGCCACCATTCGTGCCCCCCACAAACTGGCCATGTTCCGTGACACTATTTACTCTGCGGGTGTTGATATAGCACTCTTACAAGAGGTATTTGTGGATAACGTCCTAGTTCCCACCGGATACAAAGCCCATGTTTCCCCCGCATCCGACACCGGTAGCGGCGTCGCCATCCTGCTACGCGACGGACTACCTGCAGACGACATCATCTACCTCCCCACTGCGTGAGGTATGGCTCTCACACTGTTCGTCGTGCGTATTATTAATGTCTAAGCTCCGTCCGGAACTGGCCGCCGTCATGACCGACAATATTTTTTTGCCGAAAGCGTCACACCCCTCTTCACAGGTCCGCATGACGATTTGATACTCGGTGGGGATTTTAACTCGACGCAAGAGCCCGTGGACCAACTCCCGCGACATTCACCTTGCGCATCTCTCTCAGTGGTCATCGAACGTCGACGACTTGTTGACACTTGGAAGAAGCTCCACGGAATTTAACCGGGCTATACATTCTACACCTCTCACTCGTCAAGCCGCATAGATTGCATCTACGTTACCCGCTCCCTTGCTGATGGCACACGTCATGCGGAAGTCTGGCCCTTGGTTTTTTCAGACCATGATGCCTACCTCTGTGACGTCAGCGAGTGTGGCATAGTCGTGGTCTGTGGAAACTCAATGTCGCTCACCTGACCTCCTCAGACTGTCGCCGTATGGTTGAAGAAGCGTGGGAACGCTGCCGCCATCGTCGAGAAGCATATGACTCCACCTTATCATGGTGGCTCTCCTGTGCAAAGCCGACCCTCAGGAAGACACTGATGAGTTATGGGAAGGAATTTAAGGCGTGGCATACTAATACCCTGCACTTCTACTACACCATACTACGTGACTGTGCGACGATGCCTTTCTCGCCAGCCCGGCACTCGATGATCCATCGTACGAAGGCGCAGATCTCCTTGATCATGCGGCGTTACTTGGAAGGAACCGTAGTCCGTTCTCGTGCTTCTAATCATATCCCTCAAGAACGTCGATGTACCAACTCCTTCAGGAACGACAACGACGACGACGAGCTGTGCTCCAAGTACTCACTGATGTGGAAGGGCGCCGGCACGACACCCAACAAAACATCGGTCGTGCTCTCCATGCTCATGTGGCCGGGCTATACGCAGCCGTACCACATTCTGCAGCACTGCAGCAAGTCGTTCAGCTAACTACGAACACTCGTCCGGACGACGTAACCACAGATGAAGTGGTATATGCTATCAAGGCGGGTACCAGTAACAATTCTCCTGGACCTGACGGTATACCCATCGAATTTTATAAAAGTTATCACTATTTGTTGGCGTCCACGTGGACGGCAATCGCACAATAGCTGATGTAACCGATTACAGTGGTCCCGAGCGCCTTTCTAGATGGCATTATTATCCCCGTGCATAATCCGCACGGGTTATCGAGGGTCCAGGACTATCCACCAATTACTTTGCTCAACAGCGACATGAAAATATTCACACGGCTATTGGCATCGCGACTCAAGAGGATGGCACGTTACGTCACATCCTGCGACCAGACTTCCCTAGGAGGCGACAACAACATCCGTACAGCCCCTTGCCGTAACAGAGACATGATAGCATTGGCGCATTATCAAAGCCTTTCTGGCGCATTGGCTTCACTGGACTTTAGCCAGGCTTTCGACCGTGTTGACCACTTCTATTTACGAACAGTTCTTGAGCATATGGGATTTCCTGGCGGTATTATCACAGTGGTTATGCGCCTGTTGAGTAGTGCAACCTCTAAAATCATGTACAATGGTCGCCGCACACCGCCCCTGGTCATCGCACGACCTGTACAACAAGGCTGCCCTCTTTCCCCGATTTTGTATGCTTTCGCCTTGGAACCCGAGCTCCAGGGCATGCTCCAACGTTTGGAAGGTATGGCTATGCACGGCCACCGTTTTTGTTGTACAGTCTACGCAGACGACATAGTACTATATCTGCGCAGTGAAGATGAAGTACGAGCAGCACTGACATGGGTGGCGACTTACGCCAAAGCGTCGGGAAGCTGCCTGAACGTGTCAAAATCCAAGGTCCTGCTCATTGGTGAGAGCATGCCGGAGAGATGCGTTGCCCCCCTTAGTGTCGCCGCCACCATACGATGTCTTGGACTTGATTTCGCAGCTGATCTGCGCCGCTCAGCGACTATCAATGGTCGACGCTTGCTACAGACAATCAGAGCAAAAAAATGGCTCTGAGCACTATGGGACTCAACTGCTGTGGTCATTAGTCCACTAGAACTTAGAATTACTTAAACCTAACTAAGCTAAGGACATCACACACATCCATGCCCGAGGCAGGATTCGAACCTGCGACCGTAGCAGTCCCACGGTTCCGGACTGCGCGCCTAGAACCGCGAGACCACCGCGGCCGGCCAATCAGAGCAAATCTGGCAGATCACCAGCTACGAGCGCTTGACGTTATCCAACGCTCGCAATACGTGAACATGTATCATGCTCCCCGTATACCACACGTGGCTCAAATACTACTAGTCCCAAATCTCCTGGCCTGATGACTGTTGATGGCTTTCGGCTCCGTCAGCTCGGGGATGTTATTCAAGGTGCAGTATGAATCCCTTGCACTGCCACGAGATCGTGTCGGGGTAGGACTCATCTACGTGCCGATTCGTGTCAAGGCACTTTACGTCAGCTCCCAACTAAAACTTTGGCATCGTTGCCCGCAGAGCCTTACTAGCCTCCTGCTTAACAACTTTGCGCCGGCCTCCTTGTCCGCCCCAGTACTGGTATCGACCATTCCATCCCCCTTTTATTGCATCCAAAGATTTTTCCTGGAGTTCAGCTATGTCTACCGGTCCTTACCACTTACACGTTTGTACCTCACGAAAACAGTCTCCGAATTCTTACAACAGTGCCGCCCGTCCAACCCCATAGAACGTAAGTATCCACAATACGTGTGACGACGCATATGGAAAGCGATCCATGCGCATTTTCTCGAATCAGACGTTCAGACACAAGTTAACCGAGATCGTCTACACCGCATCCATCTCCCCGATTCATCCCTCTGCACCCACTGTGGAGTGGATGACACGGATGTCCACCGGTTCCACTGTGGCGCAGCGTTCGATGTCTGGACACTTGCGCGGCGAATTTTGGCGTTTCTTACTCGACAGCCACAAGCTGAGATCGACGTCCACATGCTTTTGTACCCCGATAAGACTTTCTACCCCTCTGCCAAAACTCTGTGAATTGGATCTGTGGCCATACGATCCGCCATCTTTTTACTTCTGGCGACAAGTCTAATCTAGGATGTTGGACTTAACTCAACGAACGATACTGCGTCCTGATCTGTAACCCACGCTACAAGCAATATTTTTCCAGTTTCTTACGGAGCACCTTCGATGACCCACCTCGTAGCTGGAACGTCCAAGCCCTGAGAAGCTGAAAACTGTATTAACCGAACCGAAAAGAATGGATCTACTACCCAGAACCCACGCCTACGCAATGAGAACACACGTTTGGACGAGCTGGCCTGCTGTAGGTGGAGACACTTCAGGCGCTCCTGTAAGAACTGGTCTTTAACTACAAGTCACACGACGACTTTCTATAACATAAAAAAGTGGTAATCGTCGTGCATTCTAAACTTGTAGACGCCCTCGTCTAAAGTTATGAGTGTGATTGAACATCGAAGATAATTCGCTTCACATTCTACCCACCAGCAATAACAAGTACTTCCACAAACAACTCCACAGGACAGGTTGTGGCTGCGTCGCGATCATAACAGCTTACGCTCGGCGTTTCCTCGCGCTGCAGCGGCTACCGGCCACCGGCCAGACGCCACCCGCCACCTGAAATCCGGGCCGCTTATGTGAAAGCTGCGCGACGCTGTCAGTGTATGTTTCAACTGTCATTTCCGAATTTGAGGTGCTAGTCATCATCTTGCAGTTAAGCATTGGATTTTGCATACTTTAAAATCATGAACTACGGCTAAACATTGTAAAATTGAGTCACAAGTGGACAAAGGTGTAATATCTGCAACACAATTTTACTTTTGGTTTAGCAGAGGGGTGAATGCAGAGGAGGCAGCTAGAAAGATTTGAACTGTGTATGGAGCGAGTGATTTTGGGAAAAATACGTCAGAAAAAGGTATTCTTGTTTCAACACAGGTCGTTCTAGCGTGAATGATTTTCCACATTAAGGGAATCTCGACTACTGATATATGTGATGCATTACCATTTAACCATCATGTGACATTTGCATTCAACAGGCAAAGTTCAGAAGTCTGGTGTAGGAATACTGCATGCTTTAACTCGAAACACCAAAAATCAACGGAGTGACTAATATTGAACGTCATCAAGTCGCTCATTGAGCATTCCTATGCAGCACTGTTACTGGTGACGTGTAATGATGCCTTTATCGTTCACTTCCTAAGAAGAAATGAAAAGCTGAGCCCCACCAAAAGACGTAAATTCGAGCAAATGGTAGTGTGAACATAGTATTTTACCTCTGATAGCTCCAAAAGTATGTTTTGGACTACGAGTTCTGCCCCAAGGGGTGTGTGCCTCACAGCTGGAGTTTGTTGCCAACAAGTGAGACACCTTTCGGTCGCAGTGTAAGAAAATCGAGCAAAAAATCTACATCACCTGTTCTACTGCATGATAACGCACTCTGTTGATTTGAGAAACAAAACTATCCAGGAGATTGATAGGAAAGGCGTCTCTTGGGCACTTGTATTGATAAGCCCTCTCTCTAGCACTTCTCTCTCTCGTCATATTCTCATAAAATATTACTTTTCCCGTTCTTGATCGATCAACCGTCAAGGTAGTTCATTTCTAGACGAAAATACTCTTCAAACTACAGTGGTTTAATGACATCGTTAGAACCAGTCGGTTTATGTACCACCTGGGGTAAAGTTGACTTCGCTTGCCCACTTCATGTTTGCTTGTGTTTCATTGGTTTGGTCTGGGTGATACCAGGTTGTACAGGACCAGAGGGTGTTGACGCCTTTGGAAACAAATGTTTTCAGCCGATCTCATAGAGCTAACAGACGGTGACCAGAGTAGCGGTGAGTTTCACTCAGACGTGTCTGGATTTGGATTCGACAGATTGAGTGGCCGTTCAAGATTGTGTTAGTATTTGGTACATGTGCGCAGCATCGTTGCAATACAGACGTTGAAATCATCCGATATCTGTAATTTCATTTCGATACCAGATCGTTCTAATCGGATTCACCCAGTTAGTCTTAATGTGGATATCCGACTACGACTCTCATCAATTGATAGACTGGGTAAACCACATTCTTAATCGGACTGTTGAATCTAGGTCACTTATTTATGCCGGGGCTGAATTCGTAAACAATATGGAAAATAATAATACCATGTGTTTATTACAAATACGTTATTTAAATATAAATATATGAAGTAACTCCTTTCTTTCAGGAGCGCTAGTTCTGCAAGATTCGCAGGAGAGCTTCTGTAAAGTTTGGAAGGTAGGAGACGAGATACTGGCAGATGTAAAGCTGTGAGTAGCGGGCGTGAGTCGTGCTTCGGTAGCTCAGTTGGTACAGCAATTGCCCACGAAAGGCAAAGGTCCCGAGTTCGAGTCTCGGTAGGGCACACAGTTTCAATTTGCCAGAAAGTTTCATATCAGCGCACACTCCGCTGCAGAGTGAAAATCTCATTCTGGAAACGAGGTAACAGTTTATTCACAGGGGCAGAGCCCCATCCATCGTAGCAGAGCAGTGCCAGATTGGTTTCATGGCCAAGAGTGGATAAAGCTGTTGCCGTTTGTTCCACGATCACCGAACATCAACCACATAGAGAATATGTGGGCATACGTAAGAAGGTCATTGCCATGTGGACCTACAAATGCAAGCGACCTTTGGACCACTATAGAAAACGTATGGTGCGAAGTAAACCATCACGCTAGGCTATTGACGACTTAATGAAATCAATGCCTCTACGCCTTCGAGAAATCTTAGGTAATGACGGTGGGTGGGTTGGTTACTAAAAGTATACACGTCCACAAAACCCATGTCGACAATTATCTGATAATTGGTCAAGCTTTGCTTTGTCGCAGCTCTTTAGCATACAAGTCGTTTACTTTCAGTCTCCTCCTTACAATTCTTGTAATGCAAGGTAATTGAAAAACCTCATCCACTCTGAGGAATTGACTGGTGCATGTGTTGTTCAACACACAGTAGTCGTCACTCTCACTGGACCAATGACTGTGTGTGTGTGTGTTTTCGTGTTCACGCACAAACTGAATCAATACTATTAACATTGGAGAGACAACCAACAATAAATATTGCATCAAATATGACTGTAAAGTATTTTAATGGGATGGGAAATTACAAACTGAATTTTTACCCAACCCACGTCCTGCATATCAGTTAAGTGAGTAAGATGTATTAACTCCATAGCATCGTTAGCGGAGACAGTGCGCTCTTGTTGTCGAGGCTCGCGACAAGTGCAGCGATTAGCAGTGCCCAATGCCGCCGCAATTTGTTTATGTTGGCTGAGCGTGGACACTGCAGCAGACGCTTCGCCATGAACAGAAAGAAATCACGTTGGCTCTGACTGCAGTGAGCGGACATCACTGCCAGCGTGTTCTTATAGTAACCAACGTGAGACTCTACTCACAGGTGCCATGGAGTAGTTTCAACAGGTATCATGTCATTAGTCATCAGAATATTGACCAGTAATGACATGTCCACTCTATTTGAATACCAAGAAAATAGGAACCTTCTCACATAGGAATGTGAGGTGATATCAAAATTTTTCCAACATACAAATATTTCATTTCCTCTTCTCCTATCAACGCCCTTGTTTTAGTTTGAAGTGAGAAAATAAACACCCAAAACTAACGTTCCTGAGAAGCATATAAGTCATTTCCTCTTCTCATATCATAGCTTTTTTTTTTAGTATGAAGTAAACAAACACACAGTTTAGGGTTCTGAAGCATAGTATGACACCACATTCTTATCGTAGGCGCTATCGGAAACGCAAAAAGCAGGGGATCTGTCCTTTCTTTTGTCCAACAGGTTGTCAGTAGTTGTGGTGATGTTGTTGTTGTCAAACTGCTTACAGTAAGGTTAATGGTGACGCACATAATTTAGCGGTGACTACCTACTTAAGTAAGGATAGTGTGGTGGCGTCGTCGATTCTCTTTATTTGGTATCAGCTTGTGTAGTCCGATTTAACGAACATAGTACTCCTTTCACGAGCTGCTAATTATACAGTATGACTACAGAGATCGTCGTGCGGATATTACATTAATTCTGCAGTGAATTGCTTAACGGGTATTACCCTCAGCTATGCAGCTGGAATGATTCATTACACAGGTACTGTATGTTGCACTTGGTTAAGTGATCAGTTCGCTGCAGTCCTGCTTCTACTGTTCGTAAATACTTGAATACTGACCAATCGTTATTTGACTAAATATACACTACAGTCTGATCAATATGATTCGCGTGTATATGACATGGTTTAGCACCGTCACAAAGCAATGACCAAGGGTTGGATGCCGTTGAAATCCCGTTACATTGACGGCAAGACAGATGTTCGCAAATTACCTCTATTGCCTCAAAAAACAATTGCATCTTAAATATCGAAGGACCGAGGTCCATACTGTCACAGCGCGTTGAAATACATCAACGACGGCAGATGAAAATTTGTGACCAACTGGGCTTCGAACCTGCACCTCCTGCTTACTAGACGGACGTGCTGACCACTGCACTTTTTTTTTACTTAAGTTTGAGAAGACTTTCAGCACCAGGTAGGCGGAGCAAAGAGGGCAGGGGTCGAAGATCCGAGGCTTGTTACCAATATATGCCTTAAATTGTAGAACAAAATTGAAGTAGTAATTAAGGTAAAATAAATTACAGATTTCCGCCTCCAATGGAGTGCGTTCCTTGTAGAACATAATTTATGACAGTGAAAAGGGTGACGGAAAACACATAACAAACATTCATTCAGTAATATATTCACAATTTAAGTTATTATGTACTAGATGCATATGAGGTCTGTAAGGAAGCCATATATTTTTCGACAGATGAAATAAATTTCTGAACCGGAGGGGATTTGCCAAATTAGAACAGTTCTGTTTTTAGAACCGACGTAGAAGATGATTCCAGTAATTAAATAAAGTGAAAGAATAGTATTCTGCTTCTAATCAATAAAACGGTCCACCTCTTTGTAGCGCACAAAAGCAATAAATAAAAAAATTTGAAACCATTCTTTATATTTGTTATTCTTCTTCAGCTTAAAATGTTCTTCTGCAATACAACATATGTACTCCTCTAAGTTAGAAGTTTTGTTTGTTAAGACGTAAAACACAAACTACCCCAGAAGCCACGAATAACTGTTATCCTTTGGGGACAGGTAACATATCTAGTCGGGTTGTAAAGCTTCAGTTATCGGCATATGACTTTCTGCGGTTCTGTTGATAGTGCTAATTTCTTCCTAGTCCAGTTCCAAACTCTGATACAATTTTCACATAAGAAGATGTGCGCTACAGTTTCTACAACCGACATTTGTCGCAGTATAGAGATGATCTCAATTTGATTTTCCATAATCGTTCTGCTATGGGTATTGTTTCGTTTACAACGTCGTGCTATACGACACTGACTCTAGTTGGTAGAATTTTACTGTTGATTTTTTTCCAGACGTTCACCCAGTTTTTAGTAGGTAAATTGACTGTAATTGGGTTGTGAAGACGACGTCTGGTAATATAATCATAGACGGTTGTAGTGTTGATTTATGCTGGTGGAAGTCTTATACAGCTCCAATCGCCATAGTACTTTCGAACGTAATCTAGGCTGGCATCTTTGTGTGCTACATTAACAGGATCGTTCCTATCCCGAGGATCTAACGAGAGGAACAGAAGTTTCGTGATGCCTGTCTTAGTGGCATGTATTAGTTTAAAATCACGTCTTTAATTCCAAGTCCTGCCAAGTATTGCCTCTGCAAAGTCATCGTGTGGAAGGATACTTTGAAGATATTCTGTTTCCACAAATACCAAGACACTACAGCTAGTATTTTATGTGCGGTGACCTGCGGTATCGGTAAGACTGCTGCAACATGATATGTTTTGCCACGTATGTATGTATTTATAAACTGAACTTTCTGCAGTCGGCCTAACGATCGCATATCATGGTCCCTCAACAAGGTTCCGATGACATTAAGTTTCCGCTCCAAGTTGTTCGTAGCCCTGCGCTTGGGATTCGCCATTAACCACAATACGAGTCTCTCTTCAGTTACATCTAACCAGTGCGCACCTGTTGCACTATTGTAAGAACCGAGATGCACTATTTTAGATTTAAAATTTTGTAAATTTGTGGTAAGATCTTATGGGACCAAGCTGCTTAGGTCATTGGTCCCTAAGCTTACACAGTACGTAATCTAACTTAAACTGACTTACGCTATGGACAACACACACACCCATGGCGGAGTGAGGACTCGAACCTCCGACGGCGGGCACTGTCGGGACACAGCAGCCAACCTCTCTGCAGCACCTACCTACACACGCTCCTCGTCAGACGCGAATTCCCATCTTTGCCGCATACCACATGTGCGGCACCTCCCGCCCCCTCCCTCCCCCCCCCCCCCCCCCCACTTCCCAGCGTCCCTTATTCCACTCGCTCGCGACCTCACTGTATTCCCGGGTTCAGACGATGACGTGCGTCTAGCACTGAAAGCTTTCGATGAACCGAATAATTATACAGAATGTTCCAGGAGGAATGGTAAATACTGCAGGTGGTGGTAGTATAGACAAATTGCAGAAAAAATGCCGTATTAGATATGTCCAATTTTTATTGCAACATATAGCTGGGTTCAACCCATTTTCGTTTCATATGTTGGTCCTTACAGGACCCAGTTGTCTACACTTCCTTGAAAATGAGATTCCAGCGTTATTGGAAGAGCTTCATTTGGCTACAAGAATGCGTATGTTCCTCCAGCATGATGGGGCTCCTGCACATTCTAGTCGTCAGGTGGCACGTAACATTTCCCGTAAGATGGATCAGTAGATATGGGCGCTTTTCTTGGCCTTCAAGGTCCCCGGATCTTATCTCTGTGGATTTTTGCCTGCAGGGATGGTTAAAGGCGAAGTCTAGAAAGAAAAAGTAAACCAAAGAGCCGATTAGATCGTTCGGATTATGAATAGTGCAGCCCTCATAAAAGAACGCAAAGACGACCACAGAAGAGCTGCACGTGGTGTTATCAAGAGAAGTCAAATGTGCATTGAAGTTGGTGGGAGAATTTTTGAAAATCAACTTTGAATGTTGACATTTGCCTTTACTTTTAGTTTGTTAGGGTAACGTACTAACAGCTGTATCTCTGTGCTCAGTAAAAATTGGACGCATTTATATGGAATTTTTTTATGCAAATCGTCTGTACTACCACCTGCTAAAATATCTACTATTCCTCCTGAAACACCCTGAATGTGGATATATGCGTGGTGTCTGTTCTTTCGGACATGTCAGGAATAAAAGACACTACGAATGCGGGTTCGAACCTGGCCAGGTACAAATTTTCATCTGACGCCGTTGTTCTATTTTAACACCCATGGCAGCCTGGACACCTGTCCTTCGATATATAATTGATTAACAAGGCTGTCTATTTCGATTAGTAGTGTCTGTTCTTTCGGAAATGTCCAAAAGAACAAACACACACACACATATTTTTGTCTTCAATGCTATTCGGAAAATGTTTGGCACATCAGTGACGTTTTTGTTTTGTTTTGGTTTTAGGGCGCAAAACATCAGTGATAGTGCCAGACTGGAGCTGCATCAACCTACTCATTTCACTAGATAAAGTTGTAATTTTCTGAACAATTCCTGTTTAATAAGTGACACCGACAGTGTCTGTCATCGTTTGCATGGTGGGAAACCTGCTTCTTTCTGCCCTAGCCTATACTATAGCAATGAGTGAGTGCTCACATTCTTGATACTTCACTGGACATGCTACTGCAACTATAGCCAAAGATTCTAATCCCGCTGGTATAGCATGTTTCAAGTCAGATGGTTTTGCTCCCCCCCTACTGTCTTTGAAAACGATCACAACGAATTTAAGTATAGGAAACCTATGAAACCCTTGAGTTCATACGGCGGTGCTGTACAGATGGAAAAAGTAGTTTTTCACAGTTATCAGATAACAGATGGAATTTTTCAGATTCCACTAATTATGACTGCATTATTAATTGCTGGCTCACAGGCGCTTTTCTGACGGGGTAACTGTTTTTTGAATGTTAGAGCGGAAAGAATATAAACATCAAATTTTCGTCATATGGAATGTTCCAATTTACCTTAAGTATTCACGGTTCGAGCAAAGGCAGAATATAAGTCAGAAAAGCTGACAAGTATAAGCCACGCCATGCCTGTCTTTTGTCGGATGTGCCAATGACAGCGATCTCAATAACAATAATGTACAGCAAAAAATACGTTGCCAACTCAACTACTAGAGAATCTCCAAAATTGTAAATCGCGTCTGGCGAATAAGCTTTCAAGGTTTCGGTCCGATTAAGACAGTAAAACACAAATAATTGCTGCAGTGATTAATTTATAACATTTAGTTTGTATTCAATGCATAGATTTATTACAGGTAATTGCACTCTAGCCCATAAACCAAGTTACAGAAGTGCGAATAAGACTCATTGACATATGATGAGGATCTTTCGGCCCATGCCACCCGCAACTTTGAGATGCAGCTGTAGTCACTTCCGAGGTCACTCACAAAACACATCAGCTGGTATCCCTCCTGGCAGTATAACTGAAACTTGGCAACAGTGCAGAATATGTTTGGCAACTCTGTGACCGACGAGCTACTTTCTTGATGGCACAGAACTATCCTGCTAAATTCACATGATATTGTCGTGTCATTTCAATTGAATACTGTGAGTGATTTTTCTCTTGGGATGTGACACAAGGATATCAGTTAATGCTTTTGAGTGAGTGAAACTCGAAATACAACTACTCTCGTCTCTTATACTGCGATTTACCTGCCATAGCGGCTACTGAGCCAATGAGTACGTCACAGACACCGCACCTGTTCGCTGGTTCCCAGATAATGAGCTTGCCTCTCTGGTGCAAGCTGCCTTTCGAGACTCGCTGAAAGCCACATTTTTTATTCTTTTGTAGCAGAGCTACAAGTAGGCAGATAAACAATAAGGGCATCGTAAGACAACGCTCAAGCAAAATTCGTCTTGCTGCTTTTAGTAACAATTAGTGTCAGAGCGAAAATCTTACGGTACTGCCAAATTCATAATGCCACCTTTGTTTTCTGCCGACGTATATTTCGTTGTTGTGAATACATAATTTTATCTATGAACTGCCACATTTTCACAGTACTTGGGAATGATACAGAAAATGAAGTAAATACAGATCTTTTTGAAGTCAAAAGTTGGTGATATCCTACTAAATCGTGTTAAAATAGGCTCAGTCGTCTTGTAGGTACTTAATGCTTTATTAAGATAGACTGCTGTCGTGATTTTTTTGTAGTAAGCTGAATTTAATTTGTATTAGTACTGTGAATATTTTTATTGCGTTTTCCATTAGTTTACTAAACGCAACAGTAATCATCAAATAGAAATTCATCAGCTGCAGTATTTTCTTTCATGATATCTAAAACAATCTGGCAATGCTAAAGTTGTTTACAAATTCTACGCCCGTAGAAACCGACTGGTTCTAACGATGTCATTAAACCAGAGTAGTTTGAAGAGTATTTTCGTCTAGAAATGAACTGCCTTGACGGTTTATCGAGCAAAAGCGGGAAAGGTAAAATTTAATGAGTATATGAAGAGAGGGAGAAGTGCTTGAGAGAGGGCTTCCCTATCAATACAAGTGCCCAAGAGACGCCTTTCCTATCAATCTCCTGGATAGTTTTGTTTCTCAAATCAACAGAGTGCGTTCTCATGCAGCAGAACAGGTGATGTAGATTTTTTGCTCGATTTTCTTACACTGCGACCGAAAGGTGTCTCAGTTATTGGCACCAAACTCCAGCTGTGATGCACACACCCCTTGGTGCAGAACTCGTAGTCCAAAACATACCTTTGGAGCCATCAGAGGTAAAATATTATGTTCACACTACCCTTTGCTCGAGTTTACGTCTTTTGGTGGGGCTCAGCTTTTCATTTCTTCTTAGGAAGTTAACGATAAAGGCATCACTACACGTCAGCAGTAACAGTGCTGCATAGGAATGCTCAATGAGCGACTTGATGACGTTCAATAATAGTCACTCCGTTGATTTTTGTTCTTCCGAATTAAAACATGCAGTACTCCTAAATCAGGCTTCTGAACTTTGCCTGTTGAATGCAGATATCACATGATGGTTAAATGGTAATCCATCACATATATCAGTAGTCGAGACTTCCTTAATGTGGAACATCATTCACGCTAGAACGATCTCTGTTGAAACAAGAATACCTTTTTCTGACGTATTTTTCCCAAATGCACTCGCTCCATACACAGTTCAAATCTTTCTAGCTGCCTCCTCTGCATTCACCCCTCTGTTAAACCAAAAGTAAAATGGTGTTGCAGATGTTACACCTTTTTCCACTTACGACTCAATTTTACAATGTTTAACCGTAGTATATGATTTTCAAGTATGCAGAATCCAATTCTTAACTGCAAGATGATGACTAGAATCTCGAATTCGAAAATGACAGTTGATACATACACTGACAACGTCGCGAAGCTTTCACATAGGCGGCGTCGGATTTCCGATGGCGGGTGGCGTCTGGCCGGTGGCCGGTAGCCGCTGCAGCGCGAGGAAACGCTCGAGCGTAAGCTGTTATGATCGCGACGCAGCCACGACCTGTCCTGCGGAGTTGTTTCTGGAAGTACTTGTTATTGCTGGTGGGTAGGATGTGAAGCGAATTATCTTCAATGTTCAATCAGACTCATAACTTCAGACTAAAAAATCTCATGGGCGCGAACAGGTGACTATAAGTTTAAAATGTACGTCGATTACCACTAGACCACAGGGTCACACAATCCGAGAACGTCTCCGAAGTAGGCAACACTTCTGCATTTTACAGTGTTGCCAGATTGTGCAGATGGCCGGACTTAAGAGTTGTCAGAGGCGGTCAGTTTTATTGGCCACCTCAAGTGAACGACTCGGACTTAGTCTCTGTGGCGACCGGCCGGCGGTCCGTTTTTATGTCTAAGACTGTACGTAATACCTACTGTCACTACTGGTGTCTGTTTCCTGTCTGCAGGAATTGCAAGTACGCACTCGCTAACAGCTCATCGAGCTTAACCTCTCCCACCGGAATCATCGATATCTTGTAGCATGACATTAATTCATTGCACAATACTCGGTATTTTCGATTATTAGTGTCATTTAGACTCGATACATTGAAGGTAGCACTTTTGATACGTTTTATTAGGTTATTTTTCGCGTGTACGTAAGCGTTTGTTTACATTATAAATACGAGGGTTAATCACTTTAAGTTAGTGTAAAGGTACTCAGCATTCATGTTTAGTAGTTTCATTTAGACTCGACACACTGAAGGTAGCAGTTTTTATACGTTTTATTAGGAGCAGTGATACTGACAGTGAGTTCTAGCCTCACTTGGATACGTTTGACTAGCGCAACCTGCGACCGTTAACACTTAAGCAAACGTAAAATATTTTGTAAATTAGTTTTACACTACAATATCTGAGTAAGTCAGTGTTACAATACAACTTCTAAGCCCTTCTTACATACGGTTTAGTTAGCAGAAAGCTAAAACTTATCTCGCCGTCACCTTAAATTCCTTAGCGTGTTGTGTGCTTTAGTGATCGTGTACTGTAATCCCATCAGTTCCCATAAAGTAGAGTTCGTGTTTATGCTTTACATTCTGAACTCTTATTGTTAGCTAAAGGTTTTGTTTTGTACCTGCATCTGTCAGTGTATAGTACTCAGTATTTACGTTTATTAGTGTCATTTAGACTCTGTACATTTGAGGTAGCAGTTTTTCTAGTTTTATTAGGTCACTTCCGCGTGTACGTAAACGCTTGTTTAAATTGCAAATACGAGGGGTAATCAGTAGGTGCGTCTAACCGTAGGTCACTGTTAAATTCGTTAATAATATTCACTAGATAGCCCCTAGTAGTTTACTGTATGTCACTGCCTTATTCTTTAGTATTCACTAAATAGCCCCAAGCAGGAAAATAAGCACCAGATCTAGCTTCTACCATAAATTTTTATTTTCATTATTGAGTGTCCTTTCTGCCAACTAGAGTGTAGCTGTTAACCTTGTGTGGCAGTAGGTTTCCTTAAGTTTTTTTATAATAAATCAGATATTAGCTAGCTGGATAGGGACTGTGTCTGTTGTGTGAGGATGCAGGAGGAGTTTTCTTTCTCTTCTTTGTTATTCTTGGTTTCTTCGTCGTACTTTCAGCAGCTTCTTCAGCTTCAGTGTAACGTTGCCCCTCCACTCGTAGCAGCGCACCTTTCATGTTGTCCCCAGTCTCGTTGCCTAGTCTGCTCATGGTTTGAATATGCTTGTTCCTCCGTCACACCAATTTGAAGAGCTGATACACACAAAAAAAACAGTTTTTGGCAAGTGTTCCCAAATGCAGCTATTGAAGCTGTTATTCGGATTCTGTGTTTTGTCATGTAATCTTTTTTCAGGGAGTTAAGAATCTGAAAGGTCTCTATATACCGGCTTCAGTTCTACCATAACCATAACAGTTTCTGGCATGGGGTGTGCATGTGCACGTGTTTATCAGTTTGCTTCATACCTTTTGCAAGCAATTAAAGGTCTTTACATAGATAATCAGGCAGTAGTTAGTTGACGGTAAATTGAGTTCATGGTTCAGAGTAGTTTCAGGGGTAATACAAGGCTGCAACCTGTCTCCATTGTTGTTCATATTATTTATGAAAACAGTAGACTGGCTAGGTGAGATTAAGATATGTGAACACAAAATAAGCAGTCTCGCATATGCGGATGACTTAGTTGTGATGGCAGATTCGATTGAAAGTTTGAAAGTAATATTTTAGAGATAGATCAGAAATGTAAGGACTATGGTATGAATATTAGCATCTCCAAAACGAAAGTAATGTCAGTGGGAAAGAAATATAAACGGATTGAGTGCAAATATGAGGAACAAAGTTATAACAGGTGGACGGTTTCAAGTACTTTGGATGCATATTTTCACAGGATGGCAACATAGTGAAAGAACTGGAAGCGAGGTGTAGCAAAGCTAATGCAGTGAGCGCTCAGCTACGATCTACTCTCTTCTGCAAGAAGGAAGTCAGTACCAAGACCAAGTTATCTGTGCACGGTTCAATCTTTCGACCAACTTTGTTGTATGGGAGAGAAAGCTGGGTGGATTCAGGTTCCCTTATCAATAAGATTGAGGTTACGGATATGAAAGTAGCTAGGATGATTGCAGGTACTAGTAGATGGGAACAATGGCAGGAGGGAGTGCACAATGAGGAAATCAAAGAAAAACTTGGAATGAACTCTACAGATGCAGCAGTCAGGGCGAACAGTCTTGGATGGTGGGGTAATGTTACACGCATGGGAGAAAAAAAAATGGTTCAAATGGCTCTGAGCACTATGGGACTTAACATCTGTGGTCATCAGTCCCCTTCAACTTAGAACTAATTTAACCTAACTAACTTAAGGACATCACACACATCCATGCCCGAGGCAGGATTCGAACCTGCGACCGTAGCAGTCGCGCGGTTCCGGACTGAGCGCCGGAACCGCTAGACCACCGCGGCCGGCCGCTTGGGACAAGCAAGGTTACCCAAGAGACTCATGGGTTCAGCAGTAGAGGGTAGGAGGAGTCAGGGTAGACCACGGAGAAGGTACCTGGATTCGGTTAAGAATGATTTTGAAGTAATAGGCTTAACATCGGAAGAGGCACCAATGTTAGCGCTGTATAGGGGATCATGGAGGAATTTTATAAGGGGGCTACGCTCCAGACTGAACTCTGAAAGGCATAATCAGTCTTAAATAATGATGATGATGATGATGATGCTTCATACCTATTATACTTACACCATGAAGTGTTTTCTTTTGGGCACAGCCCACGCTGTGGATGCTCATGAGTGCAGAGTTGCCCAATTTGCTTTTCTCGTCTCGCTAACATTTTCGCTGTTTCTCCTGATGACTAGACCACAGTGATGGATAGACCATAGTGTTCTGTAGAGTTTTATACTTCTGACTTTGTGAGTTTGCCTTGTCCACCAATTGCTTTGCCATTTCACTATGTCATTGCACTGCTTCGTAAGTCTTACTCCCATTCCCCTCTGAACATTTCCTAAACTTTCTATTTTTTTTAAATTTCAGTTTCCTTATATAGTTTAGCAGCCATAACGCTATTGAAGCCTTTAGAGGCCTATTTACATTATTGGTACAACATAGGTAGTGGTTTCTCTGACATTCACAGACCAACACCTTGCCTGTATCTGCAGAGGTTACTGTGACAACTCCACTCAGCGATGTGTGGCTTCTCTTCTGCCAGGAACCTTCCAATCCAGCAACAACATCAGTGGATTGACAATTATCTATAGTTTCTTTCGCTGCCCTCTGCGTGGATTCTTCACTGACTTCTTTTAGGCCACTATGCAATCGTTTATAATACCTCTCAGCTCTCACAGTAGCAGTGGGAGATGCATCAGAGCACAGAATATGTGGGCTGCTTTTCTTCCCCTCTCAGGACACCTCATGGCATAAGCAACAGGAATATTCACCTCGCTATATTTTGTGCATGTTGCAGGAGATGTCACTCTACACCTAACTAAATGTAAGGATTTTTCACTACAACGGCATTTCCATTTAGCAACAGACAGAAGCAATTCTGAAAGTGCGCTCTTGCTAATTAAAACGTAACCGTTATGTCCACTGTTTACAACACCAACATCTCGTTCATTTTTTGGTAAGATGTTTCAACTTGCGTTGGAAGCACTGCCTTCAGAAATTTAGGCCTAACCCCACTTCACTGCCGTGTAACAGTTTCTTAGTTTTTACGATTTCCAACAGCATGCTTGTTATGATTACCATAAAATTTACAACTGAAAGCATTTTACGATGTAAAATGGTTGAAATAGGTAGTCACAACAGCAAATTTACAACACAAACGTACTTGAAAAATAGAAGTAAACTCAAGCAATCCAGTCGTATCGACAGAAAGACAGAGTTCAATAAATACCTGGCCATAGTACTGTCAGTATGTTCTTCAAGGATATTGCACAAATGAGTTGCTATGGAAATAGCAGCGCCAAATTAAATAAAGAAACACTGTAGGTAATGCTCTGTGTTTGACAGCAGTGTAACAGCTAGGCATTCACGCGATGCATTTGCTTTAAAAAGGTTTTGATACACGAAAATGTTGAGGTAGTATACATAAAGTATGTATTTTTACAATCTAGAAGAATCACAGAATTTCCCTAAATAAAAAATTTCATTTTTTAGGCCCTCATGTCGTCCAGGTCTCTTTAAGCGCTTACTATGCATTCTTGATTCCTAAACAAGGAATCACTCAATGTCATTCGCTTCAGAACTGTTACAGATTTTCGTCAGGCCATAGGTCGCTCCACCCGATCTATCAACACAGCTGACATTGCCAAGGGTATCCTACGACTTGCACATCGCCGGCAACAGGTTATACACAACGCTGGCGACTACTCAGATGTACAGTAAAATTTTGAAGCATTTATCTGTTCTGTATGAGTTGTAAATAAATGGATGCCACTATTAAAGTTTCCAGCCTACACACGAGAATGCAGATGTGCTCGTAGAATTTCACCAAAGATATTTTCTTTCGTTATTGGTTCAATAACTGTGTCGACTGAATCTTCATTTCGATTCGATTCTATCATGCATCTTCATACTTATCTGCTGCTCTTACTAGGTTAATGACAGCAGAAGATTCCAGTATTTACTGAAGGTGTTGTACACACCTCAGAAAAACTAGGACCTCTCCACTGAAGAAAAAGTAGTATAAAATTGTGTTTATCATGTAGATAGTGAATGTTTCTTATTGTTTTCAACCAAAAACTTTTCATCTATTCATATGAGCCATCATCAGTGGTCTATTAAAAATAAGAGGAATTGTCGTTCAGATATATCTAATTCATTGTCGTATGTGTAGTCTTTCCCGGAAGCACTGATTCACAGCTTAATATAACAAAAGATTTTAAAACAGTTTGAAACTCTCCTACCTCTTTTTATTGAATTAAACCGAATACGTTACATATATGATTAGTAAAATTCCCTGCAAATGTTCTCCCTTAATACAAAATTTTGAGCCAAGAATAATTATTAACGCTAGGTCATCACCACTTAATTGAAAACTCCATCAGTAGGAAATGTTTCATTGCGCAACATAGAACAAACAGAAAGCAGAAAGGAAAATTTGAATGAATGAAAGATCACTAATAGATCCTGAAATTTCCTGGCATGATCCGCAGGCATGAGTGTGACCTGGCTTATAGGCACATCACGTTGCATGAGGATGTGAAATATCACTTTGTAAGGCTGATGCCAACCCTCAAAAAGAACATGAAATATGATAATCATGTCGAACATAGTCTGGAACAACACAGAGTCTTGGTAACACTGACTTACATTACTGGCCCGGTAGTTTTTCTCAGATCAAGTACTCTCTCTCGTTAAAACATAAGACCACGTATGAACAGTTGCAAAATCGTGTGAACTTCATTAATATCTATGAGAAGAAAATAAGACTAAAATATTTTTGTGAAATTTCCTATTAAAATAAGTAACTCGATAAGCGTTGGCATTAAAACTAAATTTATCCTTTGGTGGACTATATGCTCAACTATTCAAGACTCATGAGAATCAGAACAAAAGTAAACTGGATAGACTGTTTAATACTCGGAGTAATATTAAATTAGTAGGAACGTAACGAATGCGACACTCTAATCTCGTGGGATGGATGACTGAAATTTCGATGCTACTCTATGAGCACGGATCACGATCTCTCTCTTTCAACCCCGGATACTAAGCCCGAACATGACTGAAGGTATATCTATAGAGCTGAAACCAATGTAAACAAAATATTACGACAAGCCAGCGTTTCTTTTCCGTTGCACAATGTAAGCATTTGCTACTCCTGAATATTTCAATTAAACAGTTATCAGGTAGCATTAATAATAGTTCTTGGGTCATAATTTTGTATAAAAGGGGAATGTTTTCATGAAATTTTACTTAAGTCAGATATATTACGTGTACTGTTCAGTTAGATGCTTTCAATTTATTTACGTATATATTGTTGTGTTGGTCCTCAGTCCGAAGACTGGTTTGATGCGTACACTGTGCAAGCCTCTACATCTCTACAGAATTACTACAGCCTAAAAACATTTGAACCTGTTTTCTGTAATCAAGCATTGGTCTCCCTTTACAATTTTTACTCCCCAACACTTCCCTCCAAAACTGAAATAACGACTCCTTGGCGCCTCAGGTGCTCTCAGTTTTTTTTTTTTTTTTTTTTTGTTTTTTTTTTTTTTTACTGCTGCTGCTGACGGAACAGATATTGCTGTTGCCTTAAGTCAATAATCTCTTTTTCCTCATTTTCAAAATATAAAGCGATTAAATGGTTTAATGAGTAATATAGTCCAAACCGATGTATTTTGGGACTCATCGTTTATTTTAATAAACATGTTACAAAAATGCTAATGCATCTCTCTTTGTCTCCGTCCAGCTTTACCCCTAGGAAAAGACTAAACAGGTCAAGTGGGCACCTAATCGATGATAGAGAATACACATCAAGAGAAACAAAGACGAAAATGTTGCATAAAACCAATAACTACGTGGTCTGTCTAAAAAGTATCCAACCTTAGATATTCCCGCGCAAAATAAAAACGATAACGCGGGGCCACTGTACACAGTAAAGGAAGGGACCTTTACGCACATGCGTGAGTTCCCGCTGTCCAGCGCGTCAGCCGCTGTCTGTCGGTCGCTGAGCCAAGTGTTACACAAAGTGATTGTCGGATTACCGTTTCTCTCAAGATGACTGAACGTGTTGAGCGAAGATACTGCATCAAATTTTGTCAGAAGCGAAACAATTCGTAAGATTCAGCAGGTGTTTGGAGAAGATACGATGAGTGTAACACAAATTAAGAAGTGGTTTAACCGACTAACAACTGACCGCGCATCAGCGGAGAGTGACCAGCGTTCTGGCAGTTCCGCTCGGAGTGCAGCTGAGGGTTGTTGAGAGGGTGCCAAATTTGATGATGGCAGATGGTCATTTGAACGCGCATGAGACTGCCCAAGAAGTTGGAGTGAGTAAAGTTTCTGCACAAGCAATTTTGCGTGATGATTTGAACATGCACCGAGTGGCTGCGAAATTCGTGCCCAAGTTGTCGCAGGAACAAGAACACGTCCGTTTTCACGTTTCAGAGGACTATCTGGACACCACCAATACTGATCCTGGGTTTCTGAACACCGTGATAAATGGAGATGAGTCATGGGTGTACGGGTACGACCCAGAAAGCGTGCCGAGTCTCCTAGGCCGAAGAAAGTGAGGCAGGTGCGAAGCAAAGTCAAGGTGATGCTGACTGTCTTGTTTGATGTCCGTGGAATTGTGCATCACGAATACGCACCGGAAGGACAAACAGTGACAAAGGATTAATTTCAAGATGCTCCACGGCGACTCCGTGGCTCAGTTCGGCGCAAAAGACCGGACATATGGACGGCGAAAAACTAGAAACTGCATCACGACAACGTCGCCACATATTCATCCCACTTGATCCAAAATTTCTTGGGCAAACGTAGAATTTCAGCCGTTCACCAACCTCCCTACTCTCCAGACATGGTTCCTTGCGACTTTCGGTTGTTTCCAAAATTGAAAACGCCACTGAAAGGATCCCGTTTTGAGAGAGAAGAAGAGATAATGCGCAACACGACGAAGCATTGAATACCATTCTAAATAAGCCTTCCAGAGGTGTTCCCGGCAATGGAAGGATCGGTGGGCTAACTGTGTGCAAGCACAATGGGCCTGCTTTGAAGGGGATTAGATTTCCAACCCCGTCAGGTATTTGAAATACTTTTTTTCTGGCCAAAGGTCGGATACTTTTTAGACAGGCCTCGTAAACTGAAGGAGGTATGATGAAGCCAGAGGAGGTGTGGTATGTTAGAATGTATGTCCTCAACCGATTCCTCAGAGTAATCAAACTGTGCCATAAATGGTTTTTTATGTCCTATTCGAGTCAGGATATCTTTATTCATTACTCTATCTACCCATCTAATCTTCAGCATTCTTCATACCACCATATTTCAAAATATTCTGCACTCTTCTAGTCTCAGCGATTTATCATCCACATTTCACTTCCACAGAAGGCTACACTCCACATAAAAAGGTTAAGGAAAGACACCATAACAGATACTTCTATATACTGTGACATCAAAATAATCTGTTTCATAAAAATTCTTAGTATTGGTAGGCGGCATTTTGCATTCTCTACTAGTCGACAGTCGTCGTTACCTTCATATCCAAACAGAAAAACTCGTCTACTGCTTTTAGTGTCAGATTTCTTGATTTAATTTTCACGGCATCGCATCATTTGGTTCAGCTACATTCCGTTATTCCTCTTTAGCTTTTCTTCCTATTCAACTTAGACCACATTTCAAGATACCCACCATTTCCTCCAACTGTTCATCCAAAGCTTTTACCATCAATAACAAAATTACGATGCCATCCGTAAACCTAAAATTTTTGCCTCTTCTCTCTGAACTTCAATTAACTTTATGAATTTCTTCTTGATTTCATTTACTTCTTTATAAGTATATACATTGAATAACATACTGGATAGTATAGACGATGTTTCATTCTTTTCTCATCTACTGCTGCCGTTCCATGGCTCTCCACAAAAAACTCTTATCTCGCTTTTATCCCTGCTGCCTTTAGAATATGAAAGAGTGTACTCCCACCTGCACTGACTGCAGAAAGCTTTCCGTAAATCTATCCTATTCGAGTCATTACTAGAGAAGGTTTTATTATCTAGTGAAGATGATGTTGAGCATCGCTGACAAAAACCTCCTCTACTGATATTAATTTAAGATTTAGTTTGCAATCGTAAGACTATAATTTACACTCCAGTAGCTTCAGGAAAGACTTTCAAAAACACGTGCACACACACACACACACACACACACACACACACACACACACACATATATATATATATATATATATATATATATATATATATATATATATATCGGGTGAGTTACTAACTATTACCACCAAGAACACCTCCGAAAGTATGATAGGAGCTGAAAAGTTCGAAAAGTTAGTGGGACAAAAGTTGCATGGGACAACGGGGGCAATAATAGGACGTTGGTTTGGGACGCTATAGTTTGGTACTTATTTTCTGATAGTGGCTATCCAGACGAAAGACCAATCCAGTGATGTGTAACCGTAAGGTCTTTGAAGGTCAACGAAGGTCAAAACGGTGGCTTGAACGTCCATTTACAGAAGGTGTTCGAAGTGATGACCATTGGTATCAACGCAGTGCTGCAATCTTCTTATCATGGATTGAGAGGTATTCCTTATCATATCGGCACTTATCGAAGCACGTGATCTGAGAACTCTCTCTGACATATCTTCAGATGTAGTTGGAACGTCTTTATAAACAATGTGTTTTACGAATCCCCACAAGAAAAAGCCCAGAGGCCTCAAGTCTGGCGAACAAGCCAGCCACGTCACGTCTCCTCGGCGTCCAGTCCAACGATTTGGGAATTGGCACTGCAACTCATTTCTAGCCATCAGCGAAAAATGTGCCGGAGACCCATAGTATTGATACCACATGCTGTTTCTTCTTCCTAAAGGTATTTCTACCAATAACAGATATAATGTTTCTTGCAGGAATGTGATGTAGTTCCCACCATTAAGATTTCCTTCGATGAAATAGGGGCCTATAATTCCGTCTTCCAGAATACCACACCATACATTCCCCGACCACAGTTTTTGGCGTGCACCTTGCCGCAGCCAACATGGATTTTCAGTTGTCCAGTAATGCATGTTCTGTATATTAACATTTTGATGGTTCGTGAATGTAGCCTCGTACGTAAATAAAATCAGATTGATAAATGTGTCATCCCTCTGCATCTCAATTTGAGGCCATCGACAAAATTCAATGCGACGCATACAATCCATACCAGTTAATTCTTGGTGGAGACTGATATGATAAGGATGATATTTATGACGATGCAGAACACGAGCAAAACTACTCTGGCTCATGCCAGATTCCCTTAAGAGATATGTAGGGTGAGTACGTTGACGATATCTTTCAGCGTGTAAGTCTCTAGTTTTCACTGAATTTCGTTGGCATTCTCCGCAAATGAGAAGCATATCGACTTGTTCTTCGAAGGAATACATCATTCCCATTCGCTTGATTCGACGACACTAGTCTCACCGTTCCTATTAAGGATGTATTGCGAAACCGTCGAACGAATGGCAAGATAGATGGATACGCCGTATTCGCCGAATAATTACTATTTGCACGTTATACGAGAGAGAACTGTCAGAGCATGTGCTTCGATAGCTAACAAAGTGATGAGGAATATAATGATAAGAAGACTGCAGCACTGCTTTGATACTAATGGTCATCACTTCGTACTCCTTCTGTAAATGGACGTTCATGCCACCGTTTTGACCTTCGTTGACCTTCAAAGACCTTCCTGTGACAAATAATTGGATTCGTCTTGATAACCGCTATCAGAAAATAAATACTATACTATATAATCCCATTTTAAAAAAGTTGACCTTCATATCTCCGACGCGACCCCACCTAGAAAAAAAAAAGCCAACGTCATATTATGCCCCCGTTGTCCTATGCAACATTTGTCGGACAAACGTTTCAGCTATTATCATACTTTCGGAGTTATTCTAGTTGGCAATAGTTAGTGACTCACCTTGTATATACTGAATAACACAGGGCTAGGCTACAGCCTGTAAGTAACACTGGATAACCCAATGGTTCAAATGGCTCTGAGCACTATGGGACTTAACATCTGTGGTCGTCAGTCCCCTAGAACTTAGAACTACTTAAACCTAACTAACCTAAGAACAACACATACATCCATGCCCGAGGTAGGATTCGAACCTGCGACGGTACCGGTCACGCGGTTCCAGACTGAAGCGCCTAGAACTGCACGGCCACACCGGCCGGCACTGGATAACCATCACTTAATCCACTTTTTTGTAGTTTCACATACAGGGTGTCCCAGAAATGTTGCGACGCAACTTCGGGGGGTTGTAGAGGGTGCCTTGAGGAACAAATCGAGGATAGGAACCAAAGTCCGTAAACGTCATCCAACAACGCTATAGAGCCCCGACGTTATAGGCGCGGGCGCCAGTCACTAAGCCACAACTCCGACAGTTAGCTTGACTTTGTATGCTGACAGACCATAGGCGAAACGTCTCGCGATGTTGTCTTTTATACAATGATCGCAACTACACTACCGGTCATTAAAATTGCTACACCAAGAATGAATGCAGATGACAAACGGGTATTTATTGGACAAATATATTATACTAGAACTAACATGTGATTACATTTTCACGCAAATTGGGTGCATAGATCCTGAGAAATCAATACCCAGAATAACCACCTCAGGCCGTAATAACGGCCTATATACGACTGGGCATTGAGTCAAACAGAGCTTGGATGGCGTGTACAGCTACAGCTGCCCATGCAGCTCCAACACGATACTATAGTTCATCAAGAGTAGTGACTGGCGTATTGTGACGAGCCAGTTGCTCGGCCACCATTGACCAGACGTTTTCAATTGGTGAGAGATCTGGAGAATGTGCTGGCCACGGCAGCAACTGAACGTTTTCTGTATCCAGAAAGGCCCGTACAGGACCTGCAACATGCGGTCGTGCATTATCCTGCTGAAATGTAGGGTTTCACAGGGATCAAATGAAGGGTAGAGACACGGATCGAAACATATCTGAAATGTAACGTTTACTGTTCAAAGTGCGGTCAATGTGAACAAGAGGTAACCAAGACGTGTAACCAATGGCATCCCATACCATCACGCCGGCTGATACGCCAGTATGGCGATGACGAATACACCTTCTAATGTGCGTTCACCACGATGTCGCCAAACACGAATGCGACCATCATGATGCTGTAAACAGAACCTGGATTCATCCGAAAAAATGACGTTTTGCCATTCGTGCACCCAGGTTCGTCGTTGAGTACACCACCGCAGGCGCTCCTGTCTGTGATGCAGCGTCAGGGATAACCGCAGCCATGGTCTCCGAGATGATAGTCCATGCTACTGCAAACGTCGTCGAACTGTTCGTGCAGATGGTTGATGTCTTACAAACGTCTCCATCTGTTGACTCAGGGATCGAGACGTGGCTGCACGATCCGTTACAGCCATGCGGATAAGATGCCTGTCATCTCGACTGCTGGTGGTATGAGGCCGTTGGGATCCAGCACGGCGTTCCGTTTTACCCTCCTGAACCCACCGATTCCATATTCTACTAACATTCATTGGATCTCGACCAACGCGAGCAGCGATGTCGCGATAGGATAAACCGAAATGGCGGTAGGCTACAATCCGACCTTTATCAAGGTCGGAAACGTGGTGGTACGCATTTCTCCTCCTTACACGAGGCATCACAACAACGTTTCACCAGGCAACGCCGGTCAACTGGTGTTTGTGTATGAGAAATCGGTTGGAAACTTTCCTCATGTCAGCACGTTGCACGTGTCGCCGCCGGCGCCTACCTTGTGGGAATTCTCTGAAAAGCTAATCATTTGCATATGACAGCATCTTCTTCCTCTGGGTTAAATTTCGCGTCCGTAGCACGTCACCTTTGTGGTGTAGCAATTTAATTGGCCAGTAGTGTAATTTCCACAATCGTCAGTGGAGAACACAGAACTAGCTGCTGCGCAGAAAGGTTATCTCACCCATGAATGCAATGTTCTGTAACCTCGGTGGATGGCGGTTTCGGACATGGGTTTCCATCCGCAGTATATGGAAAAACATGGGAGATTTTAAAGGGTTCCAGGAGATCGCTGCATAACAAACAATTCTAGGTGACATTTCGTCTATGGTCAGTAGCGTACAAAGTCGCATTTGCTGCCAGATGGATGGCATAATGGTAGGTACTGGCGCCTTTAACTTCGATGCTCTGTAGCCATCTCGGACGACGTTTCCGGGTACGGAGTCCTATCCTCGATTTGTTCCTCAAGACACCATCTACAACTCCTCTAACTTTGTCGCAGCTTTTCAGTACAGCCTTGTATACAACTTGCGACACCTGTTGATGATCCACATGCTTCATGTTCATTGCGTACAACTTGACTGAATGGTAATTGGCTGTGCTGTCATGAAGCATTTTGTAGCGGTTTGAATGCCAAGTCGACAAAGCTAACTAAATAGTGAGATTGCTGATATGTAAGGTGATACTGTTAGCGTGTGTGTTGATAACAGTTGAATTCAAGGGTAAATTATCGTACAAAGTGTGGTCCGACAAATATCTCAACAGGCAGACGTTGACAATGAATTTAGTGTTTTAAAAAGTGTTAGCCTGTTTGCAGCTCTCCAAACCATAAATGATGAACCTCTATGAAATTTCAGAATGTACATTATGAAGAAATTTCATAAAATGGGTGCCTCCTTTCATTGATCATATTGGGCATTTAACAACGATTGTTTGTACATGTTATGTAAACAGGTCCAGGATGATAAATGCGTGGTATATGAAGCGTAAGTGTCAGCGAGGCCCAGTAGCATTACCACTCTTCTCAGCGTTTCAGTTGGCCAATCGAATACCACGATTTGAATTCTAGAGAGTATATATGGACTTACCTGTGGCACAAGGTTAAATGGAAACGTAGGTATCCAAGAAACTTCCGAATTACACGAATGGCTACAAAATGGCTCTGAGCACTATGGGACTCAACATCTTAGGTCATAAGTCCCCTAGAACTTAGAACTACTTAAACCTAATTAACCTAAGGACATCACACACACCCACCATGCCCGAGGCAGGATTCGAACCTGCGACCGTAGCAGTCCCGCGGTTCCGGACTGCAGCGAATGGCTACTGACATAGGCTTTGGGTTCTCAACCAACCAACCCCTACGATAATGAGTCAGCTATCCCTGTTTGCATGGATAATGGCTCGATGGGCATAACCTGTATCCGGGAATGTTTCCACTAATAATGGTCGATATTACACTCAAAGACCTACTTTGTAACAATTCGAGCACTTTTAATTTATCTGCATCCCCAACATAGGCTACAAAACGCCACGTAACAGACAACGTTAATCTCTTTTGACCATATTCGAACAATATACAATCCTGGAAATTGAAATAAGAACACCGTGAATTCATTGTCCCAGGAAGGGGAAACTTTATTGACACATTCCTGGGGTCAGATAAATCACATGATCACACTGACAGAACCACAGGCACATAGACACAGGCAACAGAGCATGCACAATATCGGCACTACTACAGTGTATATCCACCTTTCGCAGCAATGCGGGCTGCTATTCTCCCATGCAGACGATCGTAGAGATGCTGGATGTAGTCCTGTGGAACGGCTTGCCATGCCATTTCCACCTGGCGCCTCAGTTGGACCAGTGTTAGTGCTGGACGTGCAGACAGCGTGAGACGACGCTTCATCCAGTCCCAAACATGCTCAATGGGGGACAGATCCGGAGATCTTGCTGGCCAGGGTAGTTGACTTACACATTCTAGAGCACGTTGAGTGGCACGGGATACATGCGGACGTGCATTGTCCTGTTGGAACAGCAAGTTCCCTTGTCGGTCTAGGAATGGTGGAACGATGGGTTCGATGACGGTTTGGATGTACCGTGCACTATTCAGTGTCCCCTCGACGATCACTAGAGGTGTACGGCCAGTGTAGGAGATCGCTCCCCACACCATGATGCCGGCTGTTGGTCCTGTGTGCCTCAGTCGTATGCAGTCCTGATTGTGGCGTTCACCTGCACGGCGCCAAACACGCATACGACCATCATTGGCACCAAGGCAGAAGCGACTCTCATCGCTGAAAACGACACGTCTCCATTCGTCCCTCCATTCACGCCTGTAGCGACACCACTGGAGGCTGGCTGCACGATGTTGGGGCGTGAGCGGAAGACGGCCTAACGGTGTGCGGGACCGTAGCCCAGCTTCATGGAGACGGTTGCGAATGGTCCTCGCCGATACCCCAGGAGCAACAGTGTCCCTAATTTGCTGGGAAGTGGCGGTGCGGTCCCCTACGGCAATGCGTAGGATCCTACGGTCTTGGCGTGCATCCGTGCGTCGCTGCGGTCCGGTCCCAGGTCGACGGGCACGTGCACCTTCCGCCGACCACTGGCGACAACATCGATGTACTGTGACCTCACGCCCCACGCGTTGAGCAATTCGGCGGTACGTCCACCCGGCCTCCCGCATGCCCACTATACGCCCTCGCTCAAAGTCCGTCAACTGCACATACGGTTCACGTCCACGCTGTCGCGGCATGCTACCAGTGTTAAAGACAGCGACGGAGCTCCGTATGCCACGGCAAACTGGCTGACACTGACGGCGGCGGTGCACAAATGCTGCGCAGCTAGCGCCATTCGACGGCCAACACCGCGGTTCCTGGTGTGTCCGCTGTGCCGTGCGTGTGATCATTGCTTGTACAGCCCTCTCGCAGTGTCCGGAGCAAGTATGGTGGGTCTGACACACCGGTGTCAATGTGTTCTTTTTTCTATTTCCAGGAGTGTAGTACCAGACCACTACAGTTCACCAACCGGATATGTCTCCCCAACTGATTCTTTCAGTCTTACTTACAATTCACTCCATGCAGACTTAAATATTTAATAACTCTGAATGAAGTTTTGCAAGACTAATACCCGGAATTAGGAAGGGCATTAGGGAACTGCTACATCAACATTACTGTGTCTAAGTGTGTGTGTCAGCCACACTTTTATTATCAAACTTTTCAATTATGGGCAAATCCTTCGCTTGTTCTCTTAATTTATTGTACTCTTCTTTTTCTTGTGCCTTTGTCCCTAATCAGAACAGTGTTGGCATCATCTGGCACGGTTAATTTAAAGAGTGGCCGGATGCCGTTCCTCTCGCTACCCCATTACCCAAGTCGAAATTTGTGTACCTCAACTCTCTCCTTGGAGTATTATTCACGTCAAATTGAAATAAAGTTTTCTATATACACACGTCAAAATAAATTTTGCATCACCTCGGTTCCGAGAGGTCCGGAACCTGTACCGTAAATTGGAATAGAGATCAACTTAAACATCATTTCCTCCCTTTGTATTGCCCATGAAAACCACACATTGCATGTTGTATCACCATACACCGTGATCTTCAGAGGGCAAAGGTCCAGATTGCTGTACACACCGAACGTCTAATACCCAGTAGAACAACCTCTTGCATTGATGCACGCCTGTATTCGTGGTGGCATACTATCCACAAGTTCATCAAGGCATTGTTGGTCCAGATTGTCCCACTCGTCAACGGTGATTCGCCGTAGATCCCTCAAAGTGGTTGGTGGGTCACGTCGTCCATAAACAGGCGTTTTCTATCCCAGGCAAGTTCGACAGGGTTCATCTGTGGGGAACATGCTGGCACTCTAGTCAAGCAATGTCGTTATCCTGAATGGTGTCATTCACGACATGTGCAAGATGGAGGCGCGAATTGTCGCCCATGAAGATGAATGCCACGCCAATGTGCTGCCAATTTGGTTGCACTATGGGTCGTAGGGTGGCATTCACGTATCGTACAGCCGTTACGGGGCCTTCCATGACCACCAGCGACATACGTAGGCCCCACACAACGCCACACCAAAACAGCAGGGAACCCCCACCTGGCTGCAATCGCTGGACAGTGCGTCTAAGACGTTCAGCCTAACCGTATTGTCTCCAAACAAGTCTCCGACGATTGTGTGGTTGAAGGCATATGCGACAATCATCGGTGAAGAGAATGTGATGCCAGTCTTGAGCGGTTTATTCGGCATGTTGTTGGGCCCATCTGCTCCAAGCTGCATGGTTTTGTGATTGCGAAGATGGACCTCGCCAAGGACGTCGAGAGTGAACTTGCGTATCATATAGCCTATTTCGCACAGTTTTAGTCGTAACACGACGTCCTGTGGCTGCACGAAAAACATTATTCAACATGGTGGCGTTGCTGTCAGGGTTCCACCGAGCCTCAATCCGTAGGTACGGGTCATCCACTGCAGTAGTAGCCCACTACAGACAAGACGACACTGTACCTCCTTCGTGGTGGAATGACTGGAACTGATCGGTTGTCGGACCCCCCTCCGTCTAATAGGTGCTGCTCATTGTTGGTTGTTTACATCTTTTGGCGGGTTTAGTGACATCTCTGAACAGTCAAAGGGAATGTGTGATACAACATACACAGTCAATGTATCTTCAGGAGTTTTAGGAACCGGAGTGACGCAAAACTTTTTTGATGTGTGTATTTGCAAATCATATAGGTTGTCTGACGCGGACAATGGTACCACCCCCCGGTATTCACTTACTGAGATGTGAGAAACCGCGTAAAAACCACATCCAGGCTGGCCAGCACACCGATCCTCGTCGTTAAAACGCCGGGCGGATTTCACCTTGGTAGACGCATCCCCCCGTCCCGGAAGTGACGCTTTAACAACCACGGCTATCCGGCCCGATACCCCTAATTTATTGTACCCGCTCTGGAATACATACACTTCTCCTCCTGGAAACGTAATAAATACCTCGCCACTATTGCTGATTAGCTCCACACTTCGCTGATTACCGTATTTATCAGCCGTTATCTGAAAAGTAATCACATGTAAAACGCATAATGGTGTGCGCTTCTCGGGAAGTTGAAAGGTTTCATCCACATGATGGGTGCTAAAGCACTCTGGCCGCAGACACGCAAACGCGAAACGCGGCACGCAACGTATCTCATCTGCTAAAGGAGACATGGCGCCAACAGAGTTCGCAACAGTTTATTTCCTGTTTCGTAAGAAAGCTAGTTGTGTTTTCGCCATTTGGTTTCAAGTGGGAAAGTGGATTGCACACTTTTAATTCTTTTTTTTTTTTAAGTTATCAGTCGTCTGGCAGACTAGATGCGGCGCGCCACGAATTTCTCTCGTGTGCCATCCATTTCATCTCAGAGTAGCACTTGCAGCCTACGTCCTCAATTATTCGTTGGATGTATTCCAATCTCGGTCTTCCTCTACAGTTTTCACCCTCTACCGCTCCCTCTAGTATCGTGGAAGTTATTCCCTGATGTCTTAACAGATGTTCCATCGGAAATTTTTGGGAAAATTATCAGATTGAAAGACAGCGTTTTCTAAAATCATATTAAAATTATTTCAATAAACCAGTCTTGGTCGCATGTAACCTGTATATTTCGTTCGGTGATCTATTTCAGTCTTTGATAAGAACATCATGAGACCAATTTTTACTCCTTAGTGACAGCAGGAGGCTTCATGGACAACCTTCACCATGCCAGTCTGATTATGGTTTTATGAAAGGCCGAAATCGATTGCCAAACGAAGTATACAGCATACTTTGTGATCAAGTCTCTTCTACTGAAATAATTCTAATATGTCATATCATGCTCACCCTTCTTCTTGTCAATGTTTCCATATGTTCTTTTCCTCACCGATTCTGCGGAGGACCTCCTCGTTCCTTATCTTTGTATCTTCGGAATTATGTGGATGTCCCACGCCCGGGTTCCCGGGTTCGATTCCCGGCGGGGTTAGGGATTTTCTCTGCCTCGTGATGACTGGGTGTTGTGTGATGTCCTTAGGTTAGTTAGGTTTAAGTAGTTCTAAGTTCTAGGGGACTGATGAACTCAGATGTTACGTCCCTAGTGCTAAGAGCCATTTGAACCATTTTGAACCACCTGGTGGCTTTGTGGACCTGGTGAGGAAAGTACGAGTACATAAGTGGAGCAAACACGGCTGGAGATCATTTTAGTGACAATATGGACCACAAATGGGGAAATCCACTGATATCAAAGACTTTGACACAGGACAGATTATTATTACCCAAAGCCTGTGAACGATGAATTCGAAAACGGTGAAATTGGTTGAATGCTCACATGCTAAAGTCGTGAGCGTCTTCTGAAAGTGATAGGACAGTAAAATTACCACTAGACGCTAAATGATTGGACGTCCACGACTCTTCCCAGAATGAGGGTTCGCTCCTTGCCTGCTCTGGAAAGTGGGATAGGTGGCGATATGTAGCATCTCTGCCGAAAGAGGACAGTGCTGGTGCACGCACAAGTGCTTTGGAGTCCACAGTTCAGCGCACAGTGTTGAACATGGGGCTTCGCAGCAGGGGAACAACGGCCCGGAAAGTGTACTGCGCCACGGACGCAGGTCACTGGGTACAGTATTACGCTATGAGAGGCATTCCCCTGCACTTCCATGGGATCTATGCAAGTAATCGAAGACAAGCTGACAACTGTTCACCGCCTGCGTCGCTTCTTGCTTTATGTGTTCACCGACGGCGGTGTCATACACTCCTGGAAATTGAAATACGAACACCGTGAATTCATTGTCCCAGGAAGGGGAAACTTTATTGACACATTCCTGGGGTCAGATACATCACATGATCACACTGACAGAACCACAGGCACATAGACACAGGCAACAGACCATGCACAATGTCGGCACTACTACAGTGTATATCCACCTTTCGCAGCAATGCAGGCTGCTATTCTCCCATGGAGACGATCGTAGAGATGCTGGATGTAGTCCTGTGGAACGGCTTGCCATGCCATTTCCACCTGGCGCCTCAGTTGGACCAGCGTTCGTGCTGGACGTGCAGACCGCGTGAGACGACGCTTTATCCAGCCCCAAACATGCTCAATGGGGGACAGATCCGGAGATCTTGCTGGCCAGGGTAGTTGACTTACACCTTCTAGAGCACGTTGGGTGGCACGGGATACATGCGGACGTGCATTGTCCTGTTGGAACAGCAAGTTCCCTTGCCGGTCTAGGAATGGTCGAACGATGGGTTCGATGACGGTTTGGATGTACCGTGCACTATTCAGTGTCCCCTCGACGATCGCCAGAGGTGTATGGCCAGTGTAGGAGATCGCTCCCCACACCATGATGCCGGGTGTTGGCCCTGTGTGCCTCGGTCGTATGCAGTGCTGATTGTGGCGCTCACCTGCACGGCGCCAAACACGCATACGATCATCATTGGCACCAAGGCAGAAGCGACTCTCATCGCTGAAAACGACACGTCTCCATTCGTCCCTCCATTCACGCCTGTCGCGACAACACTGGAGGCGGGCTGCACGATGTTGGGGCGTGAGCGGAAGACGGCCTAACGGTGTGCGGGACCGTAGCCCAGCTTCATGGAGACGGTTGCGAATGGTCCTCGCCGAAACCCCAGGAGCAACAGTGTCCCTAATTTGCTGGGAAGTGGCGGTGCGGTCCCCTACGGCACTGCGTAGGATCCTACGGTCTTGGCGTGCATCCGTGCGTCGCTGCGGTCCGGTCCCAGGTCGACGGGCACGTGCACCTTCCGCCGACCACTGGCGACAACATCTATGTACTGTGGAGACCTCACGCCCCACGTGTTGAGCAATTCGGCGGTAGGTCCACCCGGCCTCCCGCATGCCCACTATACGCCCTCGCTCAAAGTCCGTCAACTGCACATACGGTTCACCTCAACGCTGTCGCTGCATGCTATCAGTGTTAAAGACTGCGATGGAGCTCCGTATGCCACGGCAAACTGTCTGCCACCGACGGCGGCGGTGCACAAATGCTGCGCAGGTAGCACCATTCGACGGCCAACACCGCGGTTCCTGGTGTGTTCGCTGTGCCGTGCGTGTGATCATTGCTTGTACAGCCCTCTCGCAGTGTCCGGAGCAAGTATGGTGGGTCTGACACACCGGTGTCAATGTGTTCTTTTTTCCATTTCCAGGAGTGTATTTCAGCAGGATGATTGTCCATGTCTCATAACCACAACAGCTCTGCAGTGGTTTGCACTACATGATCGTTAACTCACGTTCATATATTGGCCACCAAATTAACCTGATCTGAACCTGATGGAACCCATGTGGATCGTTATCGGACGCCATCACAATGTACACAAATCAGCAGCCAGCTATTTATGGGAATTACATGACTTTTGCGTAGAGATATGGTGCTACATACTTCGCAAACCTACCAACAACCTGTAGAATCGGTGATATGCAGAAACGGTGCTGTATTGCTGTACAAAGATAGCCCAACAAGCTATTAAGCAGGTGGACAGTATGTTTGTTCTGGACCTCACCTGACTCCACATGTACTGATTCCACTACAAGTTTGCGAATCTAAGCTTCACTGATGTCAAGTTACTTTATATGAATACTGGCAGTGTCACCTATTGGGTGAAAGGCTACGATACCCATGAAGTAATTGGGTTCAGTCCCAGGGAACTCGACACAGCTGGATACGCAGCCGATAATCCTAACAGCATAACACCTCAGAACAAGATGGTTATCAAGCTGATGAAAGACAAGGCGAATGGCCCGCAGATTATGGAGTTTACAGGGCTCAGATGAATATGTATACATACGGTATAGATGTAGGTGCCAACCACAGACGGGTTAAGGCTCTGTACTGTGCAGCTTCACAGGCTCGCACGATCGAAGACTATAAGAAGCGTCTGCTTGGTGATATCTGCTCATATAGTGCATCAAGTAGTTTGTCAGTCACAGGGGCCATGAGGTGTATACTGCATTGTAACTTAAGACTCGGCTTGTCACACCATGACGACAAACGCTTCATCTTTGCTGAAGCAGCCGCATGGGGTAGCCGTGCGGTCCGAGGCACGCTGTCACGGTCCCTGCGCCTCCCCCCGTCGGAGGTTCGATTCCTCCCTCGGGCATGGGTGTGTGCGTTGCCTTAGCCGAAGTTAATTTAAGTTAGGTTAAGTAGTGTGTAAGCTTAGGGACCAGTGACCTCAGCAGTTTGGTCCCATAGAACTGACCACAAATTTCCAAATTTACTGATGAGATCAGGAACCTTCCGTTTCCCGCTATGCACTTGAGTGATTTCGTGTGTGTGTGTGTGTGTGTGTGTGTGTGTGTGTGTGTGTGGATGTGTGGGCGTAATATTCTCCTCTCTGAGTATAATGTTACTCTGATAGTCATGTATAGTGTGTATGCTGTAAATAAAGTATATAAGAAAAGTGCATAGTAGCTGATCAGTTGCTGTTACGTAAATTTTCTACATAATATCATTCTCCTCCTCTCTGTACCTTCGCAGACCCATTTTTAAATAGATATATTGTTACTGATACTGGTCCATGAGTTAGTTTGTTATATCTGTGTCATTATTTGATCCTTTCACCATTGAAGTTATTCTAGCGTTGTAGAAATGTGGACAGTTTTTTTGTAGACCAATATTTTTATTTACACCCCTCCCCCCACACAGACGATTATATATAAAATCACTCAGTTTTACAGTACTACAATACAGTACTTGCTTCCTATATGTCTTGAATTTGGCCTGAATCATATTCAGACCTGTAGATGCTGTTACATCGATGAGCAGTCCTTCAGTAAATACAGCCTCTAGATTTTATAGTTACTGTCTTAACACTAACACATTATTGTACTGGAGCAATACAGCCATACATTCATTGCTCCACTTACTCTATATTCACGCTGTTCTTGCGAAAATACTCACCAACTGGTATGGTTTCTTACACATAGGCGCCAACAGTGCAATCTGTCTCTTGCAACGGATAATGTGTAACAAAGATCTTTCAGTTTAACAATATTCAAATGTCTTAGATATATATTTGTGTCTCAAGAGGTTAATTCTAGGATTGCCTCACCATGCATATGTATTTTGGACACTTTACGAACATGTGAAAATTAATAGGCGTATTAGATGGTCTTCCTCTTGATATATTCCATCATACTGCACAGATAGCACCACTCATACCAAGAACATTGCACTGTAGCAACAACGCTTTGCGCATTTTCTACTTCTGTAACTACTTCAAAGTCTTTGTCAGGTCCCAGGTCTACATTCACATGTTGAGAACCAATGACAGTTACATTGTATGTGTTTGTGAATAATGACACCCTTGTGGTACTTGGCTGCTGTTGCGCTGTTGTTTTGCTAAAGCATAGCATGACACCAAGTCTGAAAGGTCAGGAAGACGTCCTGTGGAGAGTGACTGCTGCTGCTGTGGTTCTCTAGGGAACGTTTGTGTGTTCTCATCCTACATTGTGTCAAGGATTTTCTGCCGCTGCAGCAGCTGTACTATTGCATAGTTGAACAACGCTAGGTCAGGACGACATCCTGTGGAGAGGGGCTGGAGCTGTGATGTTTGCAACACCTGTGTGTACGCGTGTGTAACAATAATAACAAAATCCTAAGTACGACAACAACTACACTCACACATCCATAATGATAATAGTAATAATAATAATAATAATAATAATAGATATGATTAGATGTGGACTATCAGATAGCCTCCTCTTCTTCCCAACTGATCGCTGCTACCGCTGCTGCACTGCTCCTGACAGCGGCACTTCTGCTGGACAGGAAATGATAAAAATGTCGTGTGACTAGGGCCTTCCGTCGAGTAGACCGTTCGCCAGGTGCAAGTCTTTTGATCTGACGCCACTTCGGTGACTTGCGCTGTTGTTTTGCTAAAGCATAGCATGCCTCCT
The DNA here is from genome assembly GCF_023897955.1 of Schistocerca gregaria. Taxonomy (NCBI): domain Eukaryota; kingdom Metazoa; phylum Arthropoda; class Insecta; order Orthoptera; family Acrididae; genus Schistocerca; species Schistocerca gregaria. The sequence goes on from NC_064922.1 coordinate 678,992,440, forward strand.
GAGACGCGGCAAGGCAGTAGGCAAAATGCAACAAGGAATAACAATATTAATGTGCTTATAGTAAACTGCAGGAGCGTCTATAGGAAGGTCCCAGAACTGCTCTCATTAATAAACGGTCACAACGCCCATATAGTACTAGGAACAGAAAGTTGGCTGAAACCAGACGTAAACAGTAATGAAATGCTAAACTCGGATTGGAATGTATACCGCAGAGATAGGCTGGACAGTGAAGGGGGAGGCGTGTTTATAGCGATAAGAAGTGCAATAGTATCGAAGGAAATTTACGGAGATTCGAATTGTGAAATGATTTGGGTGAAGGTCACGGTTAAAGCAGGCTCAGACATGGTAATTGGATGTCTCTATAGGCCCCCGGGCTCAGCAGCTGTTGTGGCTCAGCACCTGAAGAATAATTTGGAAAATATTTCGAGTAGATTTCCCCACCATGTTATAGTTCTGGGTGGAGATTTTAATTTGCCGGATATAGACTGGGAGACTCAGACGTTCATAACGGGTGGCAGGGACAAAGAATCTAGTGAAATATTTTTAAGTGCTTTATCTGAAAACTACCTTGAGCAGTTAAACAGAAAACCGACTCGTGGCGATAACATATTAGACCTTCTGGTGACAAACAGACCCGAACTATTTGAATCAGTTAATGCAGAACAGGAAATCAGCGATCATAAAGCGGTTACTGCATCGATGATTTCAGCCGTAAATAGAAATATTAAAAAAGGTAGGAAGATTTTTCTGTTTAGCAAAAGTGACAAAAAGCAGATTTCGGAGTACTTGGTGGCTCAACACAAAAGTTTTGTCTCAAGTACAGACAGTGTTGAGGATCAGTGGACAAAGTTCAAAACCATGGTACAATATGCGTTAGATGAGTATGTGCCAAGCAGGATCGTAAGAGATGGGAAAGAGCCACCGTGGTACAACAACCGAGTTAGAAAACTGCTGCGGAAGCAAAGGGAACTTCACAGCAAAAACATAAACGTAGCCAAAGCCTTGCAGACAAACAAAAATTACGCGAAGCGAAATGCAGTGTGAGGAGGGCTATGCGAGAGGCTTTCAATGAGTTCGAAAGTAAAGTTCTATGTACTGACTTGGCAGAAAATCCTAAGAAATTTTGGTCCTATGTCAAAGCGGTAGGTGGATCAAAACAAAATGTCCAGACACTCTGTGACCAAAATGGTACTGAAACAGAGGATGACAGACTAAAGGCCGAATTACTAAATGTCTTCTTCCAAAGCTGTTTCACAGAGGAACACTGCACTGTAGTTCCTTCTCTAGATTGTCGCACAGTTGACAAAATGGTAGATATCGAAATAGACGACAGAGGGATAGAGAAACAATTAAAATCGCTCAAAAGAGGAAAGGCCGCTGGTCCTGATGGGATAATAGTTCGATTTTACACAGAGTACGCGAAGGAACTTGCCCCCCTTCTTGCAGCGGTGTACCGTAGGTCTCTAGAAGAGCGAAGCGTTCCAAAGGATTGGAAAAGGGCACAGGTCATCCCCGTTTTCAAGAAGGGACGTCAAACAGATGTGCAGAACTATAGACCTATATCTCTAACGTCGAGCACTTGTAGAATTTTGGAACACGTATTATGTTCGAGTATAATGTCTTTTCTGGAGACTAGAAATCTACTCTGTAGGAATCAGCATGGGTTTCGAAAAAGACGGTCGTGTGAAACCCAGCTCTCGCTATTCGTCCACGAGACTCAGAGGGCCTTAGACACGGGTTCACAGGTAGATGCCGTGTTTCTTGACTTCCGCAAGGCGTTTGACACAGTTCCCCCCAGTCGTTTAATGAACAAAGTAAGAGCATACGGACTATCAGATCAATTGTGTGATTGGATTGAGGAGTTCCTAGATAACAGAACGCAGCATGTCATTCTCAATGGAGAGAAGTCTTCCGAAGTAAGAGTGATTTCAGGTGTGCCGCAGGGGAGTGTCATAGGACCGTTGCTATTCACAATATACATAAATGACCTGGTGGATGACATCGGAAGTTCACTGAGGCTTTTTGCAGATGATGCTGTGGTGTATCGAGAGGTTGCAACAATGGAAAATTGTACTGAAATGCAGGAGGATCTGCAGCGAATTGACGCATGGTGCACGGAATGGCAATTGAATCTCAATGTAGACAAGTGTAATGTGATGCGAATACATAGAAAGATAGGTCCCTTATCATTTAGCTACAAAATAGCAGGTCAGCAACTGGAAGTAGTTAATTCCATAAATTATCTGGGAGTACTCATTAGGAGTGATTTAAAATGGAATGATCATATAAAGTTGATCGTCGGTAAAGCAGATGCCAGACTGAGATTCATTGGAAGAATCTTAAGGAAATGCAATCCGACAACAAAGGAAGTAGGTTACAGTACGCTTGTTCGCCCAATGCTTGAATACTGCTCAGCAGTGTGGGATCCGCACCAGGTAGGGTTGATAGAAGAGATAGAGAAGATCCAACGGAGAGCAGCGCGCTTCGTTACAGGATCATTTAGTAATTGCGAAAGCGTTACGGAGATGATAGATAAACTCCAGTGGAAGACTCTGCAGGAGAGACGCTCAGTAGCTCGGTACGGGCTTTTGTTAAAGTTTCGAGAACATACCTTCACCGAAGAGTCAAGCAGTATATTGCTCCCTCCTACGTATATCTCGCGAAGAGACCATGAGGATAAAATCAGAGAGATTAGAGCCCACACAGAAGCATACCGACAGTCCTTCTTTCCACGTACAATACGAGACTGGAATAGAAGGGAGAACCGATAGAGGTACTCAGGGTACCCTCCGCCACACACCGTCAGGTGGCTTGCGGAGTATGGATGTAGATGTAGATGTAGATGTAGATGGGTGTGAAATGATGATAATTAGGACAACACAACACCCAGTCCATGAGCGGAGAAAATCTCAGACCGAGCTGGGAATCGAACCTGGGCACTTAGGATTGACATTCTGTCGCACTGACCACTCAGCTACCGGGGTCGGAAAAGGAAATCATCATGTGCATGCAGTCACATTATTGTACAAGAAATGCTCGAAGCCTTTGGCTGAGTGGTAAATGGGGCACAGGCGCAGGTAGTGGGGAGATGAGGCACGGGTGACTTTGATGATAAAAACTTGTTGATGTTAATGGCAGGATTCCGAGGATGGCACGTGACCGGATGCGAGGATAAAAAAGTGCTGATGGATGCTGTGCAATGAATGCCACCAGGATGCCCAGTGACACACTACCGACGTAGATGTGGCTGAAAACTCAGAACAACACGAATAGAATAATGGTGATCGTGAAGACTGTCTTTATGAAAAAAGACAATTCAGTGAAAATTCTGTTGAATCCCAGTTATTGTTATTTCGTAATGGGGTTTTGAATTTCTAACAGAGTGTGTACGTGCAAGTTATTTCATTACAAACTGTGATAATGAAGAATCTTTTTTTGCATTGTTCTTTCTTGTACCTCTCACTGAGAAATTGTGTATGTGGACCAATAACGAAGGTCGAATCGTTTACAAGATTTGCATGAAATGAAAAAGTTTGGTGGTACTCTGATCCTGCCTGGTGTTTGCGGGTCTAGAAATGAAGATATCAGTCTACTTTGGAGTGTTGAAAATTGCTACCAACTGTTAAGTGAAATTATGTCTCGCAGCCGCTTCCATGCTATTCTCAGGGTGTTGTGCTTTCACAGTGCAACGCTGTGGCGGAACATAGGAGTGACAAACCGATCACCGATGTGGGAAACTACCCTGAGGGATACCTACATTGCCGGATGGGGTATGACTGTGGATGAGCACTTGGTCACATTAAGAGGTCTTTGTCCATTTCGATACTACGTGCCATTAATACGCGGTAGATACGAAACTAAGTTCTGGTCAATTTGTGACAATTCGGAAAGTTACTGCTGGAAGATGAAAGTGCATTTTGAGAAGAAGGAAGAAGCCAGAGCCGTGAAACTTGAAGAGAAAGTTGTGACAACCCTGATGATTGAACTTGAGAAGCCTGGACATAATATTACCTGTGGTAATTTTTTATGTATCTCGATTTTTCTCATAATTTGTCGTTAAAAGATCTGGTACTAGTCGGTACTGTTCTAAAGGAAAACAGGTGAATTACCTGTCAATTTTATTATTCATAAAGGACGTGATTTACGTTCTACATTGTTTCGTTTTCTGCCAGATTCCATGGTAGCTTCTTATGTTACTAAGAAGAACGAAGTTGTTACTATCCTTAGTTCTCTTCATGATCAACCAACGTTATAGCCGTTATAAACTAAAGTTATAATGACATATAATGCCATAAAACAAGACACTGCCACCATGGACCAGAAGACGCGAATCTACAGTATGAAGAGCAAAACCAGACGCTGGCCATTGGTAGTTTTCCTCAACATGATCGATGTAAGTGTAATGAATGAAGACATAATTTGAATGATGCTATCTACCAGTAAAAAATGAGACCTTAGACTTTCATCATCAATTTGGAAAAGGACCTAGCAGGGGTAAAGAACCCAATGAATTCATTACTACCACTGGATTCAGGAAGGGCAGTGAAACCTCCAGCTAAGGATTTGCATATTCTGTAGAGAAGAAAGAGAGCAAAAGTCAAATTACATGTTGTAAATACACCAAACGTGTATGCTCTTAAAACTCTGCTGTTGTCTGTGATCTGCGCAGATTTGCAATAAGAATTATGTTACAAAAACACTTGGTGTAGAATGAGAATGACTATAGATACTTAAAAAGCCACCAGTAAAAGTACAAAAGTTGCCTGGCCATCTTCCGCAGCAGCTATTAAAATCAATTATTATTGGTTCTTCCGTCTTAAGCTTACTTCAGTCAATTAAAGAACATTTTGCACCACATGCGTTTCGTTTTTATTTACAAAGGATCTTCTGTGGTCATTCTGCAAATTGGATACAAATGTTCGTACATTCTTAGTTGTTTTAGATTAACAAAAGCATTTTTTATGAAGTTGCTGTGCAATTTACTTACGGTGTTTCTACCTCTTGTTTACATATTCTCCAAACCACTATTTCTTCCCTCTTGTTAGCAGAGGTTAATGTCCAAATAAACTTCGTTGCACGTATTTACTTGACAATTTTTGTCTTTTAGCAATTTCTTAACGCTGCATTTGCGTTATTTACCCTTCGCCCCGCTTTTTGAAATGGGACTGAAGTTACATGTGTGAGTTAGTGTAAATCAGTGAAAATGTCATATATGTTCGGCAGAGATGTGTGTGGAGATTGAGGGCGGGGTCGGGGGCGGTTGTGAGTTTATTTTCACTGATCCAGTACATCTGGACTGATGCAGTGCACAAAAGACAAACAGGTTCCAGACACAGCCACGTTCCTGTCATTTTATGTCTAGAATACATATTCCAATATGCTAGTAACTGGAGCAATAAACATTATAGAAAAAAATCGTAAGACACACAGTACATTTTCCCATTAATACATCAAAGAAATAGTCAAACTGCTACGTACAACCACAAATAAACATAGAATACTAATTTTTTCAAAAACCATCTTGAGAAGAACAAGGATATTCATAAGGCATTCCTCGATCTGGAAAAGACCTTCGGACGTGTCCCACGTCAGCTTATCTGGCATGCATTACGATCTCACAATGTCCCTGAAGCCTACGTCCAACGGGTCCAACTGCTATATAGAAATGTCTCCAACAATGTCCGATGTGCATCACTCAATTTTACTAGCACTGTTGGAGAGTACATCACTGTTCAGCAGTGTCACTTCTACTGTTTATCCTCTGTATGGACACCGTGACATACGACCTACAGTCATCCCATCATTGATCACTTCTACATGCTGACGATGTTTTACTGGCAAGCGAACTCAGTAAAGACCTCCAGGAACAGATGCAGTAGTGGAATAAACGACTTGGTAAATTTGGCCTCCTACTGAATATGAAGAAGACAGAATACGTGGAGCGTGACATCAAGCCGATGAGGCCATCCAAGTCGGTAGTGAAGACCTGAAGAAAGTGGAGCAATTCAAATATCTTGGTTCACTCAAATGCAGTGATGCTGAAAGTCTACCGGATATTCGTGCCTGTGTTTACACAGCCGGGATGAAATACCGCCAGGTGACCGTTGTACTGTATGATCCTCGTATTCCTTTAAGCCTTAAGTCAAAGGTTTATAAGACTGCAATATGCCCAGTTGCACTTTAGGGTCAGAGTGTTGGTGAACTTAGGAACCATGAGCAGGCTCTCCATGTGATGGAAATGCGTATGCTCCGATGGTCCCTTGAGGTTACCCAATTTAACCATGCAACAAATGTCGACGTTCGGCGGCGACTTGGAGTTGCACCCATCTGAGACAAACTACGGGAGAGCAGGTAAAACTGGTAAGGACATGCCAGACTCGGTGGCAAGAACAGTTAAGCACCTGCATATAAATGGCCGATGATCTCGTGGCAGACCCAACACACGACAGATGGACCGTATCATGAAGGATATGGAATTCATTAATGCCACCTATGAAGAAGCCATTGACAGACCCAAATGGAGGCAGATGTGTCAGCAAGTGGATACTGCTAGCGCGGAATAAAGGCTAAAAAGAAGAAGGAGGAGGAGAAGGCATAAAACCAGCTCATCACTTTCCAAAAACAATAGGAAAACCTGATCTATACCAGGTGAAATGCAAAACGTGTGACAGAAGATACATATGTCAAATCAGGAGAACATTTGACAGCAGATACAGAGAATATTTAAGAGAATGGAAGTAGAAGACAAATGATTCACTTACAGCAGCACCAACATAAAATTACGACCAGAGACACAGCCATGGAAATTATAAGAATAAACAACAACAAAAAACACTTTCTCACCTTACAAGGAAACTACCACATTTAGAAAACTATAACAGGAAAGAAACAACTCATAAATGATCAGAGCAACGTGATACCACACAGTCTTTAATCTGACTGATTAAATATACTCACATAAGCACAATCTCCATCTACAACTACTACTCCCAGTTTCTGTCCTATAATCACCATCCCCCTTCCCATCTGCTGAGCATACAAGATATTTTCACCAATTTACACTGACTTACGCAAACACACACACACACACACACACACACACACACACACACACAGACACACAAATTATGTATAGAAAAAAAAGTTTCAAAGACTGGCAATGCTCAAAAACTACACTGAACCATAAAGAACAAATATAAACACTGTAAATCACTGTAACACCATTCAGAGGGACAATGCATGTAACTATCGTTCTATTTCCAAAAGCGTAAGTAAAAGTGCAAAAGGCAAAAACTGCGAAGTGTATAAGCCTGACGAAGTTTGGTTCAAAAATGGCTCTGAGCACTATGGGACTTAACATCTATGGTCATCAGTCCCCTAGAACTTAGAACTACTTAAACCTAACTAACCTAAGGACGGCACACAACATACAGTCATCACGAGGTAGAGAAAATCCCTGACGCTGCCAGGAATCGAACCCGGGAACGCGCGCGTGGGAAGCGAGAACGCTACCACTCACTATACATCAACTTCATGTAATGTATGTTGTCTATTCTGTTATTAAGTCTCCTTTCCACAGTCGCAGCTACGTAAGTAATATAGCTTTTAGAGGCTGATCAGAAACAGAGCGAAAAGCTCCTAAGGGTGTTACAGGATAGGTTGTACATACTGAGAATTAATTTCTAACAAATATTCTATACTTTGAGTCATTTGAAGCAAAAATCTTCGTTTGGAAATATGCCCTATTCCCTGTGGTTGCCTAGGCAGAACACCTTTAATGTACTGTTATTTATTTTCGGTATTATTCAATACATGGTCAGGTTTAGACATGTACAAAAGTTACTAAATATTGCAGTATGTGCTTTTACAAAATACCAATCGGGAAACTTTGTTAAGTACTCTAGATTGTGATATTTCAGAAGACGCTGAAGGTATTCTTCGACTACAATCGCACAAGCAATAAACATACACAGAGGTTGGAAGCAATGAGGTAGGTTAGGCTAGAATAAAACGTCGAAGAGGATGGGTGAGTAACACCCATACATGCGTGACACTAGACCAAAAACAAATGTTCAGTACATCTCGGAAATCATTATAAATAGGGCATATGTCCATATATGTTCGCTTTCAGTACACTCCATTTGGCTGACACTGCATATATTTTGGTTCTTATGTGTAGATCTACTTGCGTACTTTGTCTTGATGTTGCAGGTTGCGGTCGCCTTTTATTCTGTTACTTGTGAACGTGGAAGCATTATCTGCTCCTCTGTGTGTGCGTTTATAGTTTTCGACAGAGACACACACACACACAACACGAAAAACAAAGTATACGTGATTTAAGTCGATCTACATAACATGACAACGAAAATAAAGTTAAATGCTATTTACCTGCAGTGTAGTAAACCCTGTGTTTAGAAGAACATTAGGAATGAAATAGGAAACAACGTATCATGAGTAATAGCAATTTGAAACATGAGAACTGTTTAAGATCTTGGCAAACAGATTTTTAAGAGATATCACATTGTTACAGTAACTACTGAAGATGTTTTGAAGTGAAGTGAAATGAGTATGGTCTAAAAAAGAGTTTTATTACAATCGCAGCAGACGGTAATAGCATATATTACTTGTAAATTATGTAGATCTGGATATTAACATCTTTATATGTTAACAGGGCGATCAATGTAGCTAAGCTTTGTATCACAAAAAATAGAGAGATCATCTCTGGAACGACTTCTGTAATCTTCGACTCTGTTTTGTGATATAAGAGAAATGCCGCTCCAGTCCCGCCATATTCTACGCCTTGTTATGCGGTTTTATGTATCAATCTGATTCTTTCATACATGCAATAATATTGCTGCAGTAAATGTTTGACGTTGATCTGGTTGTAAATGATCATGATTGGACACATTTTCTGTGAGTAATTTCTTTCTTGTATGGAATGGCTTTCCATTTATAATCGTTGTGACCAATTATGGTATTTTTTGCATAGGACCATCTGGTGTTTGACTTAAACTTGTAGTTTTAATGAAGTATCCATGTAAGAGAAGATGAATCTATTAGGAAAAAAAAACAGTTTCTGTAAATAAGAGTGACACATGCTAGTGAGTCAAGAAGTAGCACGATTATAAAGTAATAGTAGAGAGAAACAGCTTTAACGGTTGACACGTATTAAGCATGACAATTACATATAGAGAATATCATTTGTAGTACTCATGTAAACGCCAGAATATTAGAGCTAAATAAGAACAGAAGGAGCACAATATTAATCCAACCCAATCTATGGGCTGCAATATAATTTTTAAAATGTAGATTTTCCCAGCTTTCGCTTTAGAAGCGATCTGTGCAGCCAACGAGGAGTTTAAATTAGATTTCCCCGAGAAATACGCCCTTAACGCCCAATCAATTAACGCCAGGAGAAGGGCTCACCACCGATCGGGTCGGCGCCGCCCAATTTACCGAGAGCTTGCACTTTAATGCATGGTGGAGCGCCTGGCTGGGTGGCTTCATTAAGTGGTTTCCCCATTACCCCTGCCCGCAGGTCTGGTGAGGAGTCTCCCGGGGTCGGGAGGGGGGGGGGGGGGGAGGCGGTTCTATAGAGGCGGCGCACACTGCTGGCGACCCCGGCGTAATGAGAGCCTGCAGAAGCCCGCCGTCCCACTGTGAGGTCAAGAGTACACACGGCCGTACTCTCAGAGCACGAGGCTCCCGAGCAGAACTTAATGATACGCTACACTCAATGCCGTTCTGCGAGTTGGCAGAGCACAGAAAACAGCTTTAACAAGCTCTAATTCCTCGCTAGCTTTCAAAAGCCGGCCGTACACGTGCTCCGAGAAAAGGAGTAACGTCAGTCTAAAACGAACACCTCCGTCTCCTAAATCCCAGACATCAACATCTTTCAGTGTGTTGCTCTTGGCGGAACCGCAGACATCTACAGCTTGTAGTGTGTTGCCCTCGGTGAAAGTAACAGTAAACAGTTCGACACTTCCGGTTCGTTTGGTGCTCTGCCACTAGCAAATATTAAGGGAGGTAGGACGTCAAACGGGCCGACTTGGAGCAGGAGGGGCACCACAGAACATTTTAGTTTCCACTGTTTATACTTTTACAAATAAATTCATAAAACTTTGTCAGCATGTCCAGGAAGGATTCAGAATTCACCCCCATAGCAGTGGGAGTTCGAAAACATAGCGAAATAATTTTTTTACATGTGAAATTTCATCATTTTTTTTCCACTTACTAATGGCTGCATTTGTTGCTATAGGTACACTTTTCTTCATAACTAAGAGAGATTCTTCGATGCATTTTTCACAACATACAAACCATACTTAAAGGTGTATGAAACTCCAAAATTTTCCAAATATATTAAAACTTGTGGTAAAAATTTAGGTAATTAACTAAAAAAATGTGTATTTCTAAACATGAAGTTTAAAATATAACAGTTCATTCGTTTTTTCATAAATCAAATAAATTATAGAGTTTCATAAACCTGTGGGTGTGGTATGAATGCTATGCAAAATTTATCGAAGAATCTCTCTAACTTACGAAGAAAAGTGTACCTATAGCAACATATTCAGCCAGCAGTAAGTGAAAAAATATGATGAAATTTCGCACGTAAAAATATTTATTTTGTTATGTTTTCGAACTTCCACTGCAATGAATGTGAATCCTGAATCCTTCCTGAAGATGCTGACAAAGTTTTATGAATTTATTTGTAAAAGTATAGACACTGGAAATTAAAATGTCCTGTGTGGCTCTACTGGTCCAAGTCGACCCGTTTAACGTCGTACCCCCCTTAAAAGACTATAATACGGACTGATTCTTACTAACGTTTAAAGAACCACGATACAAAGTAGGTCACGCTGGCCAAAGAGTGCTAATTAAATATAAGACACATGGGTCCTAAACGTCGGTAAATAGATGACAAATGTTGAAGACGTCATGACACTAGATGACGTACCTCACCGTACGTGCAGCAGCGGAGCCTATCCCTCTATTGCACATGACCAGCCCAACCCAAGTCAAGTACTCGGTGAGGCCCCATGCCTACACTTGGGATTCAGGGTACGATTCTAGGGCCTGGTAGGCTGTATTTCTTTGCATAGCGTTAAACAATGTGTTTGTATTGACATAATATTCATTATGAATGGAAAAACTAGTAGAAGCCGACCTCAGATAAGATCAGTTTGGATTCCGTAGAAACACTGGAACACGTGAGGCAATACTGACCTTACGCCTTATCTTAGAAGAAAGATTAAGGAAAGGCAAACCTTCGTTTCTAGCATTTGTACACTTAGAGAAAGCTTTTGACAATGTTGACTGGAATACTCTCTTTCAAATTCTAAAGGTGGCAGGGGTAAAATACAGGGAGCGAAAGGCTATTTACAATTTGTACGGAAACCAGATGGCAGTTATAAGAGTCGAGGGGCACGAAAGGGAGGCAGTGGTTGGGAAGGGAGTGAGACAGGGTTGTAGCCAATCCCCGATGTTATTCAATCTGTATATTGAGCAAGCAGTAAAGGAAATAAAACAAAATTTCGGAGTATGTACTAAAGACCATGGAGGAGAAATAAAAACTTTGAGGTTCGCCGATGACACTGTAATTCTGTCAGAGACAGCAAAGGACTTGGAAGAGCAGTTGAATGGAATGGACAGTGTCTGGAAAGGAGGATTTAAGATGAACATCAACAAAAGCAAAACGAGGATAATGGAATGTAGTCGAATTAAGTCGGGTGATGCTGAGGGAATTAGATTAGGAAATGAGACACTTAAAGTAGTAAAGGAGTTTTGCTATTTGGGGAGCAAAATAACTGATGATGGTCGAAGTAGAGAGGATATAAAATGTAGACTGGCAATGGCAAGGAATGCGTTTCTGAAGAAGAAAAATTTGTTAACATCGAGTATAGATTTAAGTGTCAGGAAGGCATTTCTGAAAGTATTTGTCTGGAGTGTACCCACGTATGGAAGTGAAACATGGACGATATACTTTGGACAAGAAGAGAATAGAAGCTTTCGAAATATGGTGCTACAGAAGAATGCTGAAGATTAAATGGGTAGATCACATAACTAATGAGGAAATATTGAATAGGATTGGGGAGAAGAGAAGTTTGTGGCACAACTTGATCAGAAGAAGGGATCGGTTGGTAGGACATGTTCTGAGGCATCAAGGCATCACCAACTTAGTATTGGAGGGCAGCGTGGAGGGTAAAAATCGTAGACGGAGACCAAGAGATGAATACACTAAGTAGATTCAGAAGGATGTAGGTTGCCGTAGGTACTGGGAGATGAAGAAGCTTGCACAGGATAGAGTAGCATGGAGAGCTGCGTCAAACCAGTCTCAGGACTGAAGACCACAACAACAACATTCATTATTTTATTTTCTGGTCTCGCGCTCTCCGCTGGTTAATTGCAAAGTATAGTCTTACAAAAACCTACCATGTTTCGTCACAAGTAACTAAGTATTATCCAAACTGCGTCGCTACCAGTAAATGATATATGTGTTCTTTACTAAATAAAATCTGTAAATAAAAAAAGAAGAAAAGAAAGGAAAGAAACATAAAACAAGAACAGTTTTTGCCTAATTACAGCGAGTATGGTAATTTTAAAATTACTCTGTTTATTACAGATCATATTTACAAATGGTGTGGGAACAGAGGAGGTTAACGGAGCGATATGAAGTACTGTTCACTACCGGCGATGGTATGACGGACCATAAAAAAAAAAAGCTCTGAGCACTATAGCACTTAACATCTGAGGTCATCAGTCCCGTAGAACTTAGAGCTTCTTAAACCTTACTTACCTAAGGATGTCACACACATTCATGCCCGAGGCAGGATTCGAACCTGCGACCGTAGCGATCGCGCGGTTCCAGACTGAAGCGCCTACAACCGCTCGGCCACACCGGCCATCTATGACGAACAACCCCAACCGCTACACTTGCAGCGACGTGCGTCATCTGATGACGTCATATAGTCAACATTTGTCGTCCACTTTTGGGGTATTTTCAGACATTTTCGGCCACATTTGTCTTAAATTATTTGTATCAGCGCCATCTGAGCCACTTCAGGAGTTTTTAAACCTTAATGACAATCACCCTGCATACTATCCAGGTTTGTTTTATTTCTTTTTTTTTTCTTTAATCGAATTTGCATGTCGTTACAACCATTGCTCATATGTAAATCTACATATCATAAAGAGCTAGCGACCTTTTACGTGCCTGTCAGTCTTTGCGTAATTAAACTGCTTGTATTATGACGGAACAATAGGTCCGTATCTGCATAGTAACTATGGATACTTCCTTGTCCTGATTTCTAACAAGTGCGTTCTAATGACGGTTGGCCTTTCTTACAGTGCCTTAAATGAAGGGAAACAAGGTAGCAGCTCGCTTAAAACCGTAGTCAGTCACACAAGACAGGTATCAGTAAATGTTACTCCTTACCGTGCGATACCAAGGGTTAACAGTTACTACACACAACAAAATTATGAATGTGTGTTATATCTCTGATTATTACTCGGTGATCAGAGAATCCTGTTTTCTAGTACACTGTTTGCACGCGTGAAATCGTGAGTGTAACCTGACCCTATAATATCTCTTTACTACCGTAAAGTCATCTTTCAAATTGCAATTAACTGAACGGACTACTTGGCAAATAATGCCTGACGTTGTGCACTCTACACACTTATTATTAATACAACTTAAATCTCGCCATAAGTAATTACTGCAATCGAAAAATAAATTTGGACTCTCAGCCTAACTCCTTCACATCAAGTATGTGAATAATAAATAAATCTTTACGGAAATGGTAATCTGAAGATGCTTCTACATACGCTGAGGATTCATCTATATCCTTGCACTACACGTTAACATGGTATGAAATCGAATATATCTTAAGGTTAATTATACAATTAGCAGTTGCCTTCTGTCTGCTATGCTACGTTACTACCTAATACATCTAGCAAAGCAAATAACTAATTACTTGCGATACAATTGCATTTAAAGACGTAAATATTTATCAGTTGTATACGTCAAGACAATTAAAATTCTTAGCTGTACCAGATCGCAGCAGACTATTTCACTTTTGTTTCTTTCCTTCCTGTATTGAAATCAATATCTTTGCTACGTGCTTATTTCGTTTATTTTTCTCACAAATAACCGTATAGTCTTATTATCTTTTCATTTATCTTCTATCTTTAAGTTACGAGGACTGATAAGAATATTTTATATTTTTCTAACACAAGAACTGTTTGTTAATATTGCTTCAGCCTTGCACATTAATTACAACTTCTCTGACGTTTCGTGACTTTGCCCGGTTATACATTAACGTCAAAGAATGTATCTGACTGATCATTCGCTAGTATTAACTTTAAGGGCGTAAGATGCCAAACGGGTTGACTTGGAACAGGAGAGGTACCACACAATATTTTAATTTCCACTGTCTATACTTTTAAAAATAAATTCTTAAAACTTTGTCAGTATGACCAGAAAGGATTCAGGAATCACACTCATAGCAATAGAAGTTCAAAAACATAAAAAATAATTTTTTTACATGTGAAATTGTGGTAAAAATTGAGATAATTAAAGATAAAATTTAAGTTTAAAATGTAACAGTTCATTCATTCTTTCATAAATTCTGGAGTTTCATACACCTGTAAGTATGGTTCGTATGCTGTGCAAAATTCATCGAAGAATCTCTCTTACTTATGAAGTGTACCTATAGCAACAAAATGGTTCAAATGGCTCTGAGCACTATGGGACTTAACTTCTTTGGTGATCAGTCCCCTAGAACTTAGAACTACTTAAACTTAATTAACCTAAGGACTTCACACACATCCATGCCCGAGGCAGGATTCGAACCTGCGACAGTAGCAGTCGCGCGGTTCCAGACTGAGCGCCTAGAACCGCTAGACCACCGCGGCCGGCTATAGCAACAAATGCGACCAATAGTAAGTGAAAAAATAATGAAATTTTACATGTAAAAAATTATTTTGCTATGTTTTTGAACTTGTGGAAATTAAAATGTCCTGTGGTGTCTCTCCGCCCCCCCCCTTAACATGTCTTTTTTGTAATTTTCATTAAATTTTTCTTTTGCTTTTTTAAGACTAAAATATCTTCCACTTCCTTTCTTTCCTATTATGGGGCGAATTAAAGGTCGGAGTTTCGTGTTAGTTTAACGCACCATAGCTTCATTTTGTTTTCCTATAGAGAAGCGGTCGAAGAGTGCCACAACTCTTCAGCTCTCCAAGTATTGTCTGATAGCGACCCTTACCTGTCCCTTAAAGAAAAATTAACGTAAAGCCTTGATTTGTCTACTAAAATGGCTCCTGTGAATTGTTACTCAGCTTTCGAGTCTATGTCTCGGCATTGAGTGGGGAAACTTTACACCAAAAGGACAATCGATTATCACGTTCCTAAATTCGTTAATGATAGCAAAATAAACTAAAGCTAAAATAAATAAAGTATATGAACATCTTCATTCGTCACCTCTAATTCCGCATAAAGTCCCGATGTAGCTCTGACATCAATAATTCCCCCCTCTATCTTTAATTTACATAAAATAAATAAACTTTTACAATCCTAACGCACCACACTATTACCTCAGTGCGTGCGAGGTTACACAAATTCCTGTATCGAACACTCTATTCAATGTTCAAATGTTCAAATGTGTGTGAAATCTTGTGGGACTTAACTGCTAAGGTCATCGTTCCCTAAGCTTACACACTACTTAACCTACATTATCCTAAAAACAAACCCACACACCCTTGCCCGAGGGAGGACTCGAACCTGCGCCGGGACCAGCCGCACAGTCCATGACTGCAGCGCCTTACACCGCTCGACCTCACTTCAGTCAAAGAGTACCAAATTCCTATAGCACACAACAGCTACAACACTCAACCATATATGAGTCTGCAAAACTGGAGCACACAAAACCGAATTTAGTTAACTATACCGATCAGCAGATGATCACTCTTTCAAATCACAACTCATTAACCAGAGACGGGTCTCTGCACAGTCTACGGTACTGAATTCTAGCTTCCAACGAAATAGTCTCATGTTTTATCTTTTCCCATTCGGCACTATCACAAGTGAGATCTCCCTCGTTATCTCAACTAACTACCACGTTAACCATTTACTGTGAATTCACAGACGGAACTCGCAGTATCTATCTCTTAGCTATGCCAAATAAGTCATTACTCGTACCAAAAAACTATTTCACTCCACACTGCGAGCGCTACTGTTCCGCTGTGGCTAATACGAGTAGAGTAGCCATAGACACGACCTCTGTATTGAAAATACCAAGTTCAGCCTGGTCCTTCTACGTTGACTCTCCTCAAGAATAACTCATCCACAAAAGACGTAATTCCATTCGAAACCATTTACCGATGTTGAGCCGTATCATTACTTCTGACCATTAATTCAGTTTGTAGATGACCGTCGGTTCTTCTTCTCGTGGCCGTTTGCTATCATCGACCTCTTTGCCGCTCGATCTGCTCACCCTATCTGCTCACAAAAATAGCATCTTTGGCCCTAAAATTTGTATCTCTGTCACTCATAGGTACACATGTAAGAAACATATAATAACAAAAACACATTCAAGCAAGAGTTCAGTAATAGGGTTGATCTCATCAGAATCGGAAGCAAACCAAAACAGTCAACGACAAGTCAGATATACATGTCAAGGTCGCAATCCGAAGATGAAGAGATAGAGGAAATATATGAGGATATTGAATGGTTAATTCAGTACATAAAGGGAGATGAAAATTTAATAGTCGTGGGAGACTGGAATGCGGCTGTAGGGGAAGGAGCAGAACAAAGAGTTACTGGAGAATATGGGGTTGGTACTAGAAATGAGAGAGGAAGAAATATCAATTGAGTTCTGCAATAAATGTCAGCTAGTGGTAGCGAATACTCTGCTCAACAATCACAAAAGGAGGAGGTATACTTGGAAAAGGTAGGGTGATATGGGAAGATTTCAGTAAGATTCTATCATGGTCAGCAGAGGTTCCGAAATAAGGTTCTTGGTTGTAAGCCGTAGCCAGGAACAGGTAAAGACTAAGATCACAATTTAGTAGTGATGAAGAGTAGGCTGATGTTTAAGAAACTAGTCAGGAAGAATCAATATGCAAAGAATGAGATAGAAAAGTCCTAAGGGATGCAGAGGTACGCTTTAAGTTCCCCGAGGCTATAGACACTGCGATCAGCAGGTAGTTCAGTTGAAGACGAATGGACATCTTTGAAAAGGGCAGTCACAGAAGTTGGAAAGAAAACGATAAGTAACTGTGAAGAAATCATAGATAACAGAAGAAATACTTCCTCTAGTCGATGAAAAAAGAAAGTACAAAAATGTTCCGGGAAATTCAGGAATATAGAAATACAAATCACTTAGGAACGAAATAAACCTGAAGTGCAGGGAAGCTAAGATGAAATGGCTGCATGAAAAAATGTGAAGAAATGATTATCGGAAGAACGGATTCAGCATTTAGGAAAGTCAAAACAACATTTGGTCAAATCAAAAGCAGTGGCGGTAACATTAAGAGTGCAACGGGAATTTCACTGTTAAATACAGAGGAGAGAACGGGTAGGTGGAAAGAGTACATTGATGGGGAAGATTTGTCTATACGTGGTAGAAAAAACAACAGGAATTGTCGGGAAGGCGAGCCAAAGGTTACGTTTCATTGGCAGGACACTTAGCAGATGCAACAAGTCCACTAAAGAGACAGCTTACACTACACTCGTTCGTCCTCTGTTAGAATATTGCTGCGCGGTGTGGGATCCTTACCAGGTGGGATTGACGGAGGACATCGAAAGGGTGCAAAAAAGGGCAGCTCGTTTTGTATTATCGCGTTATAGGGGAGAGAGTGTGGCAGATATGACACACGAGTTGGGATGGAAGTCATTACAGCATAGACGTTTTTCGTCGCGGCGAGACCTTCTTACGAAATTTCAGTCACCAACTATCTCTTCCGAATGCGAAAATATTTTGTTGAGCCCAACCTACATAGGTAGGAATGATCATCAAAATAAAATAAGAGAAATCAGAGCTCGAACAGAAAGGTTTAGGTGTTCGTTTTTCCCGCTCGCTGTTCGGGAGTGGAATAGTAGAGAGATAGTATGATTATGGTTCGATGAACCCTCTGCCAAGCACTTAAATGTGAATTGCAGAGTAGTCATGTAGATGTAGATGTAGATGAATTGATATAGAACAGATAGGGGATCCACCACTAGGTATCAGAAGTTAAGAGAGCTATGGAAGACTTGACCATAAGAAGGGATCGGTTGGTAGGACATGTTCTGAGGGATCAAGGGATCACCAATTTAGTATTGGAGGGCAGCGTGGAGGGTAAAAATCGTACAGGGAGACCAAGAGATGAATACACTAAGTAGATTCAGAAGGATGTAGGTTGCCGTAGGTACTGGGAGATGAAGAAGCTTGCACAGGATAGAGTAGCATGGAGAGCTGCATCAAACCAGTCTCAGGACTGAAGACCACAACAACAACAACAACAACATGGAAGACTTAATATCAAATAAGGTAGAAGGGGTAGATAACTTTCCATCAGAATTTCTAAAATGATTTGGAGAAATGGCAACAAAACGATTATTAACGTTGGTGTGCAGAATGTATGAGTCTGGCGATGTAGCATCCGGCATTCGGAAAAACATCATCCACACAATTTAAAAGATTGCAAGACTAGTCAACTGCGAGAATTATCACACAAGCAGCTTAATGACTCGTGCATCCACAGAAAAATGGGAAAAAAATGAGGATCTGTTTGGCTTTAGGAAATGTAAACGCACCAGAGAGGGAATTCTGACGTTGCAGTTGATAATGGAAGCAAGACTAAAAAGAAATCAATAAATGTTCATAGAATTTGTCGACCTGGGAAAAGCGTTCGACGATGCAAAATGGTGCAAGATGGTCGAAATTATGAGAAAAGTAGGGGTAAGCTACAGGGAAAGATGGGCAATATACAATATGTACAAGAACTAAGAGGAAATAATGAGCGGGGAGTACCAAAACCGAAGTGCTCGGATTAAAAAGGGTGTTCAATTTATACATCGAAGAAGCAATAAAGGAAATAAAAAAGGCTCAAAAATTGAATTAAAATTCGAACTGAAAGGATATCAACGGTACGATTCACTGATGACGTTTCTATCCTCACTGAGAGTGAAGATGAATTAGGATGTACTGAATGGAATTAACCTTCTAATGAGTACAACGTATGGATTGAGAGTAAATGGATGAAAGACTAAGTAATGAGAAGCAGCAGTAATGAGAATAGCGAGAAACTTACGATCAGGATTGATGGTCACGTAGTAGATGAAGGTAAGGAAGTCTGCTGCCTAGGCAGTAAAATAACCAATATTGGACGAAGCAAGAAGGGCATAAAAAGCAGACTATCACTGGCAAAAAGGAAATTCCTGGCCAACAGGAGTCTACTACTGTCAAACATAGGCCTCAGTTTGAGGAAGTAATTCCTGAGAATGTACGTTTGGAACACAACATTGTATGGTAGTGAAGCATGGAGTGTGGGAAAATCAGCAAAGAAGAAAATCGAAGAATTTGAGATGTGTGCAACAGATGAATGTTGAAAATTAGGTGGACTGATAAGATAAGTAGTGAGAAGGTACTCCGCAGAATCGACGAGGAAACAAATATATGGAAAACACTGACAAGAAGAAGGGACAGGATGGTAGGGTATCTGTTAAGACATCAAAGGAATAGCTTCCATACTACTAAAGAGAGCTGTAGAGGGTAAAAACTGTAGGTACGGCGAGTTAAAAACAGAAAGAGACAAAACGTATATGTGGTTCTACAGTTATTAGCACCAGTCTTACACCTGGTACTGAATTCTTTCATCCTTACATGGAACCACATTTAAACATGATATCTATTTTATCATCAATAAGACAAATTATTACCTTGCGTAGTAATTACAACAAAATTTTATAAACTTACATTAGGCCTACTGAAAAATTAATACATTGAATATGCGTTTCTTTTTCTGTGCTATTCAGACTAAGCTGATTTGTTGTGGTGCTTGTTAAATAGCACTCTTTGACTTAGTTCCTAAACTGCGATAACTTCTGAACTTTTCACGCGCGTTAGGTCATAGAAGCATGGTCTTTCCCGTTTGGACTTCTGACTATAAAGCGATTCTGCTTTCATAACGAAATATTTTCATAAAACTTTTCATTCCTTATTTAATCCCCTTAGGGGTTTATTTTCCAAACATATTGAAACACCTTTTTCTTATTTCTAACCGAGAAGTGAAATACCTGTTATCATAGACATACCTTTAAAATTCTTTAGAAGTTCTTCAATAATGATTTATTTTCAAAAACTCTCGCCAACTATTTCACCGACTTAGGGGTTGAATTTCCAAGAATATCTTATTTCAGACCGAGAAACCAAGCACGAATTTTCGTAGTTCTAGCTTCAAAATTTCCTTAGCAGAGACATATTTTCAAAAAAACTTTCATTCCCTATAGAGCAGAGTTTCGAAAAATCTCTTCTTAAACGGAATCATACTATAAGATCTACAACTACCCGAATTTCAAGTTTCTATACTCAGCGGTTTGGGCATCGCGATGATGAGTTAGTGAATTAATCAAGACATTTCTTTACACATCGTATTTCTTTACTTTGTTGCTGGGCTATAACAAGGCACGTATTCAGTTGCATCTGCATTACAGGAGACACCGCACCTGTTAGGATATGCTCATCTAACAATTACGATATGTGATTAACAAACTGCAATCATATTAGGTAATACAAAACACCAAAAGCAAGAGACTGTTGAGAATTTTCGGAAGTTATGAGCGTTGTGCGTAACCTATTTCGTAAAAATCGTTATCCGTGATTTAGTTACTACAGCACCTATTACAAGCACCGTACTAGGTTACATTTAGTTTTTGCTTTCAACATGAGTGTATATTATCTGCATTTGTCGTAAATAAACGCTTTTTTAAAAATTTGTCAGCTACTAGGATCCCAAAAAGTTTCAGGCAATTAATGACTTTTATCCTACGTTTTTCTGTTTCCTACATAGAAATTCGTACTAATTGCTTCAATAATTGAAGAGAATTAGTAATACTTCTACCTATACAGATCCAGAAATTAAAAAAGAACCATAAAGCTTATTTCAGATTTATTTGTTTACTGTTCAAAAATGGCTCTGAGCACTATGGGACTCAACTGCTGTGGTCATTAGTCCCCTAGAACTTAGAACTACTTAAACCTAACTAACCTAAGGACATCAAACACATCCATGCCCAAGGCAGGATTCGAACCTGCGACCGTAGCAGTCCCACGGTTCCGGACTATGCGCCTAGAACCACGAGACCACCGCGGCCGGCTGTTTACTGTTCTATAAAATGTTGCAGCAGCCACAATGTAGCCCCACTGTGAATGCTGTTCTCTAACGCAGGATGAGTTACTTGACTTCCGTAAGCAGCTGGAAATCGTCCTATTATCAGGCGATGGGAAGTTGCTGAGAAGCGGTATGTTATAGGCGCTCTCGAGATCCCAGTACGAAGGATTCGGAAAGTACGTGAAGTTCTTCTGGATCCTGTCTCCTCTAGTGGAATCTATCACCCGTCCACTTTACTGTGAGTGGCGTTTCGAAGGTAGGTTGCAGGCGAGACTAAGGAGAACTGAGTAAGTTATATCGAGCCCCTAACCAACTATGTACTTCGGGATGCTGTCTTGCACTGAAACAGAAACTGAGGAAGTGAGACTCAGTTTAGCTGGCGCCCATTAGAGAAACAACAGTAAGGGATGGGAAAGAACATGCCACATGTTGAAGAGGCTATTCCTGTAGCGTTTAGGAAACAAGGTGAACCAATTGCAGATTGTGGCGCACATTCAAACAAACGGTGCCTGTTGTCTGGACACCGGGGTCAAAACCGAACCGTTCCAGCGACTAGCAGAGATGGTTGAGACGACCTCCTTTGCCCGCGGATTTTCAACATAGCTCACAATTTGCAGAATTGTCCCCAGAACTGATCGTTCCGAGTGAAAGGACTGAACCATAGACTCTGATCGTTCTGTGACAAGCTAGGTTGAGACATCCTGGACTTGAGCCATAGGGTTAAATAAAGTATCCCTATAACTGAGTCAGAGGTGATACATCAGAGACAGCTAATCACGTAGCTGGCTTTTTTTTATTAGGCTGTTCTCCATATTAAGTCCAGATAACGATAAACAATCCTGTTGGAAGAACATCCGCAAGTGAACATTATACCAGAGGTTGGAAATACCGCTTCAGTTGTAAAACAGGGAGTCTGCTCTGCGCTCATCGGTAGCTCACCGCACCTAGTACATGTCCACCGCGGCGCTCGGGGGCCACAGCACAGTTGCGACACCTGAGGATGGTCTTATGAGAGCCCGAACTCGGTCGTGATAATAAAAGAAATTTACAACTGCAGCGGTATTTTCAACCTCTGGCAGATAACGATAGCCTTAGGGGACCAGGAATTTTCATTATAAGCTCCAAAGGAACGCGCCCGTGCCCTCTCACAGGTGGGACTATTGAAGTCCTTGTGATTACCTACCGAAGCATTCTCGACGAAATGCCAAAGTTTGAAGCACTCCTGAAACGCAATGGAGCTCACGTAAATACTAGGTACAGAAAGCTGATTAAAACCAGAAATTGATAATAGTGAGTTTTTGGGAAAATTTAAGCGTATATGGAAAGTACAGGCTAAGCATACACGGGGGTGGTGTATTAGTCGCAGTAGACAAGAAATTCGTATCCACCGATATAGATATTAAAATTTCATGTCAGACTGTGTGGGTAGGACTCAGTATCTAGGATGGTCATAAACTATAATCAGATCCTTCTATCCACCACCACATTCATCACCAGATGTAACCGCAAATTTTAAAGGAAACCTCACTTCGCTAAGGAGACTTAAGTCATCCAACAATTAATTGGGAAAATTACAGTTTTCTAAGTAGTGGGTTGGCAAAAGTTCCTGCAAAATATTACGAGCTCATTTGGCTGAGAACTGCCAAGGACAGATTGTGCGGAAGCCAGCTAGTGAAGGAAATAGATTAAATAGCAATAAAGAGAAGTAACCTCTTTGAGAATGTTCACACTGAAAATGGTATCAGTGACCATGAGGCAATTTAGCAACAACATTATTAGAGTACAAAGGAGTAGTAAAACAATTACAAGGATTTATATTTTCAGCAAGCTAGATAAAGAGACAATAGTGTCGTATCTCTCAATATGTAACTCGAATCATTTAGTTCTAGAGAGTGGAATGTAGAATGCCTGTGGTTCGGTTGTAGAAGAATAGTTGGTATACACTAACTGTAAAGAAACTTCTGTGGAAACAGACTACTGTATTATAAATGTGAAACAGCATAGGGCTATAGATTAGCGACGTGCTGAATGACGGGTTTGACCGCCAAGACGACAACCATGGTCGTAAGCAGAACTTTATCCGAGAGGGGGCAAAGCCCTAAAATTGCAACTGTTTGGCAGCGATTTAATGAATTTGACAATCTACTGCGCCCAAACAACTAAATTTGACAAGAAGTACAAGAAATGTTTAATAGTTATCCAAGATTTTTTTAAAGGTGGAATACTTTGTTACCTACAAAGGTAATCATATTTCATTAGTAGCATCCACAAAAATAACCTCAAAAAATGCCACACCTCAGAGTTGTAGGAAATCTTAATTCTGACGTCGTCGATAGTAGACTACGTATTTCCCCTTTCAAAGCATTAGATCAATTTAATGGAGTGATGCATTGTTTTCATTTGTGTTATTTCTTAATTCTCTACTGCTGACTGGCATAATAAAAGCTGAACCAAAGTATTTTGAGAGTTCGTATTTTTGGTGGTGTGTGAGGGCGGATGGCGGAACAGTTGTAGCCCACCACCAGTATCTAACGAGATAGCCTTCAAACTGGCCGGTGGAGCCGACTTAATAGCCAAGGGCTGATCTAAGTGGTCCTCATCTCCCAGTATTGCATGCTATGGTGAAACCTAGTATACTGCTTCTCACAGGGGGAATGGAAGCAAGAAAAAAGACGCCAACTTCAGTTAACTTTGTACTTGTTACTAACTTCACTGATCTTACTTAAAGTTCTTTGAGTGGAAAAATTCAATTATATTCAAAGCCATAAAAAAAAAAACAGAAAATGTTTTATCACTCGCAATTAGCATTAACACCCTCTTCCTTTTGGGGAGTAGTATACTGAACGGCGAAAAACTGCTTTCTATGAATAATGTAGAGGTTGTACAAGTCACTCGAGAATCTGGTTGACAGTTCATCGAAGAAGCTGCAAATTCTCGGCGAGTGCTGGAACCTCGTTTAAATTCATTACTCTCTCGCTATAGATCGAACGGAATCCGTCGATGTGCTATGACAGCGATTTAATGAAAAACGTGCGGTAGGTCCGTAAGTAGATTTCATTAATTGCTTTTGAAAATAATATTCTTCTTCCAAATAAGCTAGCAGATTCGTGCTACAATCCCGTCTGCATTAATCTGGGCGATCTATAGGACGTCAATGTACGTCTTATTAACGAGTCCAGATTTCGATGAAAATAACTACAAACACGTACCTGTTATTTTTATATTCCTTCTAAACAATCGTAAAGTTCACTATCCCAAAGTTTAATCAAAGGAAGTAATAAGTTATAGTTAACGCAATAACTGATCACTTACTAGATTTCCAATGATATGTAAGCCAACCGCGGGAAACATCAGTTTGGATTCCGCAGAAATACTAGAACACGTGAGGAATACTGATCCTACGACTTATATTAGAAGATAAAGGAAAGGCAAACCTACGTTTCTAGCATTTGTAGACTTAGAGAAACCTTTTGACAATACTGACTCGAATACTCTCTTTCAAATTCTGAAGGTGGCAGGGGTAAAATACAGGGAGCGAAGAGGTATTTACAATTTGCACAGAAACCATATGGCAGATATAAGAGTCGAGGGACATGAAAGGGAAGCAGTAGTTGGAAAGGAAGTGAGACAGGGTTGAAGCCTATTCCCGATGTTAATCAATCTGTATATTGAGCAAGCAGTAAAGGAAACAAAAGAAAAATTCGGAGTAGAAATTAAAACCCATGGTCAAGAAATAAAAACTTTGAGGCTCGACGATGACATTGTAATTTTGTCAGAGACAGTAAAGGAGCTGGAAGAGCAGGGGAACGAAATGGACAGTGTCTTGAAGGGAGGATATAAGATGAACATCAATAAAAGCAAATCGAGGATAATGGAATGTAGTCGAATTAAGTCAGATGATGCGGAGGAAATTAGAATAGGAAATGAGATACTTAAAGTAATAAATGAGTTTTGCTATTTGCGAGCAAAATAACGGGTGATGGTCGGAGTAGAGAGGATATAGAATGTAGACTCGCAATGGCAAGAAAAGCGTTTCTGAAGAAGAGAAATTTGTTAACATCGAGTATAGATTTAAGTGTCAGGAAGACATTTCTGAAAGTATTTGTATGGAGTGTAACCATGTATGGAAGTGAAACATGGCCGATAAATAGTTTGGACAAGAGAAGAACAGAAGCTTGCCCAGTGTGGTGCTACAGAAGAATGCTGAAGATTAGATGGGTAGATCACATAACTAATGAGGAGGTGTTGAACAGAATTGGAGAGAAGAGAATTTTGTGGCACAACGTGACTAGAAGAAGGGATTGGCTGGTAAGACATGTTCTGAGGCATCAAGGGTTCAACAATTTAGTATTGGAGGGCAGTGTGGAGAGTAAAAATCGTAGAGGGAGACTAAGAGATGAATAGACTAAGCAGATTCAGAAGGATGTAGGTTGCTGTAGGTACTGAGAGATGAAGCCGCTTGCACAGGATAGAGTAGCATGGAGAGCTGCACCAAACCAGTCTCTGGTCTGAAGACCACAACACAACAATAACATATAAATACCAAATTATGTAGAAAATGTCCTTTTTCATACACTAATACAATCGTAAATTTTACGAGGCTATAGTAATCGAGGGTTAATTCTCATACTTCCCATATGATAGAGTGAACGCAGCATTCTAGCATGTTATTATGATTGGTAATTCGCAAAATAATGCTGTGAGTCTGAGAGCGCTGAGCTTACACGCAGACTTTTTTTTACTATTAGTGATATAGAAATTAATGCTTTTGCTGCACTACTAACATTACATTGAATTCAATAGTACACATACACTTTATACGTGCTCAACATTTTAGCCTCCTGCTGCATCAGCACCCTCACGAAGGACGCTACCCCAAAAGTTATAAGGTTCCACTCCCCCAGCTCCGACCAAGGCTTTCGAGAGTAATTTCTTGGTTTCTTGATTGTAAGACGAATGCTATAACTGGTGAACCACTCTCATTTATTTCCGGATCAGAGCCCCATCTGCCCCACTATCAGCCTATTGAATAATTGGCTGAACGTAATATTATCTCTTTAATGGGCCAGATCTCAAACAGCCCGCTGCTCTCCTCGGACTGGAGAATGAAACGTTCTCAAAATAAATATACTTTAAACCAAAATGCCCACAAGACAAAGTTCGTTTAAAATCACCATCTCGATTGGCGTGACATAGTTGACTGTGCGAGGGTAATGATATATTATACCTGCCAAATGGATTGCAGCGTTCGAACTCATGTAATTATATGACCGCATGTCGCATTCAGTTGCGCTCCATAGGATTTGGGAATGTTCCAACTTCTATAGATGTGATCTATTCGACCTTGGTTTCACACTTTTTTCCTCTCGTCTAGTGCAGAAAATAGTATTTCTTCATTTCAGCTGATTCATTTGGGTCCCTATACGAATTCACGAGCGTACCCACTGTATAACATGACGGTGTCATGCAGAATGTACTACAACCGCCCTCCCATGAATGTAGTCTTAGCATACCTAGTCAGCTCTTCTTTTTCCTCAGACAAATGGTAAACTACGTTTGTGATTAATTTATACGGTAAGGGAAGGCTAACTAGGACCATACTTACGTTATGAGGAAATTTGAATTCTCCCTTTCTGCAACTTGGTAGGGGATGTACGAGCAATCGACAGAGGGGTAAACTGTGGACCTCATTTCGGCAGATTTTATAAAGCTTAACATCCATCACGCGTAAAATAGCGAAACCACCGCTGCGACGAGAAAACTGTATAGTTTACCGTGAACAGCTTGACAAGCAAACAAAGTGAAACTATGCAGAGCTTGATAATATCTATGTGTTAGCCAGTGCATTCGAGTTTTAGTCGAATCACACACAATCGTTTCTAGACAACCGTGAAAATACTGTAATGATTAAAGGTCTGTACCCCAAATTCCAGGAGATGTAAGTACTCCCTCATTACACCCCTCATTCCCCCCCCCCCCCCCCCCCTGCGGAAACCTAGGTGTACAATGCGTCAAACCTCACCTTTGGACGATGAAAACTTAAACAGAAAGTAGCAAGAAATGTTGAACTCCATTTTCAAATATTCGTTTGCAAAGAAAAATCCCAATTTAATTCTCCCACCACCGCAAACATGGGTGGTGAAGATATTGGTGTCAGTGGTATTGGGAAACACATGAATTCACTAAAATTGAACAAAATTCCCAGTCCTGATGGAATCCCTATCAGATTCTGTACCGAAATTGCGGCTACTTAACCTCTTGTTTAAACATAGTCCACTAGATTCTTTAAACAAAAAGCAGTGTCCAGTAGTTGGAAGAAAGCCCAGGCCACATTCGTTTATAAGACATATAGCAGAACATCCAGTATCCTTGACATCCATACGCTACAAAATCTTATAACGTATTCCTAACTCAAAGTAATGAGGTATTTCCAATAGAATGACCCCCTCCACCACAACCACTATGGATTCCCAAAATATCGATCATGTGAAACACAAATATCAGTTTTCTCACGTGATGTCTTGAAAGTCATGCCGGCCGGAGTGGCCGTGCTTTTCTGGGCGCTACAGTCTGGAACCGAGCGACCGCTACGGTCGCAAGTTCGAATCCTGCCTCGGTCATGGATGTGTGTGATGTCCTTAGGTTAGTTAGATTTAATTAGTTCTAAGTTCTAGGCGACTGATGACCTCGCTTAGTGGTCAGAGCCATTTGAACCATTTTTTGAAAGTCATGGGTCAGGGCGGTCAGGTAGATGCAGCATTTCTCGATTTCCGAAATGCATTTGACTCAATACCACATCTACGCCTTTTATCGTGTCTAACATAAACTCACCAGGTCCAATCTCAAAGGTAATTAAGCTCACGAGCGTTACAGCGTGATTTGCATTCTCACAGTTTCGCTACTAGCCTCACTTTTAAGCGCTTGTAGCGAAATCTTAACATATATCATCTTTCAGATGTAGAAACACACCTGCCAAATTTCGTTTATGTCGCACAACTCCTTGGTGTTGCGCCTTTTTTTTCCAGTCAGTGTACATAAGATTAAACACATTGAAGAGCAACGTACTCATTGAATTTAATACATCACGCTTCATCAGAAAAATAAAATTACAGTAGAGTCACATTTGATTTTGACCTGCTCCCGCAACAAGAAAGGTGATACATTTTCAAGTCTTTCAAGTAGAGCATTACTGTAGCATGTCGGCAAACAGCAACAGATGGAGGTCTCTTGTAGCATTGTATCTATTCGTGCAGCAAAAAAATGTGTATGACATCGTCTTCTTCATCACAGTCGCACAATGGAGATGCGACCAGACCAATACGATGTGGATATTTCCTTTAATAGTCGTCGTTGAAAGCGAGGGCCTCTTAGTGTTCTTTATTATCCTGGAACATCGACTTTTTTTTTCTCGTGCCAGAAGCTAAGAATCAGCACCGGGCTCACTTTGGTATTATCTTTGGCGTTATATCTGGAGGCCTCTTGCCGTTTTGTGGTCACTTCTCTCTGACTATTTATTCGGTAACGTTTAAAAGATATGAAGCTGGTAATTCCATGTGTCCCCTCGCCCCGTCATAGACTGTTGCCCAGCTAACTTTCTAACTTGTGCGAGTATTTTGTTTCCTGCTTTTATCATGTCCACTCAAAAGAAGAAGGAAAAGAAGGCATTCTGTGACTACAGTACCACTGAGTTACAACTGGTATCGATCAACACATACAAATACCTGGGTGCAACATTTTGTAGAGCGAAAAAATTTTGCGAATACATTTCTGGGGAATATTAGCTTTAGAAGACGCGTCGTTTGAAGACTACAATGTGCAGACGGCCCGTCCATGTAACTAAAAGAATCTCTTCCAACAACACTGGAAGCCTGTTTTCTTCCAGAAAGTCTTGATAACGGGGCCATCTAAGGCGATGCGGTAACATAAAAGTTCAGTCAACTGTGTACCATACACATATTTACAGAGAAGCGCTCTTATACCCCCCTCTCGTTCTCTAAAGTGTTGATTCGCCGTAAATAACTGATAAGGATTGAGGCCATGCTGGCAACTGCACCACTATCACGCAGTTCAGAAAAAAAAAAAAAAGAGTAAACGCTCTTTAATCTGCTGGCTTGCGGCTGTTATCGTATTCTCGAAAAGTATCAGTAGTGTTTCAGTCACAAAATACAAACACGAATATCATGTCGGCATTCTCAGTGTTTGTAAATAAGTGTGGCTTACTTAAATAACACAGTAGAATTGGTCAGCAAATCACAGTTGAAAAATTCAATTGTGTAAATTCAAGCACAACTTCTGGACATGGTCTTCAAAACAAAAATGACAGTCTATATTACTATATAAATACGAGTCGATGTTTAAAGTTGTTATCAAAAATCTCGAAAAGTACTTGACAGATTTACTTCAACGTTTTACGTGATAGTCTACGAAACGTTCGGACAGACATAGGCAATGTTGTTAACAAACATCTCCAAAGTTTTTGGACTATTTGTGTCAAATTTTTATACGATAGTCTAATGAACATTCGAGTGGACGTAGGATACATTTTTTTAATAAATTTTAAAATCTGATATATAAATATAAAGCAGGAAACGAAGTTACCAAAAATCTTGAAAAGTTCTTGACCAACTTACTTCACATTTTTACACAAGACTCTGATGAACATTTGGACGGACACTGGGTTTATATAATATATATTTAATATAGAAAAGAGAAACTTTGCTAACAAACATATGCAGACTTCCAGACTGAGATTTTCACTCTGCAGTGGAGTGAACGCTGATATGAAACTTCCCGACTGATTAAAACTGTGTGCCGGACAGAAACTCGAACAGCCTGCATTTGAAACCTCCTGGTAGATTAAAACTGTGTGCTGGACCGCGACTCGAACTCGGGACCTTTGCCTTTCGCGGGCACTTAATCTGCCAGGAAGTTTCATATGCAGACTTTCTTGACAGAGTTATTTCGGATTTTATGCCTACATTCTAAGGATCGTTCATAAGGGCAGGGACTATCATAAATATTTTTGAACAACACTGTGAAGGTTTCCTGTCAAAACCGACTGCGAGTACGGAAATGCTGAGCTGTTTTGTGAAAATGTGCCGTTCCGATTTGTTTCTCGTGTCAGTTTCAGCTACCATATGAGGGCCTCTAAACCAATAGACAAATTACTTCTCCCACATATATTCTTTCTCCTTATTTACATTTTATACATAAATGTATATACAAGAATATGCTGTTTTGTTTTCTTCAGTGTCGTCAGTTTTACAGAAAATAGGGAAGTTGTATTTATGTCTTATCGGCTTATGACTAGAATACTACTGTATAATTTGATTCGTCCGAAACTTACCACCATTCACAAATTAAAACTAAGCCAAATACTGTCATTGGAAGTTACTATCCTCTCAGCTCCACCAGGAGGAGAGGCATCTCTCGTACTCAGCATAGGGATGATCCTAACCGGTTTACCCATTCATTTTATACGACCGCAATTCCCGTCAAGATTCCGTTTTCATTTACAGTAAACAAGGCTGAAGTTGAGAGAGCGAGGTAAGAGGACAGAGAAAAAGAGAGAGGGAGGGGAGAGGCGATTGACGAAGAGAAGTGGGAGGGGAAGGAGTTTAGGATCTACGAGGGTTGACAGAAAAGTAATGGCTCCACCTTCGTTAATTTGGATGGGAATATTTTACTAAACCAAAGGAAAAATAATCCTTAGAATGTGGTCTTTAATTACCAATATTCACTTTTCCACATAATCACAAACCAACTGGATACATATCTGTCAACGATGAACAAGTTTTCTGAAGCCGTCACGGAAGAAGCCGACACTCTGTTTCCGCAACCACAGTCTCACTGTTCTCTCAACGTCTTCATCAGAAGCGTAATGATGTCAGCGCAGATCGTCTATCATCATCCGGAACAGATGGAAGTCAGACGGTGCTAAATCTGGTCTGTATGGAGGATGCCGTATGGTGGTGAAATTCAGTCTCTGAAGTTCTGCTGTGATGCACAGATCTTCTGACAGACAAATAAAGCAATAATGTGACTCACACGTTCTTTTGAAATGCCGATCGTGCTTGCAATTCCTCTCTGAGTGATACGACGATCGGCCTGAATCAATCTGTCAACATTTTGCTTGAGAAGCTCGGTGGCTGCTGTCACAGGACGTCAAACTCCTTGTTCGTCACGCAGGTCAGATGTTCCTACCTCAATATCCTTAAACGTACTCGCCCAATGACGCACAGTACTCACATCAACACAATCACCATGAACTACTTTCACTCTCTGATGAATCGCCTTTGGGTTGACACCTTCTGCTGTCAAGAATTCAATGACTGCACGTTAACTGAATCACATTGACCGACGGCTGCGCAGGGTTCTATACTTTACGCTGTTACAACACAACCGTTCTATGCTAAGTCTTCCCGCCAACTGGAGCTGTAGAGAAGAGGCTACGGAACAAGCCAGTACCGGTCACATACCAATGCTGCCAACTATTGAAGTCAACCCTCGTATATTCAGTTCTCATGCGTACTTAGCAACTGCGAAGCATTGCCTGGTCTCTACTACTTAAATAAACCCAAAGCAACTCGCAAAATGAAAACTTATCTCTGTAACCAGCAGTATCTCCGTAATTAATAAAAATGGGACACAAGCAATATGTAATATTTTATTCGAAGTAGTCTATACTACTACCTCCTAAATCATTTACATTGCGTCCTGAGATGTCCCATTTTTACTCTGATGAGCCCAAAACATTGTGACCACCTGGTTAACAGCGTATTTGACCACCTTTGGCAAGCAGTACAGCACCGTGGCATGGACTCAACAAATCAAGTAGCAAAGACATCAACTGGACTTTATCATCACTCTCCTCTAACCACTGCAGCAAGATTCTGTCCTTGTAACACAGACATTTAACCTACTGGATAATGCTACCGCCGTTAACTAAATCATCAAGCATGATGGGATGTAGACAGTCCGCAATAACATTCACTTAGTACATCGCACGTTCACGTGGTCCACAGCCGTCATGGTACTCTCGATTACTGCCACAGGTCCCATGTCAACCAGGTGAATGTTAGTCACAGCATTATACACCCTTCCCTCACCGCCCCCCCCCCCCCCTGCCTCCCACAGCTTCAGTTTCTCGGTGCACATTTCGAGCAGACGGCGTATGCGAGCACAACCATCGACCTGTTAAAGCCATAAATCTGACATATTGGACCGGTTGACACATGTCCACTGATCTACGGTCTAAAGTCGATGATCCTTTGACCCCCCCCTCCCCCAGTCGTAATTGACGACGTACTTGGCTCAACATGGGAACACCCCAGGGTCGCCTGTTGAGGAGCTTCACACCCAACAGTGTTTGCTGAACAGGGTGCTTCACAAAACTTCTGCCTGCATCAGCACTGTACTCAGTCGCCATATACATCATACATCGCCGCCCATACTGCTTCACACAGCGCGCAAGCGTCCGACCACAGCGTGAGATGACGTCAAGAAGACTGTCTCGTTCACTCGTACATCACCTTTCTTCAACTACTTCCCATAGATGCTTATGACAGTAGCACGCGAACATCCAAGCAGCTTCGCCGCTCCGATATGTACGTCCCCAGATACCAGATCATAACAATCTGCCCTTTGTTAAAATCGCTTATGCCAGTGGATCTGCCTACTTGCGGCCTATACTGTCGCTGAAATGATCCCTCCTTCGTCTCTGCTCCGTTTGTCTTTCACTTACCGCAACATGCGTCCACAGCACCACCATACTAGATTCAGTCTTTGTGACACCTTCGGGTAACTTATACCCATATCTTACGATTCATGTAGCTCGAATATGTTTCTTCGACGTCTTACGTCAGGTTCGCTGGAATATTTGGCATTATTGAGTTGTATGTTGTTTCTTTAATGATACCTGTACACTGCACTTCCCCGTAATCCTTGCAAGAAACCTGCCAGTAGCCCTCCCCATTACCGAAGTTAGCTACCCGTTTCATTCCATACGATCTCGTAGCGTCACTCCTAAATATACAGGGTGGTTATTATTAAACGTCCTCTTTAACAACTTATAACATGGAAACTGATAACCGTACGAATACCAGACTTGTCAGCATTAATGTCAATGACACGGGGAAGAGAAATAATGCATAATCAGTTCAACTGAATCACTTTTAATGTGCTGCGACGGTACATCATACCATTATATACCGTTACCATTACTGTTACAAAACGGGCTCAATATGGCACCCATCAGTGTCTATAAGAGTCTGAAAGCGCAGGATTGCATTCTGCACAGAAGAACAAAGCATATCCGTAGGAGTGCTAACTAGCTCTAGATATGCTGTACTGCAGATCAATATATGTGTGACTGTTCCCCGCGTAAACCCTGTATCTTACGTAGCCCCACAACGAGAAATCACAGGGAGTGAGATCAGGTGTGCCTGCCAAGCATTTGGCAAACGATCAGCTGATAAATCGATCGATTCCAAGTGTGTTTGGGAGAAGCAGGTGAACTTCACGAGAGATGTGCAGTGGGGCCCCATCTTGCATGAAAACTGTCTCTCTCCTGTAAGGCGGGTACGACATGCTTAAGTAGCATATCGCGGTAATTCTGGCCAGTCACACTGCACGTCTTTGGTCCTTGAGCGCCAACCTGTTCATGGGCCATTGATTAACCAAACAGAGGAACTTCATGTACAGTGACTGGAGGTGAAGATCCCCATACTCGGCAATTCTGTGTGTTCACCTCACCCGACAGAGAAAAATGAGCTTCGCCTGCCCGTAGGATGGTCGAGGGCCAGCCTTTGCAACTTCAATCCATGCGAGAAAGTGGAGAGAGAAGTCACCACGTCGTTTGCGTTATGTGGTGCACGATATGGATCTTGTATGGATCCCATTTGAAAATGGTTCGAAGCACCTTCCATACAGAGCACCCATGGAGTGTTCAACTATCGTGACACAACACGCGCACTGCCTGACGATCTGAAATGGAGTGCAACTTTGACTGCCACAGCAACTGCAATTTCATCAACCACCTGTGGTGCAACCGGTCGTCGGCCTCTTACAGGAGCGACGCCCTGTTCTCCAATTGATTCGAACTTCTTCATTATGCTCTGTGCAGCAGGTGGAGAAAGAAGGCCTTTCCGTAATCCTTTCAGCTGGCGATATTGTCGAAGTTCAGCTGCAGGATTTCTGGTGTTTTGGTAACAGAGCTTCACCAATAATGCCCTGCTCCTTTGGTCCAAGCTCATGTTGACATGTCAACAAGTGCACTGCGGCTCGTCATGTGTGTGAGATTATGCACCATGATGACTGACCATCGGCGCCCGCTGGCCATAGTTGTAACTGGACGGTGGCGCTGTGGCGGATGGAAATCGTGCACCCGATACTCCGACATTAATGCTAGCAAGTTTGGTACTCACGGGGGAATTAGTTTCCGTGTCATCACGTATTACAAATAGAAAAATTAACTATAACTACCCGATATGCACAGAGTGACAGGCGATATCATTATTTTAGAACTGTAAACCCAGCCCGTACTCGTTTAAAATCTCAAGGAATTTGGCTATTTGTCTAGGGCATAAAAATTATGACTAATAGAAGATTGTGCGCTTGTACTTTACAATGTTTCTTTTTTTTATCAAATTGTGTTTTCCTTTTTATGCGAAGAAAACGAGTATTGGATTTACTTGATTAAACAGAATTCTAGGGCACATTCGATGTTACAGGTTTGTAACTCATTCTCGGCATGTCCAGTTTTTAGTATCGATTAAATGGCGAGCACAAGGACGCTATGAAGTCTTGACGTTCTGAACAGAGAAATTAGATGTGTTGTGTCCAGCGAAAATTCCATCCATTTATCGAATATTCTCCGCCGACCATTCCCAACATTTATTAAACATTCTGACAACGCGAACAGAGTGCCAGGCCTAGTGACGGATGTTGCAGGAGTCGTCACCATGTCCCGTTCGGACCTCGCAACCTGACACGTTTCAGTAACATCTGGTGTCGACGAGAAAGTACTTTGTTGGGATCTGAGCATAATGATCAACGATAGTCGGTGCTACCGCGTGCACGGTATGCTACCATCCCGAAAAAAAGTCTGCCTGCCAACGTAGTCCCAAAGCTGTAGGTTTTTAATACCTGAGAAAAATGATTCTAAGTTGATATGCAGACTTGGGGACGGTAGCACATTCTGCTAATGGGTGGTAGCAGCGACTGCCATGATGTATTGTGCATGCCGCTAAAATCGTAAACCCGCAATCGCTTTGTGATTACCGACCAGCGTTCTGTCTCCAGAGCTTGAGAAAATATTGTTCACGCTTAAATTAGTGAATACTTTGACACGTTGCTCAGAAAAATACGACGGCTGAATTTCTCAGATAGTGCGTAGAAGCAGTCTGAAAGCTACTTGAAATTCCGGTAGCGAAGTGTTGTCTGTAGGAATGAAACACCGACCTGGAAACGTGTTCTCTCAGGAACGCCACAAGGGTCAGTCTTGGGTGTATTTTTGTTTGCATTATATGTAGATGATATTTCATCAGTTTGGTGTGCCTGTGAAAATCATTTCTTTCCCGACGACCTCCAGCTGTTATCTGTCAGAGCTGGGGTGGCTGTGAATGATGATCTGTCTTCAGTGGTAATATGGGAAAAAGCTGGGGCTTAAACTAAATGCAAAAAAGTCGCAAGTAAGCTTAGTATCCCTCCCAGAAATTAACATCAGTTGCCGTTCGTTGAATTTGACGGCATCCCAATACCTAATTAGAAAGCTTTGAAGAACTTGGGTTTAACTGTAGATGAGCATCTAAATTGGGCTAAGGTTACTATTGCCATGTGCCGGAAGACTTTCACTCACCTCTATGCCCCCAAAACATTTCGGAGCATATTTCCACAGTATATGAAACGCAAACTCGTGCAGTCACTCACTCACTCATTCTACCGAACCTCCACTATTGTGATGTAATTCACGGTGCACGAGCAGTGAAAACACAAGACGGTTAGAGCTAACCATGAATCCTAGTACGCTTTACATCAGCAACATCCGTCGATATGACCACGTCAGTGCATCATACGGCCATTGAAGGTGGCTGCGGCCAGACAAGCTTCGGGGCCACCACACGCTACATCTTCTTTACCGACTCAGCACGAAAGCACCCCAGTACCTCGCTTCAGAGATTAACATCTTTCCTACCATCATAAGACAATCACAACGTCGCCTCTGTCTAGATCCCTAGTTGTGTATATTAAAAAAAACGAAAAAATTGTAAACTCTACCGCTGTCACTGTCCATCTCTGCAGTAAGTTCTCCCGCCCTGCTGCTTTTAAGAAAATTGTGAAGTACTTCCTTCTGTTACCCTCCTATATCGCTTCCGCAAAAATGATGTTGATGGCCTACTTTCTCTGTGCCTAATAGCAAAGCCAGTTCTCTTGTCTTCTTCCAGTCACGTTTTTCTCTCATTTCCTTTGTCTATAAGTCACAAGACGTTCTTTTGTCTTATAGTCTGTAAATCTGTGTTATCACATTCATCTTCTCTCCCTCTTCCATACCTTTCTCTATGCCCATTCCTGCTAGCAACCTTGACTGAAAACCTACCTTACTGTAATTTCTAATTATTTTTTTATCTGTTGTGTATCAATATAAACAGTGTGTATATTGTTTTATGAGGTAGACTGCAGCTTTTATTTATCTAAATTTAGAATAACGTGTTTATTGCAATACACTGAAGTCATGCAATAGCGATACTGCTAGCGATAGTACTGCGTACACAAGGTATAAAACGGCAGTGTATTGACGGAGCTGTCATTTGTACTCAGGTGATTCATGGGGAAAGGTTTCCGACATGATTATGGTCGCCCGGAGGGAAATAAAAGACTTTGAACGCGGAATGGGAGCTTGGGCTAGACGTATGGGACTATCCATTTCGTAAATCGTTGGGTAATTCAGTATTCCGTGATCCACAGTGTCAAGAGTGTGCCGAGAATACTATATCTCTGACATTACCTGCTCCCACGGACAACGCAGCGGCCGACGGCCTTCTGTTAATGATCGAGAACAGCGGCGTTGTCTAGTGTTGCCAGGGGTAACAGACAAGCAACACTGAATCAAATAACAGCAGAAACTAATGACGGGCATACGACGAACGATTCCTTGAGGACAGTGCGGTGAAATTTGGCGTTAAGGGGCTACACCAGTAGACGATCGATGCGAGTGCCTTTGCTAACAGCACGAATCATCTGCCACGCCTCTCCTGAGGTCGTGACCATATCGAGTGGACCCTAGGCGACTGGAAAACCGTGACCTGGTCAGATGAGCAGCGACTTCAGTTTCTAAGAGCTGATGGTAGCGTTCGAGTGTGGCACAGACCCCACGTACCCGTGGACACAAGTTGTCAACAAGACACTGTGCAGCTGATGGTGCCTCAAATCTTCAAATGTGTGTGAATTTCTAAGGGACCAAACTGCTAAGGTAATCGGTCCCTAAACATACATACTACTTGAACTAAATAAGACCTGGTAGTCAAGGGAAGGTAGGATTTGGTTATGATTGTGGACGGGGCTGTAATCATGTACATTTGGTTGTTCTTTACAGTTACACACAATTTATTTTACACTAGTAACTCCAGACTCAAGAATAAATAAAGTACCACACGTTATTAATGAAGGAATAAACGACTGTGTAAATAATAGTGTTTTCAGTGAGCTACAATTTAGCAAATCACCATTAAATACAGATACAACAGATAATGTTTTGAAAACAACCCACTGTAATCTGGGCAGAAGGCCTTACAAGCCAGGAATGGAAATAAATTAAGAATTGTTTAAAACTCTCTGCAACTTACAAATTACGGGTATTAATACATTAAAGGCAAGTCTCCACAAACACAGAAGAAGACATCAGACGCCAGGAATGACACTAAATAAGGTTTTAAGGCTCACTGCTAAAATACAAATACCAAATTAGAATTTTAAGGCAAATGATCACAATCACGACTGAAGGCTTCACATGCCAGGAACGGCAATAATATAAAAAATTTAGAAACCTGCTGCAAAACAGCAAATAGAATAGCAAAGGTTAATTAAAAACACAAGCAACTGGCCACCAAACGGTGAAATAAGATTATGGTAAACTTTGTAACACAAGAGGCCACAGACGGTGCTCCAGGAATCGACTTCTGATAAGGTCTGGCAACAAACACTTCCGCGAGCGAGTTATATTTACGTAGTTCTAAGTTCTAGGGGACTGATGACCTTAGAAGTTAAGCCCCATAATGCTCAGAGCCATTTAAACCCTTTTCTTTTTAGGGTGACACGGCGTTCGGACGGCCCGTCTGAGGGCAGACGGTTGTAGCTGTAATATATGTTATACATACTACAAGAATCTGAAAAATTCTTATGCAGCACAAGGGGACCAGAAATTGTAACGTTCTTACCATTCTTACGCCGCGGCATCATTGACAAAATGATGCCGTGACACATTTAACAGCTTTGGATGATGGTACATAACCATTACTAGGCTCCTCGTAACCTCCCTTAAAAGACTCAAAAGCACCTGCGATTATTCTGCTCTTCACAGTTCAATATACGTCTTCAATTAGGGTAACTGAGCGGCTTGTGGACGGTTAACTTTTCAGTTTCACACCTCGAAAGTTTCCAAGCTGTTCCTTCTCTTCGTTTGCAACGAAGTTTTAACATGTAAACGATTCTTCAAACAGTATTAGTAGATTACAGGAAGTAACGTTCTCAAAAAGCGGATGCAGCTTTTCTGAAACGGAAGTACATGAATTAATACGATTTCTGGGACTATATCAATTCTCGACCTGTAGCACCGTATCATACTGCTCATGTTTCTTTGCTAATATCGTATTTTCATAAATAATTTAGCAGCAAAAAATCTGTTGCTTCATAAAACGTGCCCTTGCAATCCTTTTAGTAGCACAAAGCCTGAGTTGCTAGGATAATAACACGGTTCGCTGTCTTTCCTCCATATTTATGTAACCATAATAGCATACCGACCCCCAGCAAACAATCTCATAAAAGCACCCCAAAGTGCTTTTACAGTATAATGGAACGTCAGAGAAGGACGAGTTCCCGGCCTATATCTCTCTCTGCCTGTGTGTATCTCATATCGTCTGAGTTTCACAGCTCCTTCTGCATGAGAAATTATCTCATTTTTACGCACTTACCGATCAATTGCAGTATGCATGTGTGTGTGTGTGTGTGTGTGTGTGTGTGTGTGTGTGTGTGTGTGTGTGTATGTGTGCGTGAGGGGAGAGAGAGACGGAGAGAGAGAGAGAGAGAGAGAGGGGGGGGGGGGAGATACGTAATGATAGGTGTGTTCCTTAGTCATAGGCTCTTTCCTGCAGCCTGTATTGTATGTTTGTACCACCACATTGTGCTCTTAAGTAACAAGTTCTTCTTCAGTTTGTACTGACCCGTTGCGCCATATAAGGTTACGTCGAAATTCAGTTACGCAGGGAATTACTTCTCACTGTTTCTTGAAAATTATTTTCAACTAATTTATGCCAAAAATCGGCAGAGCTTCTGCTAATAAAGAAGAACTGCATCATTTTAGAGAAGAAACGTATGACATATGCAGCTGAAGCAATTTTCTTTGTAGCTGAATCTGTTGTCTCTAAGTGCGATACGCTGCCGTTGTTTTTCTAGTGATGTAATCGATAATTCAACGATTCACTAGTAAACATTATTCTTTTACGTGGCCCAGTAGAAGATTATTGAAATCTGTGAAAATGAGCAAGTACACGAGATACAGTCTTAGACGAAAAAATTCACCATGAAGGAATTATCCGAATGGAATGAAAATCTGTAGATGTCATATACATGTACAAACAAATAAAACATTATAATTTCAGAAAATTTGGATGATTTATTCAAGAGAAACAGCTTCATAAATTCACCAAGTCAGGAATATCTTAGTCCACTTCTGGCCCTTATGCAGACAGTTATTGGGCTTGCTATTGATTGACAGAGTTGTTGGATGCACTCCTGAGGAATATCGTACCAAACGGTGTCCAACTGGCGCGTCAGATAATAAAAATCCCGATCTGGTCGGATGGCCCCGCCCACAATTCTCCAAACGTTATCAACTGGGGAGAGATCCGTTGACCTCGCAGTCCCAGGTAGGGTTTGGAAATCACGAAGACAAGCAGTAGAAACTCTGATCGCATGCGGACGGGCATTATGTTGCTTAAATGCAAGCCCAGGATGGTTTGCCATGAAGGACAACAAGACGAGGCGTAGAATATCGTCGACGTACCGCTGTGCTGTCGGGGAGTCGAGAATGACAACCAAAGGGAAACGAAATGGCGCCCCAGACCACCACTCCTGCTGGTCGGGCCGTACGGCGGGCAACAGTGAGGTTGGTATGCCACAGCTGTCCGGTGCGTTTGCAGAAACGTCCTAGGCCTGGAATTTCAATGACTAAATCGTTTTTATTCATGGGTCCCGCTTCGAAGTGAGCCCCTATGACCAGGTACACGATATCTATCGATTTCCGTAGCATTTCAGTAATTCTCTGGACGTGCGTTGTTTTGTTTTGCCTTAGAGTGTGTATTGATACCCTTCATAAATAAAAAAGTAAATAAATAAATGATTCGCTAATTATTAATCAGGAACTAAAGGAGACAGGTCTCGTGTAAGCTACAAAAGCTGTGGTTGTTGAGAGTATCAGCGTGAGCATTTCGCAAAGATTCACTGAAACAGTGGAAAGAAGCTATGAGGGATGATATAGTGAAGGTACCAATGTTTTACATCAGTAAAAAGACATGGCCTAGTTGAAATCTTTCGATATCACATGAAATATTGAGTGTGAGTTGCAGACAGGCACAACAAAAAGACGGTTACACATTCAGCTTTCGGCCAGAGCCTTCTTTTCGTTATCTGTGTCTGTAAGTCAACATGTCATCTTTACGATGAGTGGCAGTCTGTCCTTTTCCTTATATAGTTGACATTTCAGCCTGGAGTTTTCATTGTTTAAATACTGAATTTAATTGACGAACTGATAAAATATAAAAATGCAGTAGATGTGGAAGCTAAAGAGGAATGCGAACGTCTAGAAAATGTGACTGACAGAAGTGCAAAAATGGTTAAGCAGGAATGGCTAGAGAACAAGTGTAAAGATATAGAAGGATGTGTAATTAGGCGAAAAGATAAATGCCGTCTACAAGAAAATTAAGGATGCCTTTGAAGGAAAGAGAAACAGCTGCATGAACATCAAGAGGCCAGATGGAAAACCAGTACCAAATAACGAATGGAAAGCTGAAGTGAGGAAGGAATGTGTAACGTGTAGAGGGGCTACACAAGGAAAATGAACTTCAAAGCAACATATAAAGTGAAGTAGATGAAGATCTGACGAGAGATATGATACTCCGAGAAGAATTTGGCAGTGATCTGAAAGACCTAAGCCGAATCATGCCCCCCCCCCCCCCCCCCCCCCCGAATTGATGACATTTCCTGAGAACTCCTAGTATCCTTGAGAGAGACAGCCATGACATAACTATTCCACCTGGTGTGCAAGATACACGTGGTGAATCAGCTGCCCCTACCGATGTTTTATCCAACGCCACATGAGAGAACAGCGTTGCTGCCTGTTGACTGTGTGAAGCATATTGTCAAAATGTCACAAAGAGAGGGGTAAAATATACGAAGACATCTTAGACCGATTGTACAAATTTTGTTTATAAAACGAGTTTAGTACATTAACACGGCGGGTCATAAATTAACCTTTTTATTGGATTACATACCGGAAAATCGTTACTTCCATGCTTCCCGTTTTGAAATTTCCTGTTAATTACGTTATTTCCGATGGTGAAACATATTGTGTCAGGTAATGTTTCTGAACCAATTATGAAATATTAAATACTATAAACGGAATAAATCTTCAACGACAACCAAACGTTATAGCTACACCGCTAATTTCACAAACAAAGATTTGAGACACTTGGATAAGTATGGCATAAATAAGGTAAGTCTTGGTCCAAAATTATCGTGTAACTCATTGCCAATCCTCACTTATGTTTTTTATCGTATGATTTCGTTTTATAACAGTCGCCAAAGCCCTGAGAGTGAACTTATATCGATTATATGGCTGTCGCCTGTCTGCCTACTATTCCTGATACAGTTGCAGCGCGGGTTAATATAAAACATTAAGGGCAGCTGAATCACCCGAAATGAGACAGAGGAATTGCCCGCACAGACTGAAAGAAGAATGTAATAATTCCAGTTCAAAAGAAAGCAGGTGCTTACCGAATTACCGAACATTAGTCTAATACATTATGGTTGCAAAATACTGACACGAATTATTTACAGAATGATGGAAACACCGGTAGAATCCAGCCTCGGGGAAGATCATTCTAGGTTCCGTTTAGGAAAGGCAAACCTACTTTTATAGTTTTTGAAGAAACGTTTTTGACCGTGTTGACTGTAATGTCTTATTTGAAATTCTGATGGTAACTGAGGTAAAGTACAAGAAGTAAAATGTTAAATACAACTTGGACAGAAACCAGAGAGCAGTTATACGAATCGATGGACATGAAAAGGAAACAACGGCTAAGAAAGGCACGAGAAAGGTTTACAGCCTTTGCCTGATGTTTTTCACTCTGTACATCGAACAGCAAAGGAAGCCAAAGAGACGAGAGAATTAAAATTCAAGGAGAAGAAAGAAAAACTTTGAAATTTACCGATGTGGGTGCAATTCTGTCAGAGACAGCAAAATATTTGGAACTGCTGTTGAAGAGAATTGGTTCAAATGGCTCTGAGCACTATGGGACTTAACATCTGAGGTCATCAGTCCCCTAGACTTAGAACCTCTTAAACCTAACTAACCTAAGGACATCATACACATCCATGACCGAGGCAGGATTCGAACCTGCGACCGTAGCGGTCGCGCAGTTCCACACTGAAGGGCCTAGCACCTCTCGGCCACCACGCCAGTGCCTTAAAATGAGACTATAAGATAAACATCAACAAAAGCAAAACAAATGTCACGGAATGTGCTCGAATTAAATTACACGACGCTGAGGTAATTAGATTAGGAAATGAGACACTAAAAGCAGTGTATGGGTTTTGCTATATGTGCAGTAAAATAACAGATCTTTGCGCCGGCCGTGGTGGTCGAGCGGTTCTAGACGCTGCAGTCCGGAACCGTGCGACTGCTACGGTCGCAGGTTCTAATCCTGCCTCGGGCATGGATGTGTGTGATGTCCTTAGGTTAGTTAGGTTTAATTAGTTCTAAGTTGTAGAGGACTGATGACCTCAGAAGTTAAGTCCCACAGTGCTCAGAACCATTTGAACAGATAATTGCGGAAGTAGAGACGGTATAAAATGCAGACTAGCAATGGCAAGAAAAGCGTTTCTGAAGAAGAGAAACTGGTTATGATTTTCTCTGTTAGAAAAGCTTTTCCTAAGGCATTTGTCTGAAGCGTAGACTTTTACTGAAGCGAAACGTCGACGATAAGCAGTACAGCAAGAAGAGAAGAAAAGAGAAGCCTTTGAATTTGGTGCCACAGAATAATGGTGACTATTGTAAGAGTAGATCTGATGGAGAGGCACTCAGTATAATTGGGGAGAAAAGGAATCTGAGGCGTA
This sequence comes from Schistocerca gregaria, assembly GCF_023897955.1. Classification (NCBI taxonomy): domain Eukaryota; kingdom Metazoa; phylum Arthropoda; class Insecta; order Orthoptera; family Acrididae; genus Schistocerca; species Schistocerca gregaria. The sequence goes on from NC_064922.1 coordinate 679,036,411, forward strand.
ACTTGACTAAAAGAAGGGATCAGTTGATAGAACACATTCTGTGTGTGCCCCGGGGGTTGGGGGGGGGGGGGAGGGGGAAATAAAAATTGTAGTGGGAAACCAAGAGACAAGTACAGCAAGCAGGTTCAAAACGATGTCAGTTGTAGTAGTTATTCAGAGAAGAAGATTCTTGCACAGAATAACGCCGTGAGAGATGCATGAAACCTGTCTTCAGACTAAAGACAGCAACAAAAAATTAATAATCTTTTTTCGTTTCATAACTATCTTCAAAAGACCAAATATAGTGCCCTATTACGTAATTTGGAGGTTTCCCGTTGTCAACATAGAACTAAAAAACTAAACTCCGTCCTAAGGGTAATAACCGACCGCCGTGTCGTCCTCAGCATATCGGCGTCACCAAATGCGGACATGGAGGGGCATGTGGTCAGTACACCGCTCTACCGGCCTTTTAATTTTCGTGAGCGGAGCCGCTACTTTTCAGTCAAGTATCTCCTCAATGTGCCTCACAGGCGCTAAGCTCACCCGACGTGCCACCAGCACTCAGCAGACCGGAGGTCACCCATCCAAATGGTGGCCAAGCCCAACAGCGCGTAACTTTGGTGACCTGACGGGAAACAGTGTTACCACTGCGACGAGGCCGTTACCAATCTCAACATAGACTGCAAAAAAATATTCTAGAGACGAAGTAATAGCATAGATGGTAATACATAATTTTTATTGTATTTTTTACGTATCCTCCAAGCGTAGATTTACTTGGACCATTTTTTTCTGGATGGCAGTTCTCATAAACTTTGATGTGCTTTAGTCTGAACCGAGAAATAGAGAGGCACAAGCGACGGCAGTATGAGTGCGACACAGTTCAGTTTCGGACTCTCTCGTTGGGGTAGAGCTGGGGCTCGCGCCGGGGAATAGGGGAACAGGTGTAAGGGGCAGGAATTGATGCAGGATGCGCACCAGGTGGGGATTTTCTTGATGGCACTCACGAGAGTGTAATAGTGTAGGCCTACTCGGAAACTCATAACACATAGATAAAGTTAGCCCCACAATAACAACGAAAATAACTACAATTATAGATATATAAGTAGTAAGCTGACGATCTATCGGCGTATGCTCGAAACACACGGAGTTTTAAAAAGTTAACTGGCCTGTAAGTGTGACTTGTCATGTTCTTCAATACTTTCGTGCTGTATGTGAATTTCGTCTGTCGTTTGTCAATATCCCCACGTATCACTGAATGATGGAAGCGCAACAGTTGCAGTGCAATATCGAAGTTTACATCGAGATTATCAATCCTTTAACGTAATAACAAGCGTATTTTAGTGCCGAGCAACCAGTGGAGAGTAACTATTACTTTCCTCACAGTAAGTTTCCTGCGAGTAACTAAGCTTATGTAACCTTTGATTCGCTGATCTGTTTCAGGTGACAATAGCCACGGACCTGGGCAAACTGGTGACCAGAATACAGCAGGAGCGCTCAGAAGTGGCCTTCTACATCTTCACCAACGGCAGCACACTCAGGTGAGCATGCTTGCATTGTTGGGAACTAGTAGAGTCTCCGAAACGGAACTTGTCTTTGACTCTAAGCGCGCGCTCTGCCATACAGTGAGTGGGCGACTTACGTGCAGGCGCTAGCCTCCGGGTGACACAGATGCTTCGTAAATCATAGCCAGCTTACTACCTCCCCCAGACATGAGTCTGACTTTCAGATTATGCCATTAGTATGTGAGTGTTCTTGATATGTAAGACACAGCAAAATTTGCAATATACAGCGTAAACGGACCACTATCGACCCATGATCATAACACGACACCTAATTATCGTAGAGCTCTTGGAATTAATTTTATTATTTCATTTTAAAAACGGAACGCCAGTCGTATCTTCGATAGTGTCAACGAAGTAGCGATATGTAGGCATACCGTACGAGACTTTTCTGTAATAGATATGACTTGAGAAATCAAAAGGGGTTAAAATTCAGTGTCTTCGGCTATAGTTACTGATCTGCTTAGGATAATGATCGTTCTTGTTATCAGTAGATTAGCAGAACACCCGTGGTCTATGGGGCGCAGTCGGCATTTAGCGTGACAAGACTCGAACGCGCTCCGGACTTGTTTGTTTATTCGCTGCGCGAGGAACTGCGTTTCGTTGTTGTGACTTAGAGCTCTCACTACATGTGGCATTCTCTTACCGCCAGGCGATGATGAAGCTTACGTTCAATGATTCCCTCGCGCGTCCAAAGGCTTATGAAATGGAACGATTTTTGAGACGCGGCTTGCATGTCGATCCCCAAGAGCTGATAGGCATACATCTGTCTATCACTTCCAATACAATCTATCTCAAGATGAAGAACGAAGAGGCATGTGACAAGCTAGTCCGACGTTCCACCAACGGCTACCGCTTTCGCCATGCAGACGATGACGCCAGGACGGTCACCATGGACAACGCGGGTATGGCAGTGCGTACGGTGCACACATTCGAACTGCCTTTCGAAGTCCCGGCGCGCTCGTCACTGACGCATTACGGCTACATGGCACGGTTCTAAGCTACATGGAGGAGAAGTGGAACACCTTTGAAACCTATCATCTTCTCAATGGAGTCCGACAGGTACGCATCTAACTCCGAAAACACGTGCCGTCGTACGTGCTCATCGGCTCTTGCCGAGCCATCATTATTTACGACGGTCAATCGCGGACGTGTGCCGGTTGCGGACAGGAAGATCACTTCCGATCAAACTGGCTCCAGCGCCGTCTTATCCACGTGCCACGTGCGAACCGGTACAGTCATCTGTGGCGACTGCGTTATCGCTTAAGTACGTGGAAGTGGTGCGGCCGGTGTGCACAAATGCCGCGCCCATGCTGCAGTTCCACGCGACCGCAAGCTCACCGGCGACGACGCCGTGGCGACGCCGCCGCACGACGAGACGCCCTTGTAGGACACAACGCCCGTCACCACACCACCATCGTCGTACCACAGGCGTCTGTTGCTGACGCCTGACCCCTATCACAGGGATGGACACAACGGCCGCCGAAGCGTCATAAAAAAAAAAAAAAAAATAAAATAAAAAAAAAAAAAAAACGCTGCGTCTCAACCAACGGGGCGGAGACAGGGAGCAAGTTGCCGACGCCGACTCTGACGCGCCGTTGCCAACGGACTCCACCAGTACCGCTCCCAAGAAAGCATCCAACACCACGTACAGGACGGTGGCGTCACCCACCCTCAACGTTCCCACTGCTGAAGTCCCTCAGGACAAAGATTAGGTGATGTAGTCCTTCGCCCACGACGACGCGCCGTCACCGGCCCTTTCCCCACTCGGGGACTGGGCTGCTGAAATGGGGTCAGAAGACGCACCAGACGCCCTTGGGGAGAGCATAACACCCGCAGAAGAGCAGCGATAAATGTGCCTGCCACAAGGATGATAGCCAAGGGGCCTCATTACACTGACAGATCGCCTTTTGCATCTACATACTCCGCATTAAGATGTCCCAATCCAACCATGTGAGTACTTTCAACATTAACGGCGTACACTCTGTCATCGATCATCATAACAAGCGGGTAACGATCTGGTCTGGGAAAAAGGCTGTAGATCGTCAGCTTCATTGCAAGTTCCTGAGTGAACAGTCCAGTGATAGAGTTGTTCTTATCATAATCGTCAGGAAACCAACACCAACAACGATATCTCAGATATACATACCGACGTCGCAAGCTGAAGATGAAGAGACAGAGAAGGGGAATGAGAATATTGAAAGGGTAATACAGTATGCAAAGGGGGATGAAAATGTAATTGAGTTCGGTAACAAGTGTCAGCTAGTAATAGCGAATACTCTGTTCATGAATCACAAGAGGAAGAGTTATACTTGGAAAGGGCCGGGTGATACGGGAAGATTTCAATTAGATTACATCGTGGTTACACAGAGATGCCGAAATCATATACTGGATTGTTAGGCGTATCCAGGAGCAGATTTACACTCAGATCAAAATATAGTAGTGATAAAGAGTAGGCTGAAGTTTAAGAAATTAATCAGGAATAATCAATAAGCAAAGAAGTGGGATATGGAAGTACTAAGGAATGACGATATACGGTTGAAGTTGTCTAACGCTACAGATACAGCAGTAAGGAATAGCTCAGTAGCCAGTACAGTTAAAGAGGAATGGACATATCTAAAAAGGGCCATCACACAAGTTAGGATGGAAAACATAGGTACAAAGAAGGTAACTGCGAAGAAACCATGGGTAACAGAAGAAATACTACAATTGATGGATGAAAGGAGGGAGTGCAAAAATGTTCCGGGAAACTCAGGATAGAGAAATAAAAGCCGCTGAGGAATGAAATAAATAGGAAGTGCAGGGAAGCTAAGGCTAAATGGCTGCAGGAAAAATGTGAAGACATCGAAAAAAATGTCTGTCGAAAGGTCAGGATCAGCATACAGGAAAGTCAAAACAAACATCGGAGACATTAAAAAAAGGGTGACAACATTAAGAGTGCAACGGTAATCCCACTGTTATATGCAGAGGAGAGAGCAGATAGATGGAAAGAATACATTGAAAGCCTCTATGAGGGCAAGGTTTGTTTGATGCGATAGAAGAAAAAACAGGAGTTGATTTAGAAGAGATAGGGGATCCAGAATTAGAATCAGAATTTGAAAGAGCTTTGAAGAAGATCAAATAAGGCAGAAGGGATAGAGAACATTCCGTCATAATTTCTAACATCACAGGGGGAACTGGCAACAAAACGACTATTCACGTTGGTGTGTAGAATGTAGGAGTCTGGCAACATACCATCTGACTTTCGGAAAAGCATCATCCACGTATTTCCAACGATGGAAAGAGCTGACAAGTGCGGGAATTACCGCACAATCAGCTTAACAGCTCAAGCGTCCAAGTTGCTCACAAAAATAATATACAGAAGGACGGAAAAGAAAACTGAGGATGCCCTAGATGACGATCAGTTTAGTTTTAAGACAAGTAAAGGCACGAGAGAGGCAATTCTGACGTTTCGGTTAATAATGGAAGGAAGGCTAAAGAAATATCAAGACACGTTTGTCAACCTGGAAAAAGCGTTCCACAGTGTACAATGTTCCAAGATCTTCGAAATTCTGAGAAAAGTAGGGGTAAGTGGTAGGGAGAAGCGGGTCATATACAATATGTACAACAGCCAAGAGAGAATAATAAGACTGGACAACCAAGAACGAAGTGCTCGGATGAAAAAGGGTGAAAGACAAGGATGTAGCCTTTCGCCCCTACTGTTCAATCTATACATCGAGGAAGCAATGATGTAAATAAAAGAAAGGTTCAGGAGTGGAATCAAAATTCAAGGAGAAAGGATATCAATGATACGGTTCGCTGATGACATTGCTATCCTGAGTGAAAGTGAAGAAGAATTACATGATCTGCTGAACTGAATGAACAGTCTAATGAGTACAGAGTATGGACTGAGAGTAAATCGAAGAAAGACGAAGGTAATGAGAAGTAACAGAAATGAGAACAGCGAGAAACGTAACATCAGGTTTAATGGTCACGAAGTAGATGAAGTTAAGGAAGTCTGCTACCTAGACAGTAAAAGAACCAATGACGGACGGAGCAAGGAGGACATAAATAGCAGGCTAGCAATGGCAAAAAGAACTTTTCTGCCCAAGAGATGTCTACTAATTTCAAATATCGGCCTTAATGTGAGGAAGAAATTTCTGAGAATGTACGTCTGGAGTACAGCATTGTTGAAACATGGACTGTGGGAAGACCGGAACAGAAGAGAATCGAAGCATTTGAGATGCGGTGCTACAAACGAATATTTAAAGCTAGGTGGACTGATAAGGTGAGGAATTAGGAGGTTCTGCGCAGAATAGAAGGGCAAAGGAATATTTGGAAAACACTGATAAGAAAAAGGGACAGGATGATAGGACATGTGTTAAGAAATGAGGGAATGACTTCCATGGTACTCGAGGGAGCTGCAGAGGGCAAAAACTGTAGAGGAATTCCAAGCCAACAGCTGAAATGAGTCTCACTGGTTCACTTTTGCTTTCATTGTAAGACGGCACCTTGAACTTTTTGATTAGGTGGGTAGGCGTAACATGGATTCTCATTGTCTCCTATGAACAGAATGCCTAACCTACCATTCGCCGCCATTCCAGCCAAGTGGATGAGTAATAAGGGACCAACATTTCATATAGAAAAGACAGCATCCACAGGAGAGGATAGCACATGAAGTATCTTTGGTATCTCTCGTACAAAACTCTCACTAGCCCTTCCAACACACCTATTTGCAAGAATTTCCACTTGTTTGACAGCAGTCACGGAGATGTCCAGCGACTGACAAATAGCAAGCAACTCACTTCTTGCCTGGAAATAGTAAACACAAATGATTCTGCATTATTCGTGGCGTAATATTTTACAGAAAAGTAAACAAATAACTTATGCCTGATGCAATATCTTACAGAATAGTAAACAAAGAGCTTTATACTAAGTTTGCTGATTGTCTTCTACGTCATGAGTGTGATATCTACAAGTGTTACCAGTAGCCTGTAGGAACTAAAGCAATTTACAGTCAAAAGCGAGACAATACGAAACTTAGTACTGGGTTTACTCTTTGTCTGAAAAGTTTTCATGTTGTGGTCACTATGGAAACTAGATAGTAGCGTTAATATAAGATACATGCAGAGACTATACACTCCTCTTTGTTAATATAAAATACACGCAGAGAATATACACTCCTATTAAAGACATAATTAATAATTAATGTAAATTAAAAGCACCGATTTGTTACAAAATAGATTATTCAAAACACAACCGATTTACGAAAATTTTTGCAGGCTTCCTAAATGTCTCAAAAATATACCTTTTTCGCGTAAATACACAATGAAGTTAAGGAACTGTGGCCTAAGTTTCTGAAAAGCACATGTTAAGTTATAGTTAATACTTTATTAGTATATCACGTTTCTGAAAAGCGCAGGTTGTTTTCACAGTTGTTGACTTACTACTACACACTGTATCACCACAGGAGCAAGAGTTTTGATAAAATTAACATGGGAAACACGTTCAAGTTTTACATAAAGTTTTTGTAACTAAGTTTTCGAAAAGGTTTTGTATGGCGCACGTGATTTTACTCGGAGACAAAAGAAATACCTAGAGTCGACTTATATGTTTAAATATAATAAACGAGGAAAACCCGTTATGGTAGCGTGCTAAAGGTGAACACTTCCGCCTTAATTGATTTACGGAAACGAGGGAAAACCCACATCTGTTTTAATTCCATCAGGTCTATTAGATCTGTCCGATCCTCTGCTTTCTCTTCCGTGGGCACTTCTGCGTCCGGATTATACCAAAATTACATGTAGTGATGTATCCAGTCTTCTGAATGACTGATAGTTCTATATTTGCAGTATCTTTCTCAGCTCTTCTTAGTTGTGTGATCAGTTTATATGCTATTTCCTGTCTGGCATGCGTATCCTGTTCAATACTGATCATAAATGCCTCCCACGAAGATTTATATGCCTGTCTCACTATTTTAGTTTCTTTCTGATTTCATTATTTTTCCTCTAGCTTCCTCAGTCTGTTTCTGTAAGAACGCCATATGTGCTTTATTTTTCTGTTATGCCTTGTAGCTCTTCGTTCCAAATCTTAACTTCCGTTTTTCGATTCGTTAAGAGTTTTTCAGCCATTACATCTTTAGCGACCTATATTTTAATATTTTTTATATTTGCCCATTCTTCAGTTAGATCTCGGCATGAAGACGTTTGTTGGAGTAGCTTAATTAGCCTCCACTGACATAGGTTCCTTAAATTATCTCGTTAGAGCAGATGCACCTTAAAAATTTTTTTGGGTTTCTTTGATTTTTTCCTCTTGTTTTGTTTCTTCCATCTTTCTCAAAGTTGGATCTTCGATTTAACAAGAAATGGTCTGTACTCACGTTTTTCCTGTGTACGCTTGTATCTGACACCCTTGGAACTAGATTATTGTTTCCTATTTTGTAATCAATAAGAAATCTGTAGGTTATTGAAGACCATGTATATTTCCACTGACGGAAAACAAAATCGCAACATCAAAAATAATTAATGCTGAGTAAAGAAATTTCGGGAATACGCTTGTCTAGGCAACATATTTAAGTGATTAACATTGCAACATCACAGGTTAATGTAAGCGGGAGATTACATTGCAAATGTGAAATTCTGGTACATTAATAAACGGTATAATTGCCAGAATGTTGGATGCAAGCATGCAAACATGCATACATTGTGTTGTACAAGTGCCGCATGTCAGTTTGTAGGACTCTTAATTGGTCAATACACGGACGGTTATTGCTCCTTGTAGAGGACGCTGGGGTTGTCATCCAATGATGTCGCAGACAAAATATCCAGCTTCTCATAGCCCTATTAGACGTTTAAACTCAGTGAGATGTTGGTAATAGTATGCTTGTCGCCTTAAAGGCATTCTTGACTAAGTGCAATCTAACAGGTAAGTAAGGCTCACGACCGTTACAGCGTATACTTAAAGCAAATCTGATTTGCATCTTCGTAGTGGCGCTACTAGCGTCACTCTTATGCGACAGGTGCGAAATCTGAAATGACGTCATCTTTCAGGTTTGGAATACGCCTACAAACTTTCGTTTACGTTGCACAACTTCTTTTATGTGTTGCGAAATTTTTTCCGTTAGTGTATATATATTTTTCTTATTAAAAAATGTATTTGTCACTTCGAGTTCATTAAAGGCGACAGACTCTCAATTTCATTCTAGTTTCGTTAACTGTATCTTCACTATTGTTGCCGATCAACTGGTGGATGGGTTCTTTACTTATTCTTGATTTAACTCTTCCTCCAAGATGACAAGGTCAGGTGTTTAAGTCTGCGTAGTAAAGATCTGTTTCTTCCTTCTTCCCTTCCTCTGGCTCACCAGTTTCTATAGTTGTAAGATGGCCTCTATCGAATTCCAGTCTCACTGTGATTATACTTTCGTTCAGTAATGATTATAACCAAATGTTATCTCCCCATTTTCTGTCTATCAATACTGCCACTCCATTATATGCACTTTCCCCAGATGGAGTGTAACATAATGTATAATGTAGCATAACATAATGTAAAGTATAAATCAATAGAATCTTTTAAATATTTGGCACTTCTCAGCTTTTTTTGGTTTCTGTAATGACTGCTATATTGATACTTTAATCTTTGAGTATATTGTTAGATTCAGCCTCATGCGTCCCTGGGCCCTGTACATTCTTTGTGGCAGATCGAGTATGGTTGTTATTAGTCAATTGTCAGCCTTTTCTTCGTATGGTCTTTCGTCCATGATTTACGGTTTTTATGCGAAGTTAATTTTAAAGCTTGCGACTATGAAGAGTTTTACATCGGTAGACTATCAGCCTAATCCCATAAACTCTAACTTAGAGGAACAGGTTTTGTGTTAAGGGTTTGCTCACCTAGGAAGGGTGGCTTCAAAATGCCTGAGGAGGCCTCACCCCCCCCCCCCCTTCCCCCCTCTCCCATGAAAGGTACGCTTAGAGAGTGAAAATGAAAGGCAGTTTCAGGCCTCGCAACGCAGTACTGTCCGAAAAAAACAAGACTTGGCCAAGAAAGACCGATAGAAAAGAAAACATAAAAAATCTAGTACAAGTGAGTGGAAGCAATGTCAGACTTGGCTAAGGGCACATGGGTTCTCCGGCCACATACTCCCAGGAAGGGAACCCCTGGAGGGGCTACTCTTTGTCTGGTGTCTCACCTACTGACCCGTCTGTCATTGGTGACCCTACCAAGAGCATGGAGCGTAGCGCCTGCCAGCTTATCTCAGTGTGTCCGGTACTAGCCGGTACCAGAAAGATGGAACGATGGGCACGTGTTTATTTTACTCTTGGAAAAAGGGGACAGAAGTAACAAGTTATTACAGAGGAATCAGTCTTCTGAATGTTTCTCATAAAATATACAGGAAAGTAATTAATGAAAGGCTTCCAAACAATTCGGATTGAATGTTATCAGAATAGCAAGCAGGTTTCTGTAAAGGAAGCTCTGTTGCCGACAATGATTTCACTTTGAAACAAATTATACAAAAAGGCCAGAATTCAATTTTGAGAAACGCCTAGCATTTATCGCCTTTGAGAAGGCATTTGATTGCATCCACAGGATATACCTGTCATCAATAATTTAGAAAAGAATTTCCCCAGACAACTAATAACTGTGTGCCAAGTTTCATACAAAAACACCAAAATAAGAATAGAGCTGACGCCGAAAGTAGAGATAAACCAGGGGGTAAGGCAAGGCTATAGGATGTTACTTACACTATTCAACATCCACATCGACGATCTGGTCAGGGAATGGATGAAGACATACGAACTGCTCCCAGAAAACTTCTAAATAGGAAGCTTTTTGCCGACGACCAGATAATCTTACAGGACAATGAAGACATACCACAAACTGCTGTACACAAATTAAACAGTATAAGTCTAAATTATAATGTTAAGATATCAAAAACAACAAAAAACAACTTATTTAGGAAAATACCCCTTAAGCACTAAGAGGAGGAAGAGGAGATTAGTGTTTAACGTCCCGTCGACAACGAGGTCATTAGAGACGGAGCGCAAGCTCGGGTGAGGGAAGGATGGGGAAGGAAATCGGCCGTGCCCTTTTCAAAGGAACCATCCCGGCATTTGCCTGAAGCGATTTAGGGAAATCACGGAAAACCTAAATCAGGATGACCGGAGACGGGATTGAACCGTCGTCCTCCCGAATGCGAGTCCAGTGTAAACACTAAGAAAATAATTAACAGTATAATAATGGAACAGGTGTCCCATATCCAGTACCTAGGATGTGACATAGCTTTTGAAGTAGATAAGTATATAAGTAAGCAATTTTACGCCTGTCATGTATGTGGCACAATAACAATACCGAAGGGTAAAACGAGAACAGAAACCCAAATGAAATATTGTAAAATCATTGTACTGCCCCCAGTACTGGACACACCAAAAAAAATTTTGCATCACCTAGGTACGGAGAGTTCCAGAACGTGTACAGAAAATTGGAATGAAGGTCAATATAAACGTCATTTCCGCCCTTTCTATTGCTCATGAAAACCACACACTGCATGTTGTACCGCTATACACCGAGACCTTCAGAGGTGTTGGTCCAGATTGCTGCACACACCGGTACCTCTAATACCCAGTAGCACGTCCTCTTGCATTGATGCATGCCTGTATTCGTGACATACTATCCACAAGTTCATCAAGGCACTTTTGGTCCAGATTGTCTCACTCCTCAACGGCGATTCGGCGCAGATCCCTCAGAGTGGTTGGTGGGTCACGTCGTCCATAAACAGCCCTTTCAATCTATCCCAGACATGTTCGATAGCTTTCATGTCTGGAGACCATGCTCGCCACTCTATTCGAGCGCTGTCATTATCCTGCAGGAAGTCATTCACAAGATGTGCACGATGCGTGTGTGAATTGCCGTCCATGAAGATGAATGCTTCGCCAATATGTTGCCGATATGGTTGCACTATCGGTTGTAGGATGGCATTCACGTATCGTACAGCCATTATGACACCATCCATTACCACCAGGTGCTTACGTCGGACCCACATAATGCCACCCCAAAACAGCAATACTCGCTCGATAGTGTGTTTATTGCTTCAACCTGACCGGTTTGCTTCCAAACACGTCTCCGACTATTGGTAGAAGGCAGTTGCTCATTTAGCCTATTCCGCACAGTTTGAGTCGTAACACGACGTCCTGTGGCTACACGAAAAGCATTATTCAACATGGTGGCATTGCTGTCAGGGTTACTCCGAGCCATAATCCGTAGGTAGCGGTCATCCACTGCAGTAGTAGCTCTTGGGCGGCCTGAGTGAGGCATGTCATCGACAGCTCCTGTCTCTCTTTATCTCCTCCATATCAGAACAACATCGCTTTGGTTCACTCCGAGACGCCTGGACACTTCCCGTTGAGAGCCCTTCCTGGCACAAAGTAACAATGCGCACGCGATCGATCCGCGGTATTGACTGTCTAGGCATGGTTGAACTACAGACAACACGAGCCGTGTACCTCCTTCCTGGTGAAATGACTGGAACTGATGGCTGTCGGGCCCCCTACGTTTAATAGGCGCTGCTCGTACATGGTTGCTTACATCTTGGGCGGGTTTAGTGACATCTCTGAACAGTCAAAAGGTCTATGTTTGTGGTACAATATCTTCAGTCAATGTCTAACTTCAGGAGTTCTGGGAACCGGAGTGATGAAAACTTTTTTTTAATGAGTGTACATTGAGCAGAAAGATGGACATTAGGATGAAAAGATCTAAGACAGCCTGAAACATCTGAAATGAAGTTCTTTGGATCCATGAAAGTCTGCACAAGGGAAGCCAGAATAAGAAATGAAAAAAGGAAAGAACAGGGGGGAGGGTGGGGGACGGGTGGGAGGGGGGGTACATCTATTAACTAAAACAGTAATTCAAAGTATATCTGACTGTAAAGGGGACGTATTGCGTATGTCACCTCAGAGAGTCCCTGGCGGGCTATGAAATATTATCCTGTTGGAAGATGGAGCGTGGAAAGACAGACGAAGAGATGGTCAAGCCGAACAGGTCGTAAGGCGAATCCTCGATTGGCAGAAAAAATGTATCCATCGTGACTAGCATGATGTGTGGCAATAATACATTCTTGTGTTCGTTGTGGCATGACAGTGTAAGCCTCCGAGTGTCATGCTTAAGAATTTATTACCATGTGTGAAATGCATGTTATCTCATGTACATTCCAGAGATGCTCTGTGGCTTACAAACCAACAGGCGGTGCAAGCCAGTCAACGACCTGAACTTTCCACAAGACATTTGTGAGGTGTGAATTGCACTTCAGTTATTCTTATGGGATGTGCTGTTTGGTATCATGGGCTTCCCATTTTTGATGCATACGAGCGAACACTCAGCTTCCGTTCACCAATTACCAGACCCGTTCTGTTGTCATACACAATAACTCCTCACACTCTGATTCCAGACGTTGAGAAAATGCACGTCCTCAATAGCCGCCGCTCCCTGTGACCTTGCAGCAGGTTGTGTGTGGACAGGTTGTCAGCAATCTGAACACCACAAACAGATGCGAGATTATTCACCGAAAATCATAGATTGCTGTTCAGTGTCCCAGCTGACTCTGACACCACACTATGCAAATCTTTTTTTGTCGTACGCTGTCCCTCGCAAACGATGCATGATAACTAGATGTCTCAGTCGAGCTTACATTAATCCGTTCTAGTCCGTTAATGGAGGAGCTGTTATTACTTAGCGTATGAGGTTTTGCACTTTTAAGCCGCGAGATGAGTTCACACTCATTGTGCAGCGCCACGATAGTAGTAGACTTTTAGCTACCTTTCGGCATTTCCCGGGGTGTACCACTTGGAGGCAGTCTACTTTTACACCCCAAATAAATAGTAATAAATAATGGAGGAGCTGATTATCATCTTATTAGAAATCAGAAATGAGTTGCGTATACTCACTGTAAACGCGCCAGCAAGTCCTGTGACGTCATCTCCAAACACGCCGTCTCCGTGTGCCCGTGTCTAGACTTGTGAGGCTCCGCCGCAGCCCACTTTCATCTGAGTCTGCTGTCAGGCACTCTCTGAGAAATGGAAGAGAGTACAAGAGTTCGAAAATATAACCGCGGTCTTGCTACAGTCCCGGCGCTAAATGAGCAATAATTTTGAATGCAATTTCTGCCATTAAAATGCCACTTACTATTCATTTATTTGATACAATCATGATTTCGGATGTGTAGCCTTGTCAAGTGCAATCTGAGATGTCACAAAATGTTCGAGCAACCTAAATGACAGAAGCAAGTTATAGAACAATATGAACTACTGATCGGTTAGCATGGATATAGTTCTGCTTATGCTCTGAAGAGCCAAAGAAACTGGAACACTCGCCTAACATCATGTAGAGCCCCCGCAAGCCAACGGAAGTGTCACGATACGTCGTGGCATGGGCTCGAATAATGTCTGATGTACTGCTGGAGGGAACTGACACCATGAAACCTGTAGGGCTGTCCATAAATCCGTAAAAGTACGAGCGGATGGAGATATCTTCTGAGGAGCACGTTGCAAGGCATTCCAGATATGCTCTATAATGCTCATGTCTCGAGAGCTTGGTGACCAGCGGAAGTATTTAAACTCAGAAGAGTGTTTCTAGAGGCACTCTGTAGCAATTACCGAGCGAGGTGGCACAGTGGTTAGCACACTGGACTCGCATTCGGGAAGACGACGGTTCAATCCCGTCTCCGGCCATCCTGATTTAGGTTTTCCGTGATTTCCCTAAATCGCTTCAGGCAAATGCCGGGATGGTTCCTTTGAAAGGGCACGGCCGATTTCCTTCCCCATCCTTCCCTTCCCCGAGCTTGCGCTCCGTCTCTAATGACCTCGTTGTCGACGGGACGTTAAACACTAATCTCCTCCTCCTGCTCCTCCTCTGTAGCAATTCTGGACATGTATAGTGTCACATTGTCCTACTAGAATTGCCCAAATCCGTCAGAATACATAATGGGCATGAATGGATACAGGTAATCAGAAGGATACTTACGTATGTGCCACCTCTCAGAGTCATATCTAGACCTAACAAGGGTTCCATACCACTCAAAATGCACACGCTCCACAGCATTACAGAGTCTCCACCGGCTTGAACAGTCCCCTGCTGACATGTAGGATCCATGGATTCGCAACGCGGGGTAGCCGCGTGGTCTGTGCGCCTTGCCACGGTTCGCAGCGGCTGGCCTCGTCGAAGATTCGAGTCCTCACTCGGGCAAGGGTGTGTTTGTTGTACGTAGCGTAAGTTAATTTAAGTTACATTAAGTAATGTGTAAGCCTAGGGACCGATGACCTCAGCAGTTTGGTCCTATAGGAACTTACCACAAAATTCCAATTTTTTTCTATGGATTCATGAGGCTGTCTCTATATCCTTACACGTCCATTCTCTCAATACAATTTGAAACGAGACTCGTCCGACCAGGCAACATGTTTCCTGTCACAACAGTCCAATGTCGGCGTTGACGGACCCAGACGTGGCGTAAAGCTTTGTGTCATGCAGCCATCAAGGAAACACGAGTGGGCCTCCGACACCAGAATCCATATCGATGATGTTTTATTGAATGGTTCACACGTTGCCACTTGTTGATGGCCCAGAAATGGAAACTGCAGCAATTACCGGAAGGGTTGCACTTCTGTCACGTTGAACGGTTCTCTTCAGTCGTCGTTGGTCCCGTTTTTGCAGGATCTTTTTCCGACAGCAGCGATTTCGGAGATCTGATGTTTTACCGGATTCATGACAATCACGGTACGCACGTGAAATGGTCGTACGGGAAAATCCCCACTTCATCGCTACCTCGGAGATGCTGTATCCCAGCCGCCCGCGGTGGTCTAGCGGTTCTCGGCGCCAATTCCGGAACCGTGTGACTGCTGCGGTCGCAGGTTCGAATCCTGCCTCGGGCATGGATGTGTGTGATGTCCTTAGGTTTAAGTAGTTCTAAGTTCTAGGGGACTGATGACCACAGATGTTAAGTCCCATAGTGCTCAGAGCCATTTGAACCATTTTTGCTGTATCCCATCGCTCGTGAGTCGACTATAACATCACGTTCAGACTCACTTAAATCTTGGTAACTGTCATTGTAGCAGTAGCAACCGATCTAACAACTGCGCAATACACTAGGCACTGGTGACCACAGCGATGCATTCTGTCTGTACTTCTATATTTCAATACGCATGCCTATACCAGTTTCTTTATCGCTTTAGTGTATATACGCTTACGTATTAAAAACCTCTTCGAAGACGACTGTAAATTTATTTTGATATTTACTATCTATTCAGAGAATGTCTAACAATTACATTAACACAGAATACACCCTTTCGAGATGTTACCGAATCTGTAACTACAGTACCAGAAAACGTGAAATGAGGATGAACTGCAGTCCCTAAATGGTGATACATTATTAAAATAAATTGCAGAAACGACAGATAAGCTACGCTACTCGCTGTTAGTTCATAAACGCAATTTGCCATAAGCAAATTAATACAAAAGAAGGGCGCTTTTTTGTGGCAGGGATATAAGAGTGACGTTGATCTGTGTCCAGTTTTCGTTTGACTCACCACAGACGTTTTTGTCATGGTGGTGGTGGAATAAACAAGAATACAACAATTTTGCTTGCTTTGGTCGACATTTCCGTGTTTTTTGCCTGAAACGTGAAACTTATTCCAGATTCACTCCTCTTGTAATGGAACACATTAACAGTGATGTACTTTGCATCAATTAATTTTCGTCTTACACCCTTCACAGGCTCACAAAACACAGCTTCGTTAAAGGCCATCTGGTCCCTTACAGTCAGTCATTTCGCCTTGTCAGTGCCACTTTACAGCAGCAAGATCGTGTACTCAACTTCCGTCCTAACACTAATTCACAACTAGCCTAAAACGAAGCCCCCCCCCCCCCTCCCGCGGAACGTGGCAGCTAACGTTGACGAGGACGTGAACGGGACATCCGACCTAACGAGAGACACATTTGGCTCACAAACCACACAGTTTATTTATGAAAATGCACGCTCGTGACGTAGCTGTGTTAACTCTGTTTGCGATTATCGAAGAAGAGCGGAGAAAAAGATTCTGGGTTCGTCAATGGTTTCACCAGCCAATTTCTGTAAGAGGAAAATTACATAATACTGTACAAAGATCTGAGATACATGCTAGTCGAATTTATTAGTTAATTCAATTGCTTTTTTATTCCATTTTCGGTTTTAAATTGAATATAATTAAGGTGTAGTGTCTACTGCCAGTTTAATAATACCAGTATTTTCGATGTTTCATTGACTATCAACACTCTGACATAACGTACGTCAAACAGATTTCAAGATCGAGATTTGCCTCGTAATTTCATTCGAAAGAGAGAGGAGATTGTTTTTCAGAGCTGCTCATCATGACTGAAAAAGATGTTCATCGACAAGATGCAAATATGAGCCAGTCTATAAACCCAGAGACAGATATGCAGTCGATATTTTACAGAGAGTTTCATAAAGGCAAAAATTTTCAGTGTGTAACTTCGGTTAACTTCCTGACATACAATGGCAGTCACTTTAAGATTTCTGGCCACTGGGGAAACATTCCAGCAGTTCCGATTTGAATAAAGAATTGTAGCAGATACATCATTTATAATAAATAACAACGAGTTTTGAGATAACACTTCTATTAAATGAATGAGAAAGACCCAGAATCTTTTAGAAAGCAAAAAGTGAAAAAAATTTTTAATTGTTATGACGCAAACCAACTACAACTTTCTTCTTAGCTCTCATCTCACGACACTATCAACTGCGCTACCGTTTCAACAGGGCTACTTATTGTCCGTATATGATATACACTGCCTAAAGACTGAATCTACAAATATAATTATTCGATATTTAATATGCAAATTGCACCATAAGACGCGCTTTTTGTATGTCATCCTTTCACCTTAGTGTTTAAACGGTATACTTTCGTGGCATACAAGATACAACACTAAAATATCAACTATGCGAAGCCGTTACCTACCGATAAGTAGTTCCTTGTCATGTTATTACAGCTCGTAGCGAAAAGATGGGTTTTCGAGAGATATTCAATTTTCTGATGCCTTGGAACAGCTTATATTCGTATCACGTACTCTATGAGGAAAAAAAAACATCATACATTATGCTTAGTGCCATACAACATGGCGCCTTCTACGTTCTGTTTGTGACATAAAACAGTGGCGCACCTAGCTGGCCACGTTCCTCTCCGCAAGGTAAAAATGTAACATGTCATATCTTTTATTTCACGCTCCGCGGTGCGACGTAACGTGGAATTCCAGTCAGTAACATCACCAGATACGTTTTCACGTCGCCTGAGAGGACTGTATCACTTCTGCGTGCTTCAGTAAGAGAGAACAAGTCGACAAGTGTGACAGCAGCGCCACAGTTCTTTCACTCGTCATATTCGCGGAACTACAGCGGAAACGAAGGAAGCCGGTTAGCACTCATGTAACAGCAGTGGCGTGATTTCTGAAGTATGCGACCCGAACACTATTACGCGTAGTCAAACTCCGTTTCTGATCACTCTTCTTTACCCGGGTAATGATCTATTTACCAGAGCCGGTGAACAATTTTCCGATATCCTCGTGGAATAGTACTTCTAGAAGGATCCACGCCTACTCTTCTTGCCGCTGATGTCCTGATTCCACCTCGGCACCACTCGTTCTGCAGTAGCTGTGCTATAGCCAACAGAGCTGCAGGCGCTATGTTGCGATCTACACCTGAAACGTTCCAGAAATGTTAGACACCACCAACACCCTCCATGATCTTACATCAGCCTTCATCTGTATGAATGAATTTCTATACTGAAAATAAGCTCACAACTAAAGGAAATTTTAACCAACATATCCCACAGGTAACCCAATCCCGGAATATCAGTAAAATGGAGTTATGTCAAGGTATTCATGATGTAACAATTTCCATTTCCATGGGCGCAAAATAATGAAAAAAATTGACGGCTTCAGTAGCATGAAACGCAGGAGGATTTTCCCTGGGAAATCGAACTGTGACTGCCCGCAAAGCGCAACCCTTGTGCTCCTTGCTTCGTCTAAATGCGGAGAACCCACGTCCTTTGAGAGCTTAAGAGCGCTGGTCCAACGTGGCCATTAAGCGACAACGACCTACGCTCAAGATTTAGGGGCAAGGTACTATAAACTGAAGATATCGAGAGTTCTGAATGAAAAGATACTGTCTTTCTGGCCGTAAAACACCTTAACACGTGGAACCGGAAATGAAAGTATGAAAGACGACGGCTGCAGCGGCTTGGGCGAAAGTACACAAAATGGCAGTGACAAAAGTGGTAGTGCGACCTCCAGACCAGATGTGAGGAAAAGCAGTTCAGCAAATAGTAAGTAATTACTTTTTTACAATAAAATCGCAAAGTGAACTGTTTGATAATCTATAACTAACAAAACTATCGTTATAGATCCCACTGATTATGCCTTAGAACAGGAGAAGTCGAAACGAGTATGGGATAAGTAAAGTAACCAGCAGCAGGAAAAGGCAGTTTCATTTACAAAACAAATATTTATATGCTTGCTGCGGAAGATGGCCACACAAACAAACTTGTTGGACCTTTATTATTCTCCACCATTAACTTATCTTTATCGACGTCATCATATGCGAACTAAGTAGGAGTGCAATGCGAATCTAGACGAAGTCTGCATAGTTTACAGCAGTATTACTAGAATTTGAGAATGTTTCTGTCAAATTACTGGTTGGAAAATTGTTGGATAGTTAAAATGTACACAAATCAAAAAAATGTTTTACATCGTCTCGGTTCCGACAGTTCCGGAACCTGTACAGAAAACTGGAATAGAGATCAACATAAACATCATTTCTGCCCTTTCTATTGCTCATGAAAACCACACATTGCACGTTGTATCACCATACACCGAGACTTTCAGAGGAGGTGGTTCAGATTGCTGTACACACCGGTACCTCTAATACCCACTAGTACATCCCCTTTCATTGATACATGCCCGTATTCGTCGTGGCATACTATCCACAAGTTCATCCAGGCACTGTTGGTCCAGATTGTCCCACTCCTAAACGGCGATTCGACGTAGATCTCTCAGATGTCGGCACCAATGACTCCTGCCGTCTGGGTTCAGAAGTCATCCTCAGATCGTACAGGCGGCTGGCGGAGTTGGTGAAGGCGGAAAGCCTCGCTCGCGGTGTGGAATCAGAGCTAACTATTGCAGTCCTCTGGTTTGGAGCAGAGTGGAAGGCTTAAACCAGAGGCTCAGACGATTCTGCGGAGATCTGGGGTGCAAATTTCTCGACCTCCGCTATCGGGTGGACAAATGTAGGGTCCCCCTGAATAGGTCAGGCGTGCACTACACACAGGAAGCGGCTACAAGGATAGCGGAGTGCGTGTGGAGTGCACATGTTTTTTTTTTTTTTTTAGGTTAGGTAATTCCCTCCCTAGGCCAGACAAGACGCCTCCTGAGACGCAACAAGTTAGTAGAGATTTCCCGACCATGTTATAGTTCTGGGTGGAGATTTTAATTTGCCGTATATAGACTGGAAGATTCAAACGTTTATAACAGGTGCCACGGACAAAGAATCCAGTGAAACTTTTTTTTAAGTGCGTTATCTGAAAACGACCTTGAGCAGTTATACAGAGAATCGACTCGTGGCTATAACATATTAGACCTTCTGGTGACAAACAGACCCGAACTATTTGAAACAGTTAACGCAGAACAGGGAATCAGTGATCTCAAAGCGGTTACTGCATCAATGATTTCAGCCGTAAATAGAAATATTAAAAAAGGTAGGAAGATTTTTCTGTTTAGCAAAAGCGACAAAAAGCAGATTTCAGAGTACTTAACGGCTCAACACAAAAGTTTTGTCTCAAATACAGATAGCGTTGAGGATCAGAGGGCAAAGTTCAAACCATCGTACAATATGCATTAAATGAGTGTGTGTCAAGCAAGATCGCAAGAGAAGGAAAAGAGCCACCGTGGCACAACAACCGAGTTAGAAAACTGGTGCGGAAGCAAGGGAAACTTCACAGCAAACATAAACATAGCCAAAGCGTTGCAGACAAACAAAAATTACGCGAAGCGCAATGTAGTGTGAGGAGGGATATGCGAGAGGCGTTCAATGAGTTCGAAAGTAAAGTTCTATGTACTGACTTGGCAGAAAATCCTAAGAAATTTTGGTCCTATGTCAAAGCGGTAGGTGGATCAAAACAAAATGTCCAGACACTCTGTGACCAAAATGGTACTGAAACAGAGGATGACAGACTAAAACCCGAAATACTAAATGTCTTTTTCCAAAGCTGGTTCACGAAGGAAGACTGCACTATAGTTCCTTCTCTAGATTGTCGCACAGATGACAAAATGGTAGATATCGAAATAGATGACAGATGGATAGAAAAACAGTTAAAATCGCTCAAAAGAGGAAAGGCCGCTGGACCTGATGGGATACCAGTTCGATTTTACACAGAGTACGCTAAGAAATTTGTCTCCCTTCTTGCAACGGTGTACCGTAGGTCTCTAGAAGAGGTATCGTTCCACAGGATTGCAAAAGGGCACAGGTCATCCCAGTTTTCAAGAAGGGACGTCGAACAGATGTGTAGAACTATAGACCTATATCTCTAACGTCGATCAGTTGTAGAATTTTGGAACACGTATTATGTTCGAGTATAATGAATTTCTGGAGACTATAAATCTACTCTGTAGGAATCAGCATGGCTTTCGAAAAAGACAATCGTGTGAAACCCAGCTCGCGCTATTCGTCCACGAAACTCAGAGGGCCATAGACACGGGTTCACAGTAGGATGCGTGTTTATTGACTTCAGCAAGGCGTTCGATACAGTTCCCCAAAGTCGTTTAACGAACAAAGTAAGAGCATATGGACTATCAGACCATTTGTGTGACTGGATTGAAGAGTTCCTAGATAACAGAACGCAGCATGTCATTCTCAATGGAGAGAAGTCTTCCGAAGTAAGAGTGATTCCAGATGTGCCGCAGGGGAGTGTCGTAGGACCATTGCTATTTACAATATACATAAATGACCTTGTGGATAACATCGTAAGTTCACTGAGGCTTTTTGCAGATGATGCTGTGGTATATCGAGAGGTTGTAACAACGGAAAATTGTACTGAAATGCAGGAGGAGCTGCAACGAATTGACGCATGATGCAGGGAATGGCAATTGAATCTCAATGTAGGCAAGTGTAATGTGCTGCGAATACATAGAAAGAAAGATCCTTTATCATTTAGCTACAATATAGCTGGTCAGAAACTGGAAGCAGTTAATTCCATAAATTATCTGGGAGTAGGCATTAGGAGTGATTTAAAATGGAATGATCATATAAAGTCGATCGTCGGTAAAACAGATGCCACGCTGAGATTCATTGGAAGAATCCTAAGGAAATGCAATCCGAAAACGAGGGAAGTGGGTTACAGTACACTTGTTCGCTCACTGCTTGAATATTGCTCACCGGTCTGGGATCCGTAGCAGATATGGTTGATAGAAGAGAGAGAGAAGATCCAACGGAGAGCAGCGGGCTTCGTTACAGGACCATTTAGAAATCGTGAAAGCGTTACGGAGATGACAGATAAACTCCGGGGGAAGACTTTGCAGGAGAGTCGCTCAGTAGCTCGGTATAGGCTTTTTTTGAAGTTTCGAGGACATACCTTCACCGAGAGGAGTCAAGCAGTATATTGCTCCATCCTATGTATATCTCGCGAAGAGACCATGAGGATAAAAGCAGAGAGATTAGTGCCCACACAGAGGCATACCGACAATCATTCTTGCCACGAACAATACGAGATTGGAATGGAAGGGAGAACCGATAGAGGCACTCAAAGTACACTTCGTCACACACCGTTAGGTGGCTTGCGGAGTATAGATGTAGACGTAGATGTAGATGTAGAGTGGTTGGTGGGTCACGTCATCCATAAACAGCCCTTTTCAATCTATCCCAGACATGTTCGATATCGTTCATGTTTGGAGAACGTGCTCGCCACTCTATCCGAGCGATATCGTTATCCTGAAGGAAGTCTTTCACAAGATGTGCACGACTCGGTCGTGAATTGTCGTCCATGAAGACGAATGCTACGCCAATATGTTGCCGATATGGTTGCACTATCGGCTGGAGGATAGCATTCATGTATCGTACAGCCGTTACGGCGCCATCCATGACCACCAGCTGCGTACGTCGGCCCCACATTATGCCACCCCAAAACAGCATGGAACGTCCACCTTGCTTCACTCGCTGGACAGTGTGTCTAAGGCGTTCAGCCTGACCGGGTTGCCTGCAAACAAGTCTCCGACGATCGTGTGGTTGAAGGTGTATGCGACAGTCATCGGTGAAGAGAACGTGACACCAGACCTGAGCGGTCCAATGGACGTGGTGTTGGGCCCATGTGTACCGCGCAGCATGGTGTCTTGGTTGGAAAGATGGCCCTCGCCATGGACGTCGGGAGTGAAGTTGCGCATCAGGCAGCCTATTGCGCACAGTTTGAGTCATAACACGACGACCTCTGGCTGCACGAAAAGCATTATTCCTCCGACCGATAATCCGTAGGTAGCGGTCATCCACTGCAGTAGTAGCCCTTGAGCGGCTTGAGCGAGGCATGTCATCGAGAGTTCCTGCCTCTCTGTATCTCCTCCTTGTCCGAACAACATCGCTTTGTTGCGATTTAGAAATACTGTACGCCATTCTGGTGAAGCTGACCTAATTTGACAGCTATCTTGTGTTTAGCCGCGTCATAATAATACATGCTACAATACTCACGGGTAAGAGCATGATGACGTCATTAAAAATGAGATGTGTCTAGTAATATGATTATGATAAGGTTATGATGACGTCATAGATAAGGGGGACAAGGTTCGTGACGTCATGCATTCAAAGTCGTTTCGTGCAAAGTTGCCACCATTTGGTCTATGACCTCAATGGTATCACAACGTTCAATGTCACACTTAAGTACAATTTTATCCTAGTGTTGGCACTGTATTCCTTCTACACTATGTCAACAAAAACAAATGCACTTTTTTGCTCTTACAGTTATGCATTAAATATACATTGAAGTACTTGCACCCCTTCAATCTTTCTTCGTGAGGGTGTTTCAGCCGGTTAGTCGTCCACGCTTTCTGCCCTACGTTTTGCACATTTTCCGGAATTCTATTCGTGGTTTTTTTTTGTTGTTGTTACCTCCGTTAATAGGCAAAGAGGCGTTTCGCACAATGAGTCTAATCACAGCAACTTCAAGTTAAAGTCGTTTCAATAAAAATGTCGTGTGACTAGGGCCTCCCGTCGGGCAGACCGTTCGCCGAGTGCAACTCTTTCGATTTGACGCCGCTTCGGTGACTTGCTCGTCGATGGTGTTGAAATGATGATGGTCAGGACACCACAACACCCAGTCCCTGAGCGGAGGAAATGTCCCACACAGCCGCGGATCGAGCGCGGACCGTTAGGATTGACATTCTGTCGCGCTGACCACTCAGCTACCGGAGGCGGACAGTCCTTCAATGACCCCTCATTATATTCCAATTATTGAGTATATTTGTTGCTAGAATGAGATTTTCACTCTGCAGCGGAGTGTGCGCTGATATGAAACTTCGTGGCAGATTAAAACTGTGTGCCCGACCGAGACTCGAACTCGGGACCTTTGCCTTTCGCGGGCAAGTGCTCTACCATCTGAGCTACCGAAGCACGACTCACGGCCGCGAAAGGCAAAGGTCCCGAGTTCGAGTCTCGGTCGGGCACACAGTTTTAATCTGCCAGGAAGTTTCATATTTGTTGCTGTTTGCAAATAGGGACAAATGGCTTGTGCTACTGACAGTCCCTGCAACTATAGTAGCCAGCTCGAGGCACATTATAGTTGGGTTAGTGGCAACCTGCTTTTCTTTCAGTGTAGTCTTTACGAAAGAGTCTTGAGATGATTTCAAACAATAGGGGAATCTGCGGAAAACTATACCTGTCAGGATGAGGAACAAATAAGATCTAAAGCTGAAATAAAAGACAGTAAATAAAGTTCCTGGGACAAAGCGAGTACACCTTATTTTTGTTCACTGTAATTTTCAAAAGTTTCCTAACTTAATTGTATTAGTACTTATTGAATAAATTGCTTTGTTTATATCCATATCTCAGTCTACTTTCTATTACTGTACTATTATTTCATTGAAAATAATCTCCTCGTTCTGCACTTTTAACGCTACAGATTGCATTTTCCTCGGTAGTATTGACTACCCCCTGAAACGTGTTTTAATGCATATCAGAACTAAGTTGAATCTCGAAGGTATTTTGAATCCATCTATTTAGCTACAAAGAGGTACGTATTTTCGTAACCAACATCGCCTCGTTATCGATATAAAACATCATCGGTGGTGGTATATTTTATATCAACAAACGAAACGCGTTTGACGACAAAATACGCACAACCTAAGGGTTGCACAGACGGACCTGAAACGCCTTTGGTAATTATATTGCAATTATGCGCAATATGGCCACGCAAATGAAGAATCTAAGTTGATCCCATTTCCCCAAGTTAATGTATGTGTTCCTTGGTTTACCTCTGCCACCTTTAATGCCTCTGCCAGTTCTTTCTACTTCATTATCTTACGTGGAACTATGCGAGACAAAGTTCAGGGAACGAGTGCATACATAGTTTACAGAACGCTGACTAGAAAGTACATAAATAAAATAAACTAAATATTTGAAAAAGACGAAAAATTGTGAGAAAGTAAGTAACACATTACAGAAGAAAACCGTAAACTACTCTAACTCCTGTCCAGAACAGAAATAGTGTCTCACAATGAAAACTTTCAACTTATATTTGAAGAGCTGGGGTTTATTATTTAAGTTTTATAGTTCTGCGACCGATTTTTCGTCCAACGTTCGATGAGTAAGTTGCAGTTTATTCTGAATGAGTCAGTATTGTAAACAACAAAAATTCTTACAATGCAAATGTAGAGGATTGATAAAGTTAAGATTCCTTGTAAACAACAAAAATTCTTACGATGCAAATGTAGAGGATTGATAAAGTTAAGATTCCGAGATATCTGAACAGCGGCCTACAGGATGTTGGCGAACTGACACCATACATTGGCTTCATGACAGTTTTCTGGGCTAAGAATATCTTGTAGTGACGAAAGTCATGGGATAACAATACGCACAATTACAGAGGTGCTAATATCTCGTACACAAGGTATAATAGAACAGTGCATTGACCGAGCTGTCATTTTTACTCATGTGATTCATATGAAAACGTTTCCGACATGATTATTGCGCATGGAGGGGATTAACAGACTCTGAACGCGGAACGGCAGTTGAAGCTAGCCGCTTGGGTTTTGGAAATCATTAGGGAATGTAGTATTCCGAGATCCACACGGTCAAGAGTGTGCTGATATTACGACATTTCAGGCTTTAACTCTCACACCAACAACGCAGTGGCCGACGGCCTTCACTTAACGACCAAGATCAGCGTTCGGGTAGAGTTGCCAGTGCTGACAGACAAGCAACTCTGCGTGAAATAACGGCAGAAATCAATGTGGGACGTAAGACGATCTGTTGGTTAGGACAGTGCGGCGAAATTTGGAGTTAAAGGACTATGGCAGCAGAGGACCGACGCCAGTGTCTTTGCTAACAGTAGGACATCCCCTGTAGCGGCTCTCCTGGGCTCTTGACCGTATCGGTTGGACTCTAGACGACTGGAAAACAATACCCCGGTCAAGTGAGACCCGCTTTCAGTTGGTAAGAGCTGATAGTACGTTTCGAGTGTGGCGCCGACCTGATGAAGCCGTTCACCAAATTGTCAACAAGGTACTGAGCAAGTTGATGGTGGCTCCATAACGGCGTTGATAGTGTTTACATGGAATGGATGGTGTCCTCTCGACCATCTGAACCGATCATTGACTGGAAAACTTTATGTTCGGCTAGCTGGAGACTATTTGCAGCCGTTCATAGATTCCATGTTCCCAAACATGCCTCTGGGCACAACTGTTCGGATTAGTTTGAAGAACATTCTGGGCAGTTCGAGCGAACGACTTGGTCAGCCACATAGCCCAACTTGAATCCCTTATGGGATCCATGCCACGTCCAGCTGCTTCACTATGCTGGGCAAAAGGACGTCCGACAAGATATTAGGAGGTATCACATGACTTTTGTCACCTCAATGTACTCTTGGTGAGCACACGAAGCTGCTCCATAATATTTAAGCCTTTTCATCTGCTACTTTGTAATCGCTTCTTAACGCAGATGGTAGCAGCAGCCATATGCCATCTCGCCTTATTGACAGACGCTTCTTGTCACTGAACAGTTCACTCCCTTTCGATACTTCATATGAGCCTGTACCTGACTCATCGAAGCCTGCGGTAGGACGTAGTAAAGTGGCTGTAGAATCGTAAATCCTGCCATCCCCTAAGTATGCCTGTCGTAACAAATACAGCTATCTGTTACCTTCGAATCAGCAGGCAAGAGCGGCACTGCCCAGATTTCACGCCGCCTCAGGGGTGTAGCAGTGAGCTACTTGTCGCTCACCCCAACATGCGACCCGAAAGAGCTTATTTTGACGACTTTTACGACCTGTTTCCCATATCATCTTCCAAGTAATTCTTCTGTTGGAGCTAAAAACAAATACTTATCTCCAACTTCGTTCGTCTGACAGGTTATGCACTGCCAAGGGTTGATTGCGTAATTCATCAAGGGGCTGAGTGGGTATATGTATTATCTCTGATCTTAACTCGAAGATACCAAGTACATGGGATGCAAATACTGAAAAAGAAGCAGGGTTCTTATTTCTCGAAATGGATGTAGCCAAACAGAAACTTTTAATCGGGGCAATCTACAACAAGACAGAATCGGAGCAGCATCATCCCTTTGATCAATCTTGTGCTCACCAGCACCACAGAACAAGCATTTAATCGTTGTAGTAGGCAAAAATACAGGCCTGTAGATAAATTTCGCTCTGTAGAGAATTTAAGCAGACTCTAGACATATGAGTATTATATCTCTGGATACAGACCATTACAAGCCACACACCAACAACGGTCCAATATGTAGAGTGTTACAAAAAGATACCTTCAGAATTTGTGGGGTGGTGAAGGGTGTCGTGAGGAACAAATTGTAGATAGAAGCACATGTTTGGGAACATCATCCAATGACGCTACAGATTGCACTCGAAGTTATAGGCGCCAGCGTCTGCCACTAGGCCACTCATTCGGCACCAAATTTGACTTTGTATGCTGACAGACCGTAGGCGAAATGTCTCGCAATGTTGTTTGTTATTCAATGATTGCGTCTGAGTGACGTGATCAGCAGTAGAGAAGAGGGAGCTAGCTGTTGCGAAGATAGGCCTTGTTTAATATTTATGCGGTGCTCTGTTGCCTCGGTGGATGATGGTTTCGCATACAGCTTTCCATCTGCAACTTATTTTTCTCCTACAGCCCTTAGAATATCCAGATGGAGTGGTCAGCTACGCCAGCCGAGCAACACCAGAATATTCCAACGACCTGCTGGGAAAAAAAAACAGTGGTAGTAAGCCGTATTTAAGGACCGGCAGCCAGGACGACAACATCTCTCGTCGTGAGGTGTTGGAGTGACACAGAACCTGTGTCGTTTAGCTTTGCCACTAGTTCAGAGTCGTCACGGCCATCGCAATCGTCGTCACAGCCACTGATGTAATGCACGTCTTCGCTAGAGCAACACCGCCACCGTAACTATCGTCAGACGCCGTCAACAGGAAGCCACCTATCACGGGGGACATCATTTGGGGTGCTTCCTGGTAGCACTGTCGCCAGCCGACGCTAGACAGCTGCCGCCGGGGATGTCCGCTGAGCCAGGGCAATGACCTCTCCGACTGCCACGCCCCCCAGCCGCAGCACAACAGAGGCCCGTGCCGCATAGTTCCAGCTGCCGCAGCACTTCCCTGCAAGACTGGAGCGCCGCTGTCGAAGCAACAAGATTCGAGTTACGGCAGCACAGAGTCAGACCCAGCAGTGGGTACACATTTGAATGTCCGCAGGTAACCTCCGTCGCCGCCAAGAATATTTCGAGTGGAAGCGAACCTCTCCCAGAGAGCCCTCTACCAGTGTATTGTAACTGATTAGTAACTGTTGTTAGTCTGCCATCCTCCTCCTCCTCACGCCCAGCAGTGAATTTATAGTCGAAACTGGTGATGGGCAGTGGAGTCCCATGCCTGTTCACTCAGCCCGTTCGCACTGGTATCAGATGTGGCCGTTTACACAGGTATGACTTCTGTACTTCCAGAATTCCTTCACATTTTAATTACTTCATTATTTCAAAACTACTACCATTAACCAACTTAATCACTGTCACCATTCAAAGTTCTATACTCCCCCCTTCTACGGACAGTATTCGTTCCTGCATTCTGTCTCTACGTCTATTTATACCTGACTCTGTGTACATAGTTTTGAACTTTCTATCAATACTGGATTTGTACCATGTTTACACAGTCAACTTCCTTTGACTTGCCCCTACTAATTACACTACAGTTGTCCCTATTATACACAATTGTTCCTTGCGGTCCTTTGAGCACAATTAGTCTTTGCCTTCATAACTGTTCACTCATTACAATGCGTTGTCGTGGGGGAGGGGGGGGGGGGGGGGGGTCGGTGAGTGCAGTTCTGATCGGTTCAAACCCGTACACTGAAGATTGGGAGGGGTGGAATTTGGGTAACTCTTCTCTCGAACAAGAAATACATAACTCCGATCACCATAAGAAATACACGAGCAGCTGATGATGATGAACCAATGACTACTGATTGCTGCTCACTTGTGTAGCTTTTCACGTGCCTTAAGTTCCATGGTAACATGACAATGATGAGTAGCAATCATCTGATCCAGAGAAGTGACCAACTCATCAATGGTATCGTTAAGAAACGAAAGGTGTTAGAGTAGCAAAACCAAGGAAGATAGGTGAAGTACATAAGTTATCTTAGCTGGAAGGCAGAAAGAAAATCTTGATCTCTGCTCTGTAACATATACCAATGATTCGCCATGTTATCCTGCTCCCTTCGCTTTGGGTTTTCTTTTTCTCCCTCTCCTCTGCCAGTCCTCTCTCCCCTTCTATGGAAACTGGGGTCACACGAGGCAAACTGTCCACATCGCCCTTAAACGCCCGAATTAGCCTTATTTGGACTATCGAAGGGTGGGTGGGGAGCTCCAGTTTAACGATAACCTCTTACCTGGTAAGGACCATTGTACCACGACATAAACTTCTTTATTTCGCTTCAGCACATAAAAATTCTTTAGCATTAACCTCTGATCCATGTGTTACTTTGGCAACACTGCTTTCTCATCATGCACCCTTTCCTGTTTCTGTAAAGCCTTCGTATTAATATTTTGTATTTGTCTTCAATAATAAGTTTCACTCTCCTAGCGAAAGCCTTCACTGACGAGATACCTCCTTGCTTTGGGGCCTGGCGAAACTCAAAGGGCGACAGCTCTGGTGAACTTGTATATAGCGACGACAAAGGCCAAAACGATGTACCAGTTGTTATGCTGAGAGTTTACGTAATAACATTTTCGCAATTGTCCTGTGGACTCGTTCCATGCAGAGTGCTAAACTGTCCCAAACTAAAGTATCCACTGGTTGACTAGTGACTGAGTGACCGTCGTGGCTTGCTGGTCCAGTAAAGCTATCGTGGAAACATACCGAGAAAATAATAATGGTTAATATTAACGATTCCCCGCTAGTGTTTGTGCTAGGGGTCCTAGGATGTCCGGCCCTACCATTTAGGAGGGCTTATCAGCTTTCAGTAACTTTTGTAGCTTAATCTTCTGGTGTTTAACCTGTGCTCATTGAGAACACGGAGCACAATTTTTCATGTAACAGTCCACGTCCTGCCTATACATCACCAATTATCCTATGCTACCCTTTCCTCCATTATTCTTCTATCCGAATTTCCTGCTAAAATCGATTCATGCACTAGCTTCAACATTTCGTCATGCAAGCCCTGTGGTACAATTAACCACGGTGCATTTTGTATCGTGCGATACAATACTTCGTCCTCCAAACAGAAATGCTGCTGTTTAGCAAATCGCTTACAGTCTGGGTCAGCTGCCGTCCACTCGATAACATTAATGCCTGCGCATTCCATCGCACTTATCTTACGGTTGGGTCTATCTACAGTAGCGTGCGACTTTCACGGCCGATATGCTACCTCATAATCGAAACTGCTTAACTGCACGGCCCATCTCGATAATGTACTCATTGGATCTTGAAGTCCCGAAAGCGACTCAAGGGCTACATGATCAATCACCACTTTAAATCGTCTACCATAGAGATTACAGCGAAAGTACCCAATTCCAAAAATAACTAAAAGCATTTTCTTCTCCGTACATGAATAATTTTGTTCAGCGTTATTGGACTGCCATGAAGCGTATGCAGTAGGGTGCTCCTGTCCATCTACTTCCTGACTCAAAATAACTCCTAGCGCAAAAACACTCGAATCACAAGAAAGAATAAACAGTTCTTCAAAATCCAGATAGAACAAGATAGCATTAGATGTCAAGAGACGATTTAAATTCTGGAACGCCGCCTCAACTCAGCTACCCCGTGCAATCTCACTCCTTTCTGTAGCAATAGCGTGAGGGGTTTTGCAATTTCTGTAAATTTCTGAACAAAGTATGGTAAAAATCGACGAGCTCCATTCATCTTGGTGGATGCTGAAGAATTTTGAGCGACCTCAACTTGCTTTGGATCGGTACAAATTCCTTCCTGCCTTATGATGTGACCCAAATGCCGAACTACTTGCAATTTAAAATGACATTTCTCTAAACTTAGCATTAACCATGCTATACGCAGATGATTAAACACTTCGCACAAGCGCTGCATGCGTGTTCAGTAATATTCTTTGAATGCACGATTATATCATCCATGTATACCATGCACTGTTTGGTTTTAATCTGCGTAACGCTGAAAGGTTGCCAGCACGTTTTTAAGTCCAAAAGGCATGCCCCAAAACTGAAATCGCCTAGTATAATTTTAATTAATATTGTGTGTTTTTTGGTTGATGGTGAGGAGGAAAGTTAGTTATTAGTATTTTATTAATGATCTCACTCATAAGCAGCCATATCATAGTCATCACACTCGCTCAAGAAATTTATAATTGAGCTTTACTTGTTTATTCAGAATCGGACGATGGAACTCCTTGTCCGCAGTCTCGATGTTTCGAAGCGATCTGCAATCCAGTGTAAATAAAATGTCTTGGTTTTCTTGCGTTGCGTAGTCAGTCTGGAAACCTCAGATCAAGCGGAAAGTTTGCTTTGATAGAATTTAATTATCCGATGAAATAATGGAGCTCTTGGATCTAATAATTGCACTTTCGTTTCCAATTCATCGGAAGTTCCCTTCTGATTACCAAAGAAACAACACCTCCGTGCAAATTTCCAATCAGAGAATACATATATAATGAAATTCCTTACACAACTTTGATGTAAATGCTCAGTATATATTTTCTTGAGTAGCATACAAAATATTTTCAATCACTTTCTTCCATTAATCCCGGTAGCAAAATTACAATTATTCAATGTGGCTATTCGGCACGGAGAAGATCCTAGAAGTCCTCTCAACACACCAAAGAAATATTACAAAGAGTAATTATACGCTCATGGAATAGCAATAGAACTGTACTACTTTGCGCATCGATTCTGCGAGTATATAGATGGTCAAGTAGGAAACGTAATTCACTCATAGAATTGTAGATAATTAGTAGAACTAGTGACAGCCTTGGGAGAGCCAGTCCTGACAAACTCTACCAGCTAATGAGCAACATGTATGAGACAGGCGAAATACCCGCAGACTTCAAGAAGAAAATAATAATTCCAATCCAAAAGAAAGCAGGTGTTGATGGTGGTTGTGGTTAGTGTTTAACGTCCCGTCGACAACTAGGTCATTAGAGACGGAGCGCAAGCTCGGGTTAGGGAAGGATTGGGAAGGAAATCGGCCGTGCCATTTCAAAGGAACCATCCCGGCATTTGCCTGAAACGATTTAGGGAAATCACGGAAAACCTAAATCAGGATGGCTGGAGACGGGATTGAACCGTCGTCCTCCCGAATGCAAGCCCAGTGTGCTAACCACTGCGCCACTTCGCTCGGTCAGGTGTTGACAGATGTGAAAATTACCGAACTATCAGTTTAATAAGTCACGGCTGCAAAATACTAACGCGAATTCTTTACAGACGAATGTAAAAACTGGTAGAAGCCGACCTCGGGGAAGATGAGTTTGGATTCCGTAGACATGTTGGAACACGTGATGCAATACAAACCCTACGGCTTATCTTAGCAGCTAGATTAAGAAAAGGCAAATCTAAGTTTCTAGCATTTGTAGACTTAGAGAAAGCTTTTGACAATGTTGACTGGAATACTCTCTTTCAAATTCTGAAGGTGGCAGGGTAAAATACAGGGAGCGAGAGGCTATTTATAATTTGTACAGAAACCAGATGGCAGTTATAAGAGTAGAGGGACATGAAAGAAAAGCAGTGGTTGGGAATGCAGTGAGACAGGGGTGTAGCCTACCCCCGATGTTATTCAATCTTTATATTGAGCAAGCGGTATAGGAAACAAAAGAAAAATTCGGAGTAGGTATTAAAATCCATGGAGAAGAAATAATAACTTTGAGGAATGCCGATGACATTGTAATTCTGTCAGAGACAGCAAAGGACTTGGAAGAGCAGTTGAACGGAATGGACAGTGCCTTGAAAGGAGGGTATAAGATAAACATCAACAAAAGCAAAACGAGGATAACGGAATGTAGTCGAGTTAACTCGGGTGATGCTGAGTGAATTAGATTAGGAAATGAGACACTTAAAGTGTAAAGGAGTTTTGCTATTTGGGGATTCAAAATAAATGATGAAGGTCGAAGCAGAGAGGATATAAAATGCAGACTGGCAATAACAAGGAAAGCGTTACTGAAGAAGAGAAATTTGTTAACGTCGAGCATAGATTTAAGTGTCAGGTAGTCGTTTCTGAAAGTATTTGTACGGGGTGTAGCCATGTATGGAAGTGAAACATCTACGATAAATAGTTTGGACAAGAAGAGAATAGAACCTTTTGAAATGTGGTGCTACAGAAGAATGCTGAAGATTAGATGGGTAGATCACATAACTAGTGAGGAGGTATGGAATAGGATTGAGGAGAAGAGAAATTTGTGGCACAACTTAACTAGAAGAAGGGATCGGTTGGTAGGACATGTTCTGAGGCATCAAGCGATCACCAATTTAGTATTGGAGGTCAGCGTGGAGGGTAAAAGTCGTAGAGGGAGACCAAGAGATGAATACACTAAGCTGATTCAGAAGGATGATGGCTGCAGTACGTATTGGAAGATGAAGAAGCTTTCACAGGATAGAGTAGCACGGAGAGCTGCATCAAACCCACAATAACAACAATTAGTAGAAATAAAGAGATATTACACTAGCACTGAGGACGCAGTTTTCAATCGATCCTCCAGTGTTACTTCTAGCTGGAGGTAACCACTATGCAAATCCATTGTTGTGAAGTACCTACACTGACCCAAGTTGTTCAATGCCCTGCTACATCAGGTATAGGATACGCATCCAACACCGTTTTCTGGATGAGGAACCGGTAGTCACAACAGAAACGATATGATTTGCCACAATCGTCCTTACAGTTACAATGGGAGCAGACCATGGACTACAACTAAGTTCTATGACGCCATCTCTAAGTTGAAGATCTATTAACTCCTCCATAATCAGCTATAAGTGCCTTGGAATTCGATTCGGTCGTCTGTAGTTGGGTGCTTCACTTCCAGAACGAATTTGGAACTGAACAAGCAGTTTTACTGGTAATGGACCCAGCGGATTAACTAATTCTACGTACTCACAAAATGTCTTTCGACTAATGCTCTATCCTGTGTTTCCAGATGTGCTACCTTATTCCTTAGTGCTGATCAGTCAACAGACCCTCCCTGCATCGTTTGTTTGCTGTAAAATCGTGGTCCAGTTCATCCTCATCCTACACTTCTAATTTCGCGGCTAATCAACATGTCAATAATTTTACTTACTCAGGACAAAAAGTATCAATATTGACAGGCACTACCCTTGTGCCGTCTACCTACTGAAAACATAGGACGCGCTACGTCGTATAAAACAGGTAACTGTATCTAATACTTGATCATCCACCATAGGTTCAACGATACAGAAAGAGTTCACTGGCAGGTCAATACCTACATCAGTTCAAACTATTTTTCCTGTGCCTTTTGATATGTGATCCCACGGACTGACCTTAAGGGACATTGTAAGCACTTTAATTGGTTTCCCAGCCATTAGGCTGACCTTGCGACAGTGAAGGTATTCCGGCTGCAGAGCCTAGCTGAAACAAATTTTCATCGAGTTCTACCGTATGCCATTCCAGGTCAGTTATGGCACCATGTGCAATCAGAAAATTAAGTCCAAGAATCATGTCGTATCTACTACCAACCAAGGGAAGAACTTCTATATCCACTTGGAAGCTAACCCCCCCCCCTCCCCACCCATAAATCTAACAGCCCCACACCAAGCGAATTTACATGTCCTCCACCTACGCCACTTAACGTCCAGCGTGGTACACTTAACCCTTTTACCCCAAATACTCGCTTACTTGCAACCTGTATCGGAGAACCGGTATCCAATAACATTTTACATAATTTATTCCGCACATATCCAGTCAGCAGTGCTTTCTTACATGCACTAACCCTCACTGGCGGTGTGGCACAGCGGACACTCCACCCCTTGCGTCATTTAATTGCTACCCATAAGATCTACCCTGTAACTGAAACTTCTGTTGTTACTGATCCCTGTTACGACATTGCCTAGCGTTCTCGCTTCCCGCGCCCGGGTTCCCGTGTTCGATTCCCGGCGGGGTCAGGGATTTTCTCTGCCTCGTGAAGACTGGGTGTTGTGTGATGTCCTTAGGTTAGTTAGGTTTAAATAGTTCTAAGTTCTAGGGGACTGATGACCATAGATGTTAAGTCCCATAGTGGTCAGAGCCATTTGAACCAAACCAACGACACTGCCGATCCGAGTGACGAAATTTCCTACAATACCTACAACGTTGCTGTCGGCAATCACTTTTTACATGACTCTTTTGCCCACACCAAAAACAATTTATGTCTATACTAAACACTGTCTGACGTTCACGTGACCTAGCTAATGATTCAATTTCCTCGAACGATGGTGCAATATCCATTGCTTCACTCAAATAGGAAATTCCAAACGAAGATTTCTTGACATTTCAGGTTGTAAACCCCTCAAAAACATTCCAAGAGTCCTGTGCTCTGCTTCCCACAAATTTTAGAGTTAACCCCATCATCATCCGTGAGTTCACACGTATCTACACTGATTTTACGAATACGGTCTCCGAAACAATTAATTAATTCATTCTGCTTACGGAAAACTCCAGTACGTTGTTCATGACAGTATCTTGCAGTGTTCTTCTTCCGATATCTGTCTATTAACCCTTTCTGAAAATCCTCAAATGGTTTAGCCTCCCGCAGATTCTCATTACACATAACATGTGCACTAGCACCTCCTGTTAACTTCAGTCTAGCAACGCTTAGTAAGTGCTCCTTAATCCATCAACCCAATTTGACAGCTGTGATCAAATTGTAAAAAAAAGATAAAAACATCTTGCCCCTGTTCCCTGAAATGGGATAACCAATGTCGCAGCAGTGTCATCAGGGATGGTTGGGTTGGGATGTGTATGTTCCGACACTCTTAACTTCTTTACCTCTATCTATAATTTCTCTACATCATCCCTAAGTTGCTCGATAACCTCAACGGCTGAAAGTTCCTTTGCCATGACTATAATTTAATCAAGAGAAAAGTATACCCAAAGAAGTACAAAAAAATGAACCAGGCAAAAGACAGGAAAAGGGAGAACTCAACAGGC
Source organism: Schistocerca gregaria (assembly GCF_023897955.1). Classification (NCBI taxonomy): domain Eukaryota; kingdom Metazoa; phylum Arthropoda; class Insecta; order Orthoptera; family Acrididae; genus Schistocerca; species Schistocerca gregaria. The sequence goes on from NC_064922.1 coordinate 679,072,802, forward strand.
TCGAAACCAAAATCGCTGAAATCGGCACTTACTTCCTTTCCTGTATGGTACACCATCACTGTAGGTGCTCCATACTGCTAACTCTTAACTCCATGAGATCTGTCTTGTGCGATGCCTCAGCAGTCTCCACGACACGATTGTAAGCGGCCACATCTGATACCAGCGCAAATAAGCCGTGTTGATGGGCACAGGACTCCACTGCCCGACGCCGGATTCAAACGCGATTTCTCTGCTGGGCGTGAGGACGAGGATGGTGAGGGTATGTCCACGGATAATAGAATATCATCACTTATTGATCAAGTGCAGTACGTTGGTTGAGGGACCTCTGGGCAAGGTTTGCTCCCACTCGTACTACTATTGGTGGAGGTGATGAGCGGACATTCACACGTGTGGCCAGCGCTGCGTCTGAAGCTGCGCAGGCGTAACTGTAATCTTGCTATCTAGACCGCAGCGCTCCAGCCTTACTGCAGCAGCTGGAGCCATGCCCCATGGGCCTCTGTTGTGCTGGCAGCTGGGGTGGGGGGTGGCAGAGGGACCTGCCAGTGCTCTGTCTCAGAGGTCATGCGCGGCGGTGGATGTCTAGCATTGGCGGACCAGGAGCCCCGGGTCCTGCCTCGGTTACGGCGTATATGGTGGCAGAGTCCCAGACGGTGGCGACAGTGCGTTACCACAAAGCACCCCAAGCGATGACACCTATGACAGGTGGCTGCCTGTTGACGGTGTCCGACGACAGTTACGGCGACCGTCGCCACTATGGCGCCTCCTAGGCTACGACGGTGACTATTACGATTGTGATGGCAGTGACGACTCCGAACCGCTGGCGGCGCTAAATGGTACAGGCTCTGTTTCATTCCAGTACCTCAAGATGGGTGGTGTTGTCGAGCTGGCTGCCGGTCACTAAATACGGCTACCTGCCGCTGATATCTCCCCAGAAAGTCTGTGAAATATTCTGGTGTTGCTCGGCTAGCGTACCGGACCTGGCTACCGCCCTCGATGTTGACACCCTGGCAGGCGGCGAGCTGCTTCTTGTCACTTATTCTGGCGTGGGGTGAGGTGGTCGTTCTTCTTCGAGTTGCTTAACTCGATTCTCCATCGACCCAATTACGTCACGGTATCGTAGCACTGAACTGTGCAACCGAATCTAACACACATACTACTTCTGGCTCCCAGTATTCACATTTTAACTATCTTCATTACCGCAAAACTCCTACCTGTAACTAATTTAATCACTCTCATTATTCGACCCTCTACACCTACGCATGCGACGCTCTGTTGTCTCGGTGGATGACTGTATTGCACACTGCTTTCCATCCGCTGTTTATTTTTCTTCTGGAGCTCTCTAGAATCTGCAGATGCAGACCGAGGAAACAGAGCATCACATTCATAGGAGACAAGAGGGGTTTGGCACTGGGGTAAGGAAGGAGGATGAAGGGGTAAAGATGTAACTAAGGCATAGATAGATGTCATTGACACAGGATGAAGACGTGCATACTTCTTACGAGCCTCAGTGTAGGTTGGATGATCAGGGGACTTATACACCTGTATCTTCTTTTCCTTCTTATAAGCCGGGAAATCCAGTGAATGTGGAGAATGATTGCCATGACAATTAACACATACAGGAAAGGGAACACAGGAACTCCCCTCATAGAGCTGACGACCACAGTCACCACAGAACAGTGGGAAGACATGTGTCCAAAAAGCAAGCACTTAAAACATCTCATAGGTGGTGGGATGTATGGCTTCATATCACATCGATAAACCATAGTCTTGACCTTCTCATGGAGTGTATCCCATTCAAAGGCCAGAATAAAGGCACCAGTATAAATGCGATTATCCTTTGTGCCCTTCTGAACACGCCGAACAAAGTCAACACCGCCGTCCTAGATTGTCCCTAAGTTCCTCATCAGTCTGAAGGATTAGGTCCCTGTGAAAAATGACACCTTGAACCACATTCAAAGACTGTGTGAGGTAATGGACACAGGAACTGTTCCAAGATGGTCACAGGCATGTAGGGCCACAGACTGGGCAGCAGAAGCAGTTTTGATCAACAACAAACCCGACCACATCTTGCTCAGAGAGTCCACTTCGCCAAACTTTTCTTCAATGTGTTACACAGAAAATAAAGGTTTGGTATTGGTGAAAGTATCCCCATTCAGCCCTGTTGCGAACGAGATAGAGGGGGAAAAGTTTCGCCCCTAACTAACGAGCCTGACCCTCCTCACAGGGGGTAGCCATGGAAGGGAAGGCTGAAAGGGCAGAAGAAACAACAAGAAAAGAATCATATCCATTCAAAGAGACGGCTGTAGAAGAACGGCCAGAGTTCTGGACACGTATGCATTTCATTTGCATAGCGGCCACCCTGATACCACCCACTCGATCAGGGGCTCTCCTCAAGGGCGCCACCAAGCCACACCAAGGGCCATCTGGCATGGTGGCCATTGCTGGGAGTTCCAACGCTCCAGGAACAAGCAACCACTCCTAGGCTTACATGAGGATGTCACAGCTCAAGTATCAGAAGTGTGATCCCTGTGTTTTCAGGGGGCTCAACCAAAGGGACACATAGTGACCCCACCACATGGGCTGGCTACCATGCTGGCTATGTACCCTAGCATCAGTCAACAATGTGAAGGAAAATATGGAAGGTACTAGGAGGGCACACGCCAGATACACTAGGTATGGTGCTCTTCCCCAAATGGCTCACACTACGGACTAGAAATTTAGTAATGGAGGTCAACCCCCATAGGGGGAGCAGGGAATGCAAAAGGATGACGTAATTACTCAACAACACCAAATCGCAAAGCCAACATAACCAGGAGGGTAGCGGGGCCAACATAAACAAGGACACCAAGAGAGGGAGAGGAGAGGGCGGAGGGAAGGAGCAAGGACAGGAAAGGAGGGGAAAGGAAAGGAAATGCAGCCCGAGAAAGATGGAATGCTGCATTACTTCTGGGACCCGTGCTAGCCACGCAGGCACTCACGAAAGGACCTTGAGCCCCCTGGGGAGAGACATGGAGGAGATACAGAGAGACAGCAACTGTCGCTGACATGCCTCGCTCAGACCGTGCAAGGGCTACTACTGCAGTGGATGACCGCTGCCTACGGTTTATGGTTGGGAGTAACCGTGACAGCAACTCCACCATGCTGAATAATACTTTTCGTGCAGCCACAGGACGTCGTGTTAAGACTCAAACTGTGCACAATAGGCTACATGATGCGCAACTTTACTTCCGACGTCCATGGCGAGGTCCATCTTTGCAACCACAACACCATGTAGCGCGGTACAGATGGGCCCAACAACATGCAGAATGGACAGCTCACGATTGGCATCACGATAAGAGCCACATATGCCTTCAATTAGACAATCGTCGGAGACGTCTTTGGTGGCAATCCGGTCAGGCTGAATGCCTTAGACACACTGTACGACGACTACAGCAAGGTGGAGGTTCCTTGCTGTTTTGGGGTGGCATCATGTGGGGCCGATGTACGCCGCTGGTAGTCATGGAAGTCGCCGTAACGGCTGTACGATACGTGAATGCCATCCTCCAAGCGATAGTGCAACCACAACAGCAACATATTGGCGAGGTACTCCTCTTCATCGACGACAATTCGTGCCCGCATCGTGCTTATCTTATGAATGACTTTCTGCAGGATGACATCGCTCGACTAGTGTGGCCAGCATGTTCTCCAGACATGAACCCTATCGGATATGCCTGGAATAGACTGAAAAGGGCTGTTTGTGGATGACGTGAACCACCCATCACTCTGAGGTATCTACGCCAAATCGCCGTTGAGGAGTCAGACAATCTGGACCAACAATGCCTTGATGAACTTGTGAATAGTATGTCGTGACAGATACAGACATGCATCAATGCACGAGGACGTGCTGCTGGGTATTAGTGGTACCGATGAGTACAGCAAACTGGTCCACCACCTCTGAAGGTCTCACTGTATGGTAGCACAACATGCAATGTGTGGTTTTCATGAGCAATAAATGGGGCTGAAATGATGTTCATGTTGATCTCCCTTCCGATTTTCTGTACAGGTTCCAGAACTCTCGGAACCGAGGTGATGCAAAACTTTTTCTGATGTATATATAAATGGTCCATTCATATTAATGTTACCACCTGTCAAAAGCCTCAAGACAGAAAGAGTGACGTATGGGTGTATTGTGTGGCTTTCTCTCATTACTATGTGCTTACCATTTGAGTATCACGGTTGTTCAATACACCTCTACTTTGTTGTTCTTCCTTATTCCGTTATACGACTACAGAAGCTTCCAAACACCACCCCAGACAGAAGAGGAGCGGTAAATGTATCAAAATGTTTCTTCAAGACATGGATGTTACTCGGGAAATTTCGAGAGTACCTATTTTTCTCAGCATAACTCACTTGCAATTCCCGCTTTTTCGTAACTAGTAGAGTGCCGAAAGAATTTAAAATATTATCCTTTTTACACGAAAATTGTGAAATTGTAAAGGAAGTAGTTCGTCCCCGACGAACGACGCGGTGATATATAATCCGTTCTAGGAATTTTGCATAATAATGCATTTTACGTGTTAAAACTTGATTTTAGAACGCCAGTGCGGCCTCCATTAACTCAATGTAATTGTGTGTTGAACAAAGGGTGGAGAATGCCACAGGATAGCAGGGGACGTCCAATCCAGTAATTTTTTTCAAATATCGATAGGTCGGAAATTCAGAGTCTAAACGACAGCCGTTCACTGACGAGGGATCGTAACTCTGTGCACAGCTCAACAACGGTGCATTTATGTCTCATTGTTACTGGAAAATTTCGCTCGATTCGGTGACCATGCCCTGAACGTTGTTTTTCTCCACCCTGTGTACACGCATGTGAAATATGCACAAGGATGGCTTAATAGATACCTGAATGGTAATTAATATTAACGAGCTCTCGGCTCCAGTGTTAACTCCAACATTATCTCCAAAGAGCATCAAGTGACTTATTTCTAGTGAGGTCATAGCGAAGATAATATTATTCCTGTTCACTCTCCGTCGTGTCGTCTACAGGATGGAAATTTCGTGTGGGAAGTGACGCCCACAACCGGTAAGTCTTGATGAGATCGCTTGAGTATGCCTGGATTCGCAGATACGAACGTTTAACACCGGCCCTATAAAGCCGTCTGCATCTCTATTCAGCAGATAAACACCCAGAAATGCCTATGCATACTGAAGTAGCTATCTCCGCATTACAAAACAGGTTCGCAGCGTCCGCTGACTGCTTCGCTCACACCTTGTGTTTTCGAGGCTTTCCTTGGAAACGTTTCAAGTGAGATGCTACCGCTAAACTCTGTTATTTCGCAAATAATGATACTCTAAGGTGAACTGCGGTATTTGCTATTCATGGGACGCATCTTGCAGATGTTGCGGATTTTTTCATGAGGTGGTATACTTTTCCGATTCACAAACGTAGGTTAGCCACATTTGTAATGACTGCATCAATTTGTTTTCTTATTGTTTATCTCTTTCAATAACGTACCTAATGGTTTTTTTCTTCTATTTCGTTGATCTCGAGATATTAAGTGAATATTCTTTGCTATTACAGGGAACATATGTGTATCCCTACATATTATGTATCGTAATTCCGTTCAAATGTTCAATCTTTATGTTAATCTAAGATGTATATATTTTAAGCATTCGATCTACATCTAGTAGATGGCTGCAAACGGAAGGCCCTTTGTTCATCGTAACTTAAATTTTCATGTAATAAAATTTCATTCTGTTATAACATAAGAAACACTTTCTGTTATAAAATAAAATTGCTCCAAATTATCCATCTCTTTAGCGTCCAGTTTTTTAATAATGTTTACTTTATCGGGTCTCATTTTGCGATCATTAGGTTTCCATCTCAAAAACCATGTCCTACTATATTAACATTATCCAAAGCGACGTAAAATGTTTCAAGAGCGATACCTTCCATGAACAAATCTTCCCAAGAGAACTACTCAACATATTTTTTGACAGTTGCTTTGAAAACCGTTTTGAAAGAACCAAGGTACCACAGCCATAGAATAATTTAAGATAACCACGTCCAAAAGACGAAGTTTTAATCACTATTAATTAATTAAAACATCAATGGAAATATACCACTAAGACAGAGATTGGAATGCATTCAGCAAATAACTGAGGACGTAGATTGCAAGTGCTATTCCGAGATGCAGTGTCTGGCACAGGAGAAGCGGAGCACATCAAACCAGTCAGAAGACTGATGACTAAAAATAAAAAAAAAATTACGTTCAATTTTTATTTTTAAGTTACAAGATTTTGGAATGAAATTCTGAAGCAGAATGCTGAAGATTTGATAGGCACATAGGGTAATAATGAAAAGTTACTGAAACGATTGGAGAGGAAAAAATTTAGGGCACAACTTGACTAAAAGGAGAGATAGGTTGATATGACACATCCTGTGGCATTACTAGATCATCATCTTGCTAGTTAAAGGTAGTATCGGGGTAAAAACTGTACAGGGAAGAGACGCTTGATTAAAGTAAACATGTTGAAGTGGATATAGGCTGCAATATTATGCAGAGGTGAAGAGATCTGCACAGGATAGAAATAGCATGAAGAGCTGCAGCAGAATAGTTACATACCTAAAATATTTTTAATATCCTGTTGTGGTGAGATTAATTCTTAAACTGAATTTATCCACTGTGTTGCTAACGAACACAATAAATTTTACATTGTTCAAATCTGAGAGAACTTGGACAGAATGCACTGTTACAGTAAGTGGCAGATTACAGGAGTCGTGCCCCTCTATTGATAGTGTCCTACCCTCCCCTATGTCCTTCAAGCCCAACCGCACTTCTTCGGCCTGTCAAATTCACCTGACCTTACCTCCAGTGCAGTTATCAGTCTGCTGCGCTCCTACATGTGAATTCTGCCTAATTAAGTTTGCAACACTACCATAGTTGGGAATTTTAGTACACCTACGGTTAAAGAGAAACTGAATCTGGTAATAGCTATCACTATTGTGGAAAGCCATTGTCCTCAGGATGAGTCGTTGTACATTCGTAATTACATCTAAACAAAATCAAAGACGGCGCTTATCATAATTCACAGAGTTTGCTCAAATATGTGTGTGCTGATGCGGCACAAAGGCCACGTATGAAACTTTACTCACATAAGGATATATGTTTTATAGATGCCACAAAACGTCTAATTTATGTTGGGGAGATACAATTAATTCTCTTTGCCATGCAGGACATACCACAGCTCCCCGGGATAGTATGGAAAGCTGGAAATAAATAATTAGGTACTCTCCAAGCCACAAGCTTCACTAAATTAAGTCGCGATCAAAAGGGCATCATCGATGTCAATATTGCTACTTGCGTACTAGGCGGCTTGCTGGTACACCATCCCCAACCTACCTTCATACTCTGCAGTGATGTTTCGTAGACGGCATAAGCTCTGCTCATTAGCTACTTGCATTTAACCCTACCAGTTTGCCACCAACATAAATATACTTAAAATAAATTCATAAAGTTCATTGCCAGTGTTGTCTTAGTGAGAATACTTCAATAGCACAGCGTTAGCACTAACAAAGCTTACAGTGCAATCCCGGAGGAGCGACACTTGGCACACGTCCATCCTGTGTGGCCTCCGAGCCATGTCTCTTCTAACAATTGTGCGTTGCCGCACTGGTCCTGATTCTTGGTAGCAGTGGCATCGGACTTTTCTATGATTTACTGACATGGAGACAAACTCTAACTCTTACTTTAATAAATACCACAAAATCGCTAATGTCCATCATATTAATATGTAAGATGGACTATTTTCCCCTTAGGCTAGGTCCACTGATGGTCATATCTACATGAACCAACGTAAGGGTATGTTTGGACCTGAAGGCTAAGTCTTGACTCTTTTTCAGTATCCCCGTGTCTGCTCCTCCTTCTAGACCCCACTGCTTTATCCTACCATGCTGACTGGCACAATGTGGGGGCCACGGGCTCTGCCTGCCCCAGAATGCGCTACCTGGCCTCCTTGTGCTCAAGCTGCGCAGATGGTGGTCTAGTGGTTAGTGTTTAATGTCCCGTCGACAACGAGGTCATTAGAGACGGAGCGCAAGCTCGGGTTAGGGAAGGATTGGGAAGGAAATCGGCCGTGACCTTTCAAAGGAACCATCCCGGCATTTGCCTGAAACGATTTAGGGAAATCACGGAAAACCTAAATCAGGATGGCCGGAGACGGGATTGAACCGTCTTCCTCCCGAATGCGAGTCCAGTGTGCTAACCACTGCGCCACCTCGCTCGGTCAAGCTGCGCAGAGTAAATTCTGATATGCTTGCTGAATTAAAACTCAAATGTCTCCGCTTTATAAACTACAATCGTTAAGCTGTTTTCATCATTGTTAGTGTAGTAAAATACTGCATCGATTACCAATTTTCATAGATAATTACTTTTCTTAACTATCATGCTGAATTGTTCACTTTCCTTAATTATCAACCTGAGTGCGTACAGTGTTATCACAGCTCACTCCTACGTCTCAGACAATTTATTTACATATTTTTGGTTCTCTGGTAGTCATGTTTTATTTAGCAACCTGAACCTAACCTGATAAATTTGACATTGAATGGTTTTGCATCAGGGGTACGATGCTCATTTACAAAAACGTCTTGTCAGGAAGGAGGTGCTGCTATATCAAAATTAAGAACAATGATGTGCACCCGAACCAACAATCTCTTAACAAAGCTATGCAACATTTTGGTTTTGTCTACTAACACAGCTATCTAAGATAAATATTATTTCACTGGAATTTCATTTGTCGAGTGTCTGATAATTTGAAGAGTAGTCTCAGTCTACTGACTGTAGTAGAAGCATCATCACAGCTAACAGGTAGAAATGAAAACTGTTATTTCACTCTAAATCACAGTTTATGACTGTGACTCTGCCCCAGTAATATTCAGTTGCACATGGCTCTTATACCATCGAGATGTACCTTGTCAATGTATATTCGAGGACTTACAGAGAGTTGTACAAGTAAGAGGTCAATTCACTAGTTCATTTATTCTGACAGTTCCCAAATAACATTGAATGACAACTTATGGACCGGCGTGTTCTTCCTGCAATCAGGAAAGTAGAGAAAGTATTCACTGCTAAGGGTGACCTCAATTTTTACTACAGAATCAGCAGCCATTCTTCAACCACTTAAGTACGCTACAATTATAACACCAAACTTAATTTTGATACTCAAGTCGATAAAAAAAAGACTGTAGAGTGTCTCTGAATAATTACGTCATCAACACAAGTGAGTCATCCAGCCAAAGCAACACAAAAGGGAAGCACCGAAGTGACTTGGTTCAATGCTCACTGTAACGTCACTTACAGTGAAGAAGTGACAGTCGTTACAAAGGCAGCAATGTTAACAACGACCTGTAAACATGAGATTATGCCAAACAAGTGTTATCATTTTCGCCAGTAACACACTAAAGGAGACTGGAACATATAACACCGGATGAACGCCGTTTACTGTGTAGCACTCAGGGAAAGATTTCAACGGAACCCCAATTTCGCAAAACAAATCGAGACAGAAAACAAAAATCTGAAGCCTAATAAGAATGACGCTAAACCATGGCAGTTTTCCAAATTGTGTGTTTGGGCCTAGACTTCGACAGACATCCTTTTATAAACCATATCTTGTTTGCTTGCCATTTGCTAAGAATTGCTGAAGATGAGCTAATTAAGGACGTAATAAAGTAAAATGTCTCTCTGTCCGGTACTCTCCAGGTTCCAGTAGTAGTTACCATGTATGATTTAGTGATAAATACCTTCACGAGTGCAGTTCATAGATTTAATACTTTATCATTAATAAGTATCTGAAGGCATATGTAGCAATTCAAACAAATATTATTTACGAGGTTATATTGTGCAAATTATGAACGTATGATGCTTTTATTTATCTGTTAGCTACAAGCATCCTCTTATGAGTCTAATTATTGCCTTTAAATCTCAGTTATATTATTTGGCCTAATCTAAAACTCAATATTTACTCTGATGAGCCTAAACATTAAGACCATCTGCTCGATAGAGTGTTGGTCCCCATTTGGGAAGCAATACAACGGCTGCCTGTCACAGCTGGGGCAAGCCCCCCTCTTTAAAAACTGTCTAAAGCTTTACTCGTTACACTTTAAGAGAACTCTTGCGACGTTCGCAAAGAACCGCTCTCCCCGTCTAAGAAAGACGACGAAGAGATAAAATTGGGGTAGCGTCTACGAGTAGTATTCTAAACACCCTTGGTCGTGCGGTCTATCCTTGTCTATCCGTGTCACTACTAAAATTTTGCAAAATTGCAGCACTGGCGGCCGAAGGTCTCCAGTATAAAGAATTACCCTAGCTCTGCAAAAAGCCTCATTATACATTGTGGAGGAGCAGACAGAGATTCGGAGTAACATCATGGCTTTGGCATGGGTTACTGCCACGAAATGGAGGAGGAATCAGCAGTGACCAACGGTATGAGGATGCAGAAGGCAGTGAAAGCCATTGTATTAAAGACGCTTAATGGTTACGAGACACACTGCCTGTAATTTTAAAGTGTCATTCTGATCTCTCCGTCGGCAAAAGATACCAGGATACCGCCAGGTAGGATCTCCAGAAGCGGGACCGCTAATGTGAAGGTGAGAAAGAGGAGAATGTAGAATAATTAGTGAAATGGTAACACTCTACGAGTCAGAAGGATGAATGTGCAAGGGAAGTTAGAAAATCTTAAAAGGGAAATGTAATTGCTCAGTCCAGTTTTAGTGGCATTCATTGAAGTGGAATGAAAGAAGAAGAGAATAGAGAGTAATAGCAACATCAGCCGAAAATAATGTAACATTTGTGGAATTGGTGATGAATAGGAAGGTGCGGCGAAGAGTAAAGTACTGCGAGCAGTTCAGTAATAGGATTACTCCTCTTAAAATGGACATTAAACAAATGCAATCAGCAACAGTTCAGGTGTACATGGCGATATGACAAGCACAAGATGAAGATATAGAAGAAGTGTAGTAAGGAGATAGCGAACGTGTAATTCGGCAGGTAGAGGGAGATGAAGATCTAGTAATCATGGATCACTGGAACACCGTAGTAGACCAGAGCTTTTTAGTAAGAATGCGTGAGGAAAAAGAATGACTAAACTACACAGCTAGTGGCAGCGAGCACATTCTTCAAAAATCACATTAGGAGGAGGTATACATACAAAAGGCATGGAGACAGACATATAATAGTAGGGCGTATCCAGGAGCAGATTTATTCTAACATCACAATTTAGTCAACAGAATCGTGCGGAAGAATCAGTGTGGAAGGAAGTGAGACACTGAAGTTTTGGGGAATGATGAGCGGCTGCACATAGTGCGGTGATGAATAGCACACCACGCGTTTGGCACGACGAGGGGTGGACGTCTTTAAAAGACCAACCATAGAAGCTGTACAAAGAAATATAACTGCGAGGAAACCTTGGGTAACTGAAGAAATACTTCGATTGATCACCAAAAGTAGGAAGCAATATAAGTCACCTGAGAAATAAAAAAGAAACAGAAAGTGCACTGAAACCAAGGCCAAGTGGCAACATGGGAAATGTGAGGAAATCGAAAAAGAAATGGTCGTTGGGAGGACTATTCAGCATTATTTATTATTATTAATTCCTTTAAATCTTTATGTGGAGCACAGGGCAGCAACAAAGGATCGCCATCTTGTTCTATCTTCTGCTAGTATCTTCATTTCTTCCCATCCTATTCCTTGCTGTTGGTCTTCTGCTTCAACTGACCGTCTCCACGTCATTTTGGGCCTGCCTCGCCTCCGTCGTCCTTGCGGGATCCACTCAAGTGCTTCTCTCGCAATATGTTCATTTGGTCTTCTAAGAGTGCGTCCTAACCATCTCCCCTTCTTGCTTCTGATTAACTGTTTTGTCACTTTCCATGTTTCACATCCATAAAGGAGTACAGATTTTACATTACTAACATCCGCAGTTTGTTCCTCAATGATATTTCCATCGATCTCCAGCATAGGCAACAGAAAAGTCTGAACCACCTTCGGTGAAGTTAAAACCAAAGCCCTCTACATTAAGATCCCAAGAGGAATTCCACAAGGAACCTTAAACGCCGTCGAAGGTGGATATTCATTGATTAGAACATGTCTAGGAAAGGAAATGGAACTTCACTGTGTTTTTATGTCATAACAGTCATCTCTTAAGCTCTACATATATTTGACATGACCATGTTCACAAAATGGGTTCTGATTTTAAATGTTTTATTTATGACAAACCTGTGTGTAATGTGGTACATTTTACCTACATGACAACTTGGCGTGAGGTCCAACTCTAAATGAACAAATCCTGTAACGAAAAATTTTGAAGATCTGAAGAGGAAAGCAAAATCTAACGAAACCGGTTGTTTTCAAACAAATAAATTTTTATGCGATCTTGGCTTTAGGAGGGCTTTACCAAGTAAAAAAAATCGCTTCTTGTAATTTCACAGAATGAGAAAATTCAGTATTTAGAAATAGAACACAAGCTTGGATTCTCTGAAGGATGGGGAAGGAAATCGGCAGTGACTTTTTCAAAGCTGCACCCAAGCGCTATGAATCAGTCGGTAGACCGTAGAGTTCACTGTTTCCTCAACCGTTTCACTGACAGTGGTGCCAGTATTATGCTTCGTACGTAAATTCAACATCGAGGCAATAGAATGTTTCAAGAACTTCGCACTTTCAGAAATACGACGGACTTCACTAAAATGCTAACGATCAGTCTTTGTTCTAAGCCAGGCGAAGTCGATCCTGTCAGTTATAACCAGCAATGAGAGCAACGCTTGCTATCAGTCCTTTAATACACCTACTTCAACATTGGCTGTTGGATGACGTATGCTATACGGTCTGTGCCACTGACATCCATCTCGTTCTTGGTCACATTAACGTCATTGGACAGTGTGTTTCGGCCCCGCACAACGCTGTATACGAAGTTCGCTAAGTATGCCGCCTATGCTGTACAAGCAGTCGCCGAAACCTCAGAAGACACATATCCGCTTCTTCATAGAAGACCGACTGCAAACGGCGAATTGTCTTGCTGCCCCGCAGTCGGCGCTGGAGCTCCTACATATTTATAAGAAGAAATAGTCTTGTAACCGCTGCGGTGCACCTTTACGCAGTACTAAATAACTGCGGGGATAACGAGATTAGTAAAGTTTTGTTGCGAGGGCTAAATTTCTTTGTCGAGAAATACTATAACAGCTCCTGTACTCTCACATAAAGAAGAAGGATACATCCAGACATTTTACTTGCTTTAATATAAACCATATTTAGTCTATATTTCTGATGAGGTTGTATGATGTCTACTACATGTGACAAAATAAACAGTGTTGTAGACCCGAAACCAATACATTGCAATTAGTAATCAAAACGGTACCAGTTTCGACATCATCTCGCTGGCATCCCTATCGACGCAGCACAAACTCCGTAGTGAGTACGAAAATGTCTAACACAGAACATTATACACTTGCTGACTTAAAACGTAAATGGAATCAACTTTTTTTCTGAGACAATATTATTGTTATGGTCACAAATATTTATTTAAAACATTTCATTCGACAAAACTATTTGGTGAAGTACACATGGTGTGGTGTGGAGCGACCTGCATGGCTGGAAATGAAGAACACACTTAGTACGGCGCGATTGCAGTATAGAAACTTTTACTGTTCCAAGATGACCGGTTTCAACAGTCTTATGCTCCCATCATTTAAAATTATGGATTTTGTTATAAAAGTGCCATGTTACAGTACATGACATCAAATCACAAAAGGCACTCCACACACAAACGTATCTTCTGCATTTTATCACCTGTGAGTTTTTTTTATAAAGATATGTATATCTGTGGATTGCCTTTTTTGTTTTGGCTTCATGTAATGTAACATGGTAATTTTATTATAAGTACCATAAATCAAATGATGGCAGCATAAGACTGATGAAACAGGTCATCTTGGAACATTAAAAGTTTCTATACTGCCATCACGACGTACGAAAAGTCTTCATTTCCAAAACTATTTACTTGGAAAAACTGATTGTGAACTTTCCAATGACGACTTCTTCGGGTTAGATAGATCGACCTTCGCATTGTGTAATTAATATTTCAGAAACTGAGTAGACATATACGGGGAGCATGTATGCCTGGGACGTCGCCAATCTCCGTATGAGCATTTGGCAAAGGCAAAACCGCCTACCGCCCGCTACGATGTCCTCTCCAGTGCCAATCTCTTCATTTCAAAGTAGCATTAACCTACGTCATCAGTTATTTACTAAATGTATTCCAATCTCTGAATTCTTGTACTGCTTTTAACCCCTACAGCTTCATGTAGCACCTTGGAAGTTATTTCGTAATGTCTTAACACATGTACTGTGGTCTTGTCCCTTCTTTTTTGTGTTTTCCTTATATTCCTTTCTTTACCGATTATTCAGACAACCTTCTCATTCCTTACCTTATCAGTCCACCTGATTTTCAACACTCTTCAGTTACACCAAATTTCAAATGCTTCGATTCTCTTCTTTTCTGGTTTTCCCACAATCCATATAATGCTGTGCTCCAAAAGCACATTCTCAGAAATTTCTTCCTCAAATTAACTAGTAGACCTCTATGGCCAGGATGCCCTGTTTGCCATTCCCAGTCTGCTTTTTATGCCCACTTTCCTCTGTCCATCATGGGTTATTTTGATGCCTAGGTAGCAGAATACCTTAGCTTCATCTACTTCGTGGTCATACATTCTAATACTACGTTCCTCGCTGTTCTCATTTCTGCTACTTCTCATTACTTTCGTCTCAGATCATATTTTTTACTCATCAGACATTTCATTCCATTCAACAGATCCTGTAGTTCATCTTCACTCTCACTGAGGATAGCAATATCATCAGCGAGTCTTATCATTGATATCCTTTCGCAATGATCTTTAATCCCACTCTTGAATCTTTCCTTTATTTCCGTCATTGCTTCTTCGATGTACAGATTGAACAATAGGGGTGAAAGCGTACATCCCTGGCTTACACGCTTCCTAATCCGAGCACTTCGTGTTCGGTGTTCCTGTCTTATTATTCTGTCTTGGATCTTGAACACATTGTAAATTACGCGTCTTTGCTAACAGATTACTTCTGTTTTTCTCAGAATTCCGAACATTTTGCACAATTTTACAGTGTCGAACGTTTCTTCCAGAACCACAGATGCTATGGCTGTGCCTTAATTTTTCTCCAGTCTTGCTTCCATTATCAAGAGCAGTGTCAAAACTGCCTATGGTGCCTTTACCTTGCCTAAAGAGATAATGATCGTCATCCAACAGATCCTCCAGTTTCTTTCCCATTCTCATTATTATATCAGCAACTCTGATGCACGAGCTGTTACGCTAATTATGCGGTTATTCTCGCCCTTATCTGCCCTTGCTATCTTCGGAATTGTAGGGATGATATTTTTCCAAAAGTCTGATGCTATGTCGCCTGTCTCGTAGATCCTACACACAAACTTGAATAGTCGTTTGGACTTCAAAATGGTATGTTACCTGTCCCTTCTACCTTATTCCCAAAGTTATTTAAATTCTTCCACTCCCTCATAGAGACCTCCAGTGTACTCTTTCCACCTGTTCGCTCTCTCCTCTGCGTTTAACAGTGAAAATCTCACTGCACTCTTAATGTTGCCTCCCTTGCTTTTAATTTCGCCGAAGGTTGTTTTGAATTTTCTATATGCTGAGTCAGCCCGAAGAACATTTCTTTTCCTATATCCTAGCAATTTCTCTGAAGCCATTTCGCCTTGCCTTCCCTATTTTTGCTATCTATTTTATTCTTCAGTGGTTTGTATTTCTGTGTGCGTTTTCTTGGTTTTCCCTGAATATTTTTATACTTCCTTCCTTCGTCGGTCAGCTGGAGTATTTCTTCTCTCACTCAAGATTTCTTTGCAATTACCTTCCCAATTCTTATGTTTGTCTTTCCAGCATCTGTGATTTCTCTTTATAGAGATGTCTACTCCTCTTCAACTTAACTACCTATTGTCGTCTTCATAATCGCAGTATCCACATCTTTAATGAACTTCAGACGTGTCTTACCCGTCCTCATTACTTCAGTATACCACTTCTTTCTACGCTGATTCTTCTGAACGATTCACTTAAACCTCAATCTACCCTTCATCATTATTGTATTGTGATCTGAGTCTACAGCTGACTTGTTCAGTTTTGTAGAGGGACAGACCCAGTGAATCGTAGTTCGTGTCAATATACTAATTAACTGGAACTGTGCACATCACTTAACAGAGCTGACAATCCTTCAGTTAAATGCTTCTGACAAACTGGAAGTTGTTCAGTAGTAATGGTAACATTGATAATTCCATTTGTGCACTTTAATATGTTTACGAAGTGAAACGGTGCCTCAGTACGTAACTAATGCGACTACACATTGCTATAGTGTGTTACATGTGGGTAATGGTGTGGTTGTCTCGCTTTTCTGCAATGAAATTGAGTTGTATCAGCTTTCTTTGATCTTTAGCAGATATTGTTGTTATTACTATTGGTTGGGAATAATTATTGCTAGGCTTATTTTGTGGAAAAAGATATGTCACCTAGCTACAACCAGTATAGATTATTGTGAGAAGTCACTAAACTGATTAGGGTATTCAGTTCATTACTAGCGTTGCAGTTAAAAATTACGAATTTATTTCGAAATGACGGAAGAAAGTCAAAGACGCTCATTTCAGCCGAGATTACGGCTACAAGTTTCCGGGTGTGTGGCTCTCAGCCATCAAGGAAATTACCAGCTAGTTGCGGTGCGTGGATAATGTAAACAACTCTCTGGAAGTCACCACGAAACTTTACTTACGATGAGTTTTTGTTGCTGCCATGTTTTGGAAACATTCCCCAATGATTTTTTTCTCCTGACAAGTACCAATTCGTTGGGTAAAGCTTTTGGTCAAATTTCTGACAAAAGAGCTTGTCTGTCGTACATGGTTGACCAAACGTAGACCGCACTACGCTATAAATTGTTCCGTTCCAGTCAATAAAAGCCGCGGGCTTTTAATTTTCTTAATAAAATTCGGCTTTTAAATAAAATGCAAACATCTGTAACGAGACTACAGATGATCGTCTTTGGTGTACCAAATTATTTCAGTAGCTGATTAAAGTTCCTTGAAAGCTCAAATAGAATAAGGGTCTCGATCGTGTTATAAATTCTGATTTCGTCACAGCACTATCCCGTTCAGAGTTAAAGCACTCTAAGCAGCAGTTGGCACCACGATGATACGACGGACTGTTACAAATGGGTTACTTGAAGGACAGCTCCGAGTCAGACACCCTGTAGCGTGCACTGCACTTATCCCAAACCACCACCATCTGCGAATTCAGTGCTGTCAAGCGGAGTCTCATTGGAGGCAGGTTGGATGTCTGCTGTGTTTTCGGATTAAAGCTGGTTGTACCTCGGTGCCAGTGACGGCTGTGTGCTGTTTAAAAGAAGAAGAAGGCTTGTTGGGAACCTGCACCCACCCTTTCTAAGTGCTAGACATATTGGACCACGCACCTAGACTTATGGTCCATGGTGCAATTTCGTGTGACTGCATGAAAGCTCTCGTGGCTATCCCACGCACCCTGACTGCTTGTTTGTGCGTCAATCTGGTGATTCGACTTGTTGTGCTGTTCTATTGGCTGTTTTCCAACAGAATAATGCTCATCCACGTACAGCTGTTGTAATCCAACATGCTCTACGAAGTGTCTACATGTTGCCTTGGCCTCCTCGATCACCTGATCTGCTTCCAGCGTCTTCGACAACCGGCTTTAATCGTCCCTGTACTGACTGGATTTGGAACATTTGCACTGAGTGACATTTGAATGGAGTGTGTCACTTGCACGGATCCTGGGGCTCTTGTCCGGCTAAACGGCTTTTCACTGGCACATGTACTCAAAGAAGTCAAGCAGTTCAGCACAGCTACTCTTGCAAGCTGACTCGCGCTCACACTACAGCAGTGAGCGACAGTTCATCGCTTCAAGGTGGCTCATCAACAGTTTTCGTGGCAAATTTATTTTTAAGACGGTTGTGTTAATGAGAACTTGCTACGAAATTCAACAAAGTGAGATATGTCTATGAAATTCAACATCTCTTTCAATATGTTGATGATGCAAAGAACGTTGGGCAGCTAAGTAAGAAACAAGGTATTTCTTACGACTACTGCAACTTTATGCTGACTGCCGTTTTAGGACAAAACATTAATTGATAAACTTACATTTCATTACTATTTTATTTCAAGGTTAAATATAAAAACACAGAATGTCCATGGATATTACTTATTTTACTTTTCACTAAAGGATCAATGTCTTGTACCATTTTTTGAGTAATAGCTCTTAAGTCTGCCAGTGAGCTTCTGTGGGTGGTTTTCGCAGCATGTACATGTAAGTCTAAATATCGATATAATCGTCGCTGCAGACCTCTAAAATCGTGAAAATTTGCATTTAGGTAACGGAAGTCGACGAGACTAATTTTGCTGACTTGCTCCTTGGCACTACAGCCCTTGCAGGGCCATGGCCTCCTGGACAATCTCCGCCCACTGTTCTCTACTCGCTGTCTTGGCTCTCCATCTTCTAACTCCCATTCTTCGAATGTCCTCCTCCATGTTGTCTAGCCATCTGTCCCTTGGTCTGCGCCTTACACGGCGCCCACCTGGTTTTCCTCTGAAAACTTTCTTGACTAAGCTGCTCTACACCGTTCTTTCTATATGTCCCAACCAACGTAGCCTAATACTCTTTATTTCTGTTATATCTGATTTGTTGTATAACTCTCTAATCTCATTATTTCTGATTCGCCAAAACCCCGTATCATTCATTGGCCCGATGATTTTCCTAGGTATCTTCCTTTCCCATCTCTGCAACAACTCCTCATCATTTTTTATCATTGTCCAAGTCTCCGAATCATAGGCCTGCATCACTACTGTGCGGTACTTTGTCAGCTTGAGATTCCTACTAAGGCATCTTGCTTTAAAATGGTTCAAATGGCTCTGAGCACTATGGGACTTAAAAAATGAGGTCATCAGTGCTCTAGAACTTAGAACTACTTAAACCTAACTAACCTAAAGACATAACATATATCCATTCCCGAGATAGGATTCGAACCTGCGACCGTAGCTGTCGCGCGGTTCCAGACTGAATCACCTAGAGCCGCTCGGCTACAACGGCCGACGCTTCTTGCTTTAAATACATTAGTCACTGCGAAGTAGCTCCTGTTACCAGCTGTAATCCTCGTATCACAATTGTCAGTTACCGGTATCCCAAGATATTTAAAGCTCTCAAAGCTTTCAAATTCTTTCCCGTTCAAAGTCATTCTCCTTTCTCCTTCACTATACCTTTTCCTATATGTTAAAATATACTTTGTCTTTGACTGATTAACTGTCAGCCCCATCTCCGTTCCATATCTTTCTAACTTTTCAAGCTTTCATCCTGGACAACAAATTAGTGTCATCTGCATATGCAAGAGCCTGTGTCATTCTATTAAACAGTGTTCCCGCAGGGTTGCCATTTTTTATCTTTCGCATTACCCTCTCCAAGGCGACGTTAAACAGAATAATGGAGAGCACATCAACTTATCGCAATCCTTGGTTAACTTCAAATGCCTCTGATAAAGTGCACTCAACCTTAACGTTACATACTGTTCTTCTCATAGTCATTTGGACCACTCTTAATAGTTTGTTGCGAACTCCTGCGCCTTGCATTGCCTTCCAAAGATGATCCCTTTTGATACTATCATAAGCTTGTTTGAAATCAATGAACCGCTGGTGAACGTCAATGTTATAACATTTTTCAAGGATTTGTCTGATGGCAAATTTCTGTTCTGTAGTGGATCTGTTAGTTCTGAAACCACACGTCCTGTAATTTTGCTATAATCTGTAATCACCCAAACGTCTACCTGCGGTGTATATGTTCTAGCTGTAGCCGAGCATACACACTGTCAGCATAACCCGAAAGCAGTGAAAGTGCGCGACGCTGTGCAAGTTGAATAGCAGTTTATGGTAACTTGATGTAATTACTGATTCATTCGCCGATTGTACCTC
The DNA here is from genome assembly GCF_023897955.1 of Schistocerca gregaria. Classification (NCBI taxonomy): domain Eukaryota; kingdom Metazoa; phylum Arthropoda; class Insecta; order Orthoptera; family Acrididae; genus Schistocerca; species Schistocerca gregaria. The sequence goes on from NC_064922.1 coordinate 679,092,836, forward strand.
CACAAAAAACAAAAGTGTACTTTCGTAGTGAAAATGTGGGAAAATTATCGAGATCTTTATTCCACTGCTCCCGTATGAGGAATTCTTTCTTAAGTTATATCGCTTAAAGTCGGTTTTCTTTTCCTTCTTTTTTCCCACTTCAGCTTCTCGCTGTTCGTGCTCTAAGTGTCCAAAATCTTTTGCATGGAAGATATTGTAATGTTGTTGTAAGCTGAACTTTTTCGTTGTGTTCAGAGTTCTTAAGCACATCAATAGAACACTAAGGATATCAAGATACTATCACATACGAGAAACATGGCCTCCTGCACTGAAGCATTGATTCATCCCTTTAAAAACAGCTACTTTCTATTTCAAGGGAAGGCTCCAACCTGAAACTTCAATATTTTTTTCTCAAATGAAATTTAATGACAATTTCACATCTCCGGAGTTTTTACTCTTAGATCCCAAAATGATATGGTTGTATTCGAATGACAAGTACGTCTAGGAAATGTTCGAAGTACGGTCTGTATAAAGGGACGTTCCACACCGAAAGATGCCAAAGATAATTTTTTATTTCTGTCACCATCAAACACAACCAGCTTTATACCGTACTTGGGATAAACTCAAACTGGGAAAAACAAGATGCAAGATTTCCAGGAAAACCGAAGGGAAACAATTGGCAGTCAGCTGTTTGAAATCACTTTCTTTGCCTGTTCACTGTGGAAATAATAATTTAGAGAATACAATGAAGCCCTGTTCAGTGCAATCAGCAAGCTCCAAGGATATAGGCATTGGCGTACGACTGGATACCCCCATCACTGTACCACCTGAAGAACACTGTTCAAATGGTTCAAATGGCTCTGAGCACCATGGGACTTAACATCTCAGGTCATCAGTTTCCTAGAACTTAGAACTACTTAAACCTAACTAACCTACGGACATCACACACACCCATGCCCGAGGCAGGATTCGAACCTGCGACCGTAGCGGTCGCGCAGTTCCAGACTGAAGCGACTAGAACCGCTTGGCCACCAACGGCCGGCAAAGATCACTGTGGGTAGGTTTTTATTCAGAAAAGTCAGGAGAAAGACTACCTTGATCTTGGAATTACAAGAAGCAGTCTCACATAAGAAATAAGTGGAAACGCAATCGTACCGGTGAATTTTAATGGGTATGTGTCTTGTAGTAACATTCATTTTCTGATTAAAATGTTGAAATCCCTTTTCCAGTAAGTTTGTTGTTCTAAGCTCAGTATCAACTTTTTTGTCATAAATGTTAACCAATCTGAATCAAATTTTTGCAGGAAGTAGTTTTGACGTGTTTGCGTACTTATACGCATTAAGATTATCTAAAATGTAATGTGTTTATTTTATCATCATCTTCATGTATCGATAGGTAAAGAAAACTAAGGCTACAATTTGAAATAAACAAAATTATTAATATTTCTAAAATTAATCCACAGAACCCTAGAACTATGTATTGAGAATGTTCCTACCAAATCTGTCATGTGAAAATTGTGCTGTGAGTACCAGACGTTGGTTTTCAAGATTACTATTAAATCACATCAAAAATTCAAGACTCTAAAACCAGTGAAGTTATAGACTTCTAAACTTGGGTATCGCTACATCTTTACATAATGGATGCGATTTTAAAATTTGGTTGCTATCGGCAAAGTAGAACCAAATTTAAATTTTTAGGTGGAATTTCCCCCTTTTTATTTTTATTTATTATTCATTCGTTTATTTTTTTATGTTTTTGAATTAGTCTACGTACCAGAATTCCAAGAATCGCTAGCGCCTTCCGATTAGCGGAACATCCAAACGTTTCTTTCGAAATTTTAATGGAGATTCCGTTCGTAGCGCATTCAGAACATCAAGTCGGCAAAAAATCATCAGCATCTCATGGCTTGGACGTTTCAGCTGGAATGCAGGCCATGAAAGGCACTCCGTAGAAAAGTGGAACAAGTGGTTGCGAACAAGTGCACAGATGTCGATCGTTAAGGTACGTGCAATAAACTAGTTCTGATTTCTCTTCGGGGTCAAAAAGGTAGCGGACCGTATGACCACGTATCCAATTCACAGCGTTAGATTTGTTGGAGGGTAATGAATCGCATCCGGGAATAAAAGAGTCAGGAAAGTGATCTGAGCAGGTGTCTGTCAGGTAAGGAAAGCCAAGATACGCTGCACGAGCCTCCAGACGTCAGACAACGGACCGCATGAGAATCGATGAGCGTCTGTGTCCTCTACACCACAGTGTACACAGAAGGGTGTGTCAGCGAGGCGGATGAGGTGCAAACGAAACTGGTTGACCTGTTTGCCATTGACGGTGATATAGCAAGAGGACTGGACGCTGGTGTCGAGATGAGTGGCATGTACTGCTTTCCGCACACGACGCCACATTAACTGGCGAAACTTGTGTTCGATGGGTTTGCGGGTTCGACACATTTGTAGTGAGTTGTGTACAGTCTTTGTCTGGAGTATACGTGAAAGGGGTAAGGAGTGCTGGATGTAATTTAATTCAAGAAAGACGTGACGAAAGTAATAAATGGGGGGGGGGGGGGCGGTGGTGGAATGTCTGATAACATGACGGGGACTGATATGGAGAATTGCGCGTGTTCATGCAGGCTCGCCGGGCAGAGACGCCAGACGTCCAGTTGGGAGCTAACAAAAAGTGCCGTAACTCCGTCTGGCACATGGAATAAGCCCACTTCACCACGCTCCTGCAAAGAACTTTAAATAACATCCCGGTATAGACAAAGGATCCCATCGCCATCGACATACGACGTGCGAGGGTAATCGGAACCGGGAACACTTGTACGACATGGAGGATGCGTGAGGCGTGGTAAACATTCACATATTGCGCATGCTGTACAATATCGAGGGACCTAAGAAAGTGGTTCACACGGCCAGCCTTGATCGTTTGGAGGAGACGTCTACTGTTGGTTGCCGCTGAAAGATGGAGGTCATTAATAAAATCAATGCCCAAACAGCGGACGCTGGTGGCCACACTTAGAGGAGCGACATATCTCTCAGGTAGGCCCTCACCAATTAGCAGAAGCTTCGATTTGGAAATGTCAAGAGAACTGCCTGATGCCTCCCATTGTGTCGTCGCCCAAGTCAAAGCCGCGCGAACATCGTCTTAATTGTCCATGCAATATCAGGCTTACCAGGCGTTTGCGAAGCCCCTGGAGCAGTGGCCCCCTTTAGCACTGCGCCGTATACACAGTATGTTCGTATCTGAGGTTACGCCGAATCTAATTCTGGTCATTTCTCTGCAGGCAGCACATTGTTTGCACTTCTGCCCTACCAATCGGCCCTGGTGCGCTACGTGACGACGACTGACCGTCCCATTTTTATGCAAGCACTCACAACACAGGCGCGAGCGAGTGTGACCGACCTTGTTCGTCTAGCCGCATCCTTGACAGGCCTGCTGTAGTATACGACATAGTTTTAATATATGTTGAAAGGTTGCAAAAGTGCGATCAGTCATGTTTTTATGATAATTTATTTTGCTTTTGCTAGTTTCACCGTGGTTTGCTTATCTTCTAACGGAGGAAGGGAGTGTGGATTTCATTGCATTACGTTTGCCTGCGTTTCCGCTGCAAAGATCTTGTATTCGGGGTCCGCCCAGGCAGATTTTGATTCTAAGGACCTCTCAAGGCAAATGCTGCGATTATTTCCTAGAAAAAGTTTGGTATTTGAGGTAGTCTTGTCAGTCTTTATTAGGAAATATTTTCCAAGTTTACTTTTTGTAGTTTCCAGGGTACACTAAGAAGAGATAGTCTCTTTTCGACCCCCACTAAGGTTGTTTACAATATTTACAAGATTGCCAATGATTACGTTTAACTACTTTTCAGTATTTACGAATGTTTCAATGATTCCGACGTTTTCTTTGTCATTGTAATTTCTGTGACTAGGCCCCACACGCAAAAATGATTCTTAATTCCCATCAGTTTGGAGTTTCTTTAAGGGCTTCGCAATCTTTTCGTCAGTCTTCACTGCTGACTTTCTTCCTTCTGTTTCCATCAAGGTTTAAAATCAATCGGTCGAACTAGTGGCCCATGGTACTCTGCATCTTCTCAGATTTTTCACTAAAGAGGAAACATTCGGATGAACTTTTGATATTAATGTGTTTATTCTTCGGTTCCACTATTTTGAGACGTTATTAGTGCGTTGGCGCCTTTCACTGCACTTCCACATCTCTCTTGGCATATGTTTGTTATCGAGCCACTGATCCACAATATGTCGTAAAGGTCCTGAGGCTTTTGGTTTTCAGGCGAGCTCTCATCCAACATTTCCAAGGGAAGGTGTCTCGAGCAGAAGCCATTCTTATGTGGCGGCGTATTTTCTCGGTTCCCTTGTAGGTTGGAAGGAGACTGCAACACTGTACTTGTTTCCACAAACATTGATTAAAATGATAATTGCAACCAGGAAACAAACTCTTAGCTTCTTGGACGATGGCAGTTTCGAAGTCCATCATCGGAGATGCAGGGCTCCATTCAGGCACATTAGTTTTGATAGCTTTAAAAAAAAATTCATATGTTTATCGCTTTTTATTTGGCAATAAAGCGTGAACAGTTGGAATAGTGTTAGTTTTCTCCCAAGAACTATTAAGGTCGGCGTGGAGTACAAACAGCTGTTGAATCTGTTTGCTTGAACTCTTGAACGTTCCACTCAAAAAGAATGATTCGTAGTTTGAGAAACATGATTTTCCCTTTACACTGGCAAACACCACTATTCTGTCATACGGTCGCCAGTTATCATCTGCAGGTAAAAAAATTCTAAATATTTGATCGGCAAATTACACTCCTGGAAATGGAAAAAAGAACACATTGACACCGGTGTATCAGACCCACCATACTTGCTCCGGACACTGCGAGAGGGCTGTACAAGCAATGATCACACGCACGGCACAGCGGACACACCAGGAACCGGGGTGTTGGCCGTCGAATGGCGCTAGCTGCGCAGCATTTGTGCACCGCCGCCGTCAGTGTCAGCCAGTTTGCCGTGGCATACGGAGCTCCATCACAGTCTTTAACACTGGTAGCATGCCGCGACAGCGTGGACGTGAACCGTATGTGCAGTTGACGGACTTTGAGCGAGGGCGTATAGTGGGCATGCGGGAGGCCGGGTGGACGTACCGCCAAATTGCTCAACACGTGGGGCGTGAGGTCTCCACAGTACATCGATGTTGTCGCCAGTGGTCGGCGGAAGGTGCACGTGCCCGTCGACCTGGGACCGGACCGCAGTGACGCACGGAGGCACGCCAAGACCGTAGGATCCTACGCAATGCCGTAGGGGACCGCACCGCCACTTCCCAGCAAATTAGGGACACTGTTGCTCCTGGGGTATCGGCGAGGACCATTCGCAACCGTCTCCATGAAGCTGGGCTACGGTCCCGCACACCGTTAGGCCGTCTTCCGCTCACGCCCCAACATCGTGCAGCCCGCCTCCAGTGGTGTCGCGACAGGCGTGAATGGAGGGACGAATGGAGACGTGTCGTCTTCAGCGATGAGAGTCGCTTCTGCCTTGGTGCCAATGATGGTCGTATGCGTGTTTGGCGCCGTGCAGGTGAGCGCCACAATCAGGACTGCATACGACCGAGGCACACAGGGCCAACACCCGGCATCATGGTGTGGGGAGCGATCTCCTACACTGGCCGTATACCTCTGGTGATCGTCGAGGGGACATTGAATAGTGCACGGTACATCCAAACCGTCATCGAACCCATCGTTCTACCATTCCTAGGCCGGCAAGGGAACTTGCTGTTCCAACAGGACAATGCACGTCCGCATGTATCCCGTGCCACCCAACGTGCTCTAGAAGGTGTAAGTCAACTACCCTGGCCAGCAAGATCTCTGGATCTGTCCCCCATTGAGCATGTTTGGGACTGGATGAAGCGTCGTCTCACGCGGTCTGCACGTCCAGCACGAACGCTGGTCCAACTGAGGCGCCAGGTGGAAATGGCATGGCAAGCCGTTCCACAGGACTACATCCAGCATCTCTACGATCGTCTCCATGGGAGAATAGCAGTCTGCATTGCTGCGAAAGGTGGATATACACTGTACTAGTGCCGACATTGTGCATGCTCTGTTGCCTGGGTCTATGTGCCTGTGGTTCTGTCAGTGTGATCATGTGATGTATCTGACCCCAAGAATGTGTCAATAAAGTTTCCCCTTCCTGGGACAATGAATTCACGGTGTTCTTATTTCAATTTCCAGGAGTGTATTTTCTTGGAAGAATATTCATCCAGAATCGGTAGGACCTTGCGTAGTGCCCATATATTTTCTCCTAATACAATGTAATGTTTGTTTCTCACTTCCGTTTGATGGTAACGATGTTACTAAGTCGTAGCCTCGACTGAAGAGCAGCCCTACTTCTTCAACGTAAACTGGTGAAACTGTAGCGTCTGTTTCTTTTGGTCGCTTCTTTGCGCAACATTTTCGCACTTACTTGCTGCTTCACCTGGAACACAAACATGGCTCCCTTCTCCTAAATCTGTGGTACTTTTTGTGGATAGTCTTCCTTTGCATGTATTCTTTTTAAAGTTTAAACAACACCAGTGAGTCACTTCTTGTTTGACTGTACTCTGCTCATTCACGTCTATTCAAAAAATTTCTCTGGTGATCTTCGTAGCTGATGATATAGATTCTGAAATTCTCCATGAAGATTCATCCCTTTGTAAATTTCATGTACAGCATTCCCTTTCGCTTTACTTACCTACGTGAATCTAATTTTGTAGCCTTACTCTCCACCTACAGTATTCTACAGTTTGGGGGTGCTATTTTATAGAAACAGCTGATCAGCTCTAAGCAGCCGTCTTGTAGCGGGAGATGGTCGCTCGCACGCTGGACACACAGCTTTTTACCCGATGCTGCTGATTGGTGCTGGTGTGTCGCGTAACCAGTCGTCGCTCGCTGTCGATCGCTTCTGACGCTTAACGTAGGGGTATCCGGGTGCTTTCGATTAGATAGTGTACGAGAACGAAGAGAAACTCATTTAATTTTGTCTTGTGGGCGGTGAGCGGTGGTCCAGGATGTGTTTCCGTGCCTAACGATGCGTTTCCTAATTTTGGTGACATCATTAGATTCCATTAAGATTCAGATAGGCAAGATCAGCAAGACGAATTGTTTAAGTTCGTGGTATTACACCGACGTGTTTTACGGACCTGTGTTTTATTCAGCCTTGTTCTATGGCCCAATACTTGTACAACGTGTCTCATTTTAATCTTTCAAAAGAACGGAAAGAAATTTAACAGCAAGGAATTCCTTAGGAGAAAATAACCTTTCAAAAACACAAAAACAACTTTAACAGAAAGTTAGATCGTCAACGAAAGATCCTCAAATCGAGCGGGTGTTGCTGTCAAAATCAAGAAGGAAGATGCAACGGGATCTGAGAAAGAGAAACCAAGATCGCTTATCTACCTTATGCTGGTGCAATAGCAGGAAAGATCGGTAGACTCTTACGGAAACATGGCAGCCAGTGTTTTTTTTTCAATGTTAAAGATGATCTGAGTAGGTATCGCATTTCACGGGAATGTAACAAGGTGTTAAAGCAGACTAGGGAAGATAGAAACAAGAAAAACAGTGAAGAACCCGTCTAAAACAGAGAAGGAAGTCAGCTGTTGATGAGCACTGCCAAACTTTCTGAGATACCGTAATTTATTAAACTTCCAGAAGGCTTTCGACACCGTTCCTCACAAGCGTCTTCTAACCAGACTGCGTGGCTATGGAATAGCGCCTCAGTTGTGCAATTGGACTCGTGATTTCCTGTGAGAAACGTCACAGTTCTTAGTAACACACGGAAAGTCATCGAATAAAACAGAAGTAATATCCAGCGTGCCCCAAGGAAGTGTTATATGCTCTCTATTGTTCCTTATGTATATTAACGACGAAGGAGACAATCTTAGTAGCCCGCTTATATTATTTGCAGATTATGCTGTCATTTACCGTCTTGTAAATTCATCAGATGACCAAAACGAATTGCAAAATGATTTAGATAACATATCTGTATGGTGCGGAAAGTGGCAGTTGACCCTGAATAAAGAAAAGTGTGAAGTTATTCACATGAGTACTAAAAGAAATCCGCTAAATTTCGATTACGCATTAAGTCACACAAACCTGAAGGCTGTAAATTCAACTAAATACTTAGGGATTACAATTACAAGTAACATAAATTGGAACGATCACATAGAAAATATTGCGGGTGGAGCAAATCAGAGACTGAGATCCATTGGCAGAAAGAAGGTGCAACAGATCTACTAAAGAGACTGCTTACACCACGCTTTTCCGCCCTATTGTGGCGTGTTGTTGAGCGGTGTGGGATGCGCATCAGGTGGGACTGACGGATGACATCGAAAAAGTACAAAGTAGGGTAGCTCGTTTTGTATTATGGCGAAATAGGGGAGGTAGTGCCATAGACAAGATACGTGAACTGAAGTGGCAATCATTAAAAAAAATGGTTCAAATGGCTCTGAGCACTATGGGACTCAACTGCTGTGGTCATCAGTCCCCTAGAACTTAGAACTACTTAAACTTAACTAACCTAAGGACACCACACACATCCATGCCCGAGGCAGGATTCGAACCTGCGACCGTAGCAGTCGCAATCATTAAAACAAAGTCGTTTTTCGTCGCGACAGGATCTTGTCATGGAATTTCAGTCACCAGTTTTCTCCTCCGAATGAGGCAACATTCTGTTTGCACCTACCTACATAGAGAGGAATGATCAACACGATAAAATAAGAGCATAAGGGCACGCATAGGAAAAATTTAAGTGCTCGTTTTTCCCGCGCGCCATTCGAGAATAGAACGGTAGAGACAGCTTGAAGGTGGTTCATTGAACCTTCTGCCAGACTCTTAATTGTAAACAGCAGAGTAATCACGTAGATGTAGATGTAGAATTAAGGAGTTTATTGAATAAAGATCCCAGGAAAATCTAATAAACAGAGAGAGAGCTTTGAATTTAAACGAGGTTTGGTATTCGGTACCGAATTTATTGTCTCTCTGGGCATCGCATCCACAAGAGCTGTGAAACGCTGAGGAAATGAGCGCTTAGCGGAATATCGATGCGAGCTCCAAAAAACAAAAGAGCACCAAAGAGCGCAATGGGAACCGGAAGTGGAACTCGACTATAAAGTGCGGTGCGAGACCAACAAATGTTCACAGTTTGGTTAGAGTGCAGGCGGGGAGTACACTTAACAGCAAAACTCGCAGCAGCTGAAAATGACTGCAGGACTGCTGGACGATATGCTGTGCATAAAACGGAAACAACAGCGCCGCTGAACGCCCGGAAACACATCATTAATCAATCACGCCGAGGGAACCTGAGAAATCACATTGAAGTACATACCTTTAGCATTTACCGGCTCCAGGTAAACAAAAAAATTACAGTCACACTATTTTGCTGAAAATTGACATGTTGAGAATCATGGTTGTAATACTATAAGTTTTGTAAATGAAACAGCGACCAGCCACAAGTATGGTTTAAGGTTTATTTGGATCAAACCATGAACAGTCTTTGATTTTTTTCAAATTTATCTTCAGACGGTTATTACACGTTTCGTTGTTTTCTTCCTGCGGCCTCTTTTTGTATCCGCTGGTTACGAATAAAAAAAAATGGCTTTGACTTCAAAATGGTTCAAATGGCTCTGAGCACTATGGGACTCAACATGTGTGGTCATAAGTCCCCTAGAACTTATAGCTACGTAAAACTAACTAACCTAAGGACATCACACACATCCATGCCCGAGGTAGGATTCGAACCTGCGACCGTAGCGGTCGCGCGGTTCCGGACTGAGCGCCTAGAACCGCTAGAGCACCGCGGCCGCCTGGCTTCGAGTACTATGGGACTTAACTTCTGAGATCATCAGTCCCCTAGAACTTAGAACTACTTAAACCTAACTAACCTAAGGACATCACACACATCCATGCCCGAGGCAGGATTCGAACCTGCAGCCGTAGCGGTCGCGCGGTTCCAGAATTTTTAATTCGAGAATATTCCGTGACATTTGTTTTGCTTTTGTTGATGTTCATCTTATAGTCTCATTTTAAGACACTGCCCATTCTCTTCAACAGCCGGCCGATGTGGCCGAGCGGTTCTAGGCGCTACAATCTGGAACCGCGCGACTGCTACGATCGCAGGTTCGAATCCTGTTTCGCTTATGGATGTGTGTGATGTCCTTAGGTTAGTTAGGTTTAAGTAGTTCTAAGTTCTAGGGGACTGATGACCTCAGCAGTTAAATCCCATAGTGCTCAGAGCCATTTGAACCATTTTTGAACTGTAGCGCCTAGAACCGCTCGGCAACCAAGACCGGCGTGGTTACGCTCACAGTATGAGTAACCTAACATCTTTAAGACTGTAAGATCTTTGAAAACAATCTTTATGTTACTCACGAGAAGCCGGGCCAGGCTTTGTAAATGTTTATCGTGTGTGCTGCCGCTAAATAGATCATCTAGTGGTGTAAGGTGTTTTTCAGTAAACTAAAGCACTTGCATATTAGAAGTCTGCAAATATGTTGATTTCAAAATTCACAACAAACACATAGGGCGACTTTGTCACACAGACGCATACAGCAGGTAAGGTTTCATTGCGTTTCACGTTTAAATAACTTTAAAACTTTTTCTTAAACGCTTCGCTAGAAGTGATAAGAAATAAATCTGTCGTTAATTTTACCAAATAGGGAAAAATGTTTTCCTAGTGCAGCAAATCACCAACGGACAAAAATCGAGGCCCCAACAAGAAAACAACAAATTGTGTAACAATCATCTGAAGGTTGATTTGTAAAAAATCCGAATCCGGTCATGGTTTGATCAAACCAAACCTTGAGGACCATCCTTGTGGCTTGTTGCTGTTTCTCTTCATTGTGGTGATGCAAAGTTCGAACGAAACTTTCAAAAGGCTAGAAACAATTTAATTTATTAAAACTTTTCGCTGAGTGGTAGGTGTTGTTAGATTGAGGACAGCTGACCCTAGTAAGGAGTGGAGGGCTCAAAGAACAACATAGGGAAGAAAAATAACAATTTAAAAGTGTAATTTTCGCAAAGTAATGGCCGCTCATAGGCGTCGTGTTACGTGGCGAGTCGTCCTGCAGCCTGCTTTGCAGCTTGGTCGCTGACTGGCTCTCTGTGATGTTGCAGGTCCAACCTGACGCAGCGCTTCCTGGTGACGGATGAGGCTCTCGCCGCCATGGACTCGTGGCCCACAGTCTCGCTGCCGGGCTTTGAGGGGGAGCTCAACAAGTCCTCCTTCATCAACAGACTCATAGAATTCAGGTAGGTGCTCGCAAACACTGCCGCAATAAACACGAAGTACAGCTTACTGTCATCAGAAACGGCTGTTAGCTGATAACAGAGCTGCGCCGAGCTAGTCTTCCAACTAAAGATCACATCAGACTGACATCAAACCATGGGATATGCACTACATTAGCTTTCTCCATTGCAACTTTGTGGTCTCACAGATGATACACTATTGGAGACAATTAGGTTGGTCTAACCCTCTGTGATGCACTTACAGAGTAATTTAGCGTGCCATGTTTGAAAGTAAAATGAAGTTCAAGAGCAACAAAGGCTTTGCTTCAGTCTGAAGAGTACCTTTAGTAAAGCACATGCTATGCTAAGATTTTGCGGAAGCCTGGTTGGTGGTAGTGAAACAGTAGGTATCTGAACACAGAGCAAGTATTCGACGGCCTTGCACAGTGTGAGAAGAATATCATTGGCGCGGTAATCAGAGAGTTCCTGTCTTTGAGTTTCGTAACAATATGTTTTTTTTCGGTATGGGGTTGTTAGCACCATGATCAACCTCCAACCTGGAGGGCATGGATTTGTATCAGGTTTATTCTCTTAGGGATACTGGCTTCACCACTCCTTTAGAGCCCTCTCTGCCCTGTGTTGTAGGAACTTGAAAAAAAAAAGGTGGGTGGTAACTGTAACATCTCCGTTTTTTATCCCGACCTGATCTGATCGAATAGCAGCCCAATATTTATTATTAACATGACCGTGAACCTAATGGGCTAGTAATCGTAATTGACTGCTACGGAAGTTGTTACTTTCCAGTTCGTCTGTTCAATACTATAATACTGAATGTATGGTAATAAGGAACAGCAACACAGTTTTACAAATTACGAACTTATATTCTTCTCAAAACACAAAAAGGAGACAGCCACTGCCTTCGTCATACATATCTAATAACGGCTAATCTCAGCACAGGCTTTCTTCATTTGCCATTATCGTCACACGCTAATCCATCACTGCATCCAACACTGCAATCCAAGGTTAGGCCGGCGCGGTAGACGCGAAACTAGTAACGTCACTGATCACTTTTATAAAGATACTTCATCACTTTCCCGGTGTTTATTATTTATGGGTCTAACTAAGGCGATGGTGACACCCTTCTCGGTTAAAAACCCTGTATTCCCATAATGACCTCCCCACACACACCATTCCCGCCAACCACTATGGCGCATCTCGACACTCGCTCTCGCAACATTTCACAATCGATTGTTCGCCCTATCGACCTGTGCCGAGTGCAAAGTTATAGTAAGGGCCTACGGACCTCTTACATAACGTATGGCTCAGAAACATGGAGAATGACTGTAGCACAAGAGGCGCACTTGAGAAGATGGGAGAGAAAAATATTAAGAAAGATTTTTGGAGCCGTGTATGAGGCGGGTCAATGGAGGATAAGGAGAAACAAGGAACTGCATATGGTGACTGAAATTAAGTGTAACAGACTGAGATGGCTGGACCATTTAGAGCGAATGTCGGAGGTTCTAGCTGTCAAAAAGATTTACACAGGAAATCCAGGTGGCAAAAGGAGCGAAGGGAGACCCGGAAACGATGGCTGGAGGATGTGGAAAGTGATTTGAGAAAGATTGGACTCAGGAGATGGAGGGAATGAGCAGGAAATAGTCAGAACTGGGCAGTGATCATCACAGAGGCCAAGGCCCTACATGGGCTGTAGCACCAAGAAGTAAGTAGGTTATCAGATGGTGCCGTTGGACAGTCTGTCTTGGTTTAAGTATTCCCTGTTTCTAGGCCGCTGTTAAATGTTAGTATCTTTAAAGCAGACAGATGTATTTATTTTTCCTCCTTAAGTGCTATCTATTTCAAAGAAAAAAGGTGTTAGCCCTATCACATAGCGTCGCAGATGATACAGAGTGTTCGTTTTAGTTTGAGACAACTAAATATCTCCAAAATGACGCACGTATGAAAAAAAATGTTCCAGGTGAGAAGTTAATGTTAATAAAAGAGACGTCCCTCTGCGCTGCCACCTTCTCATCAGCCCTCCTGCGTGGGTGGGGCTCAACTTTGCATTTTCAAAAAGAAACCGTTGTTGCATGTTCGGATTCTACATCAACACATACATTTCAAGTCACTTATGTCTCCCATTCACAACCTTTATGCTCCCACAAGTCGTGTTTCCCGCGCAGGATGGCAAATATTAAGCCGTTATTTTAACATGTTGAGGTAGGATGCATTAATGGTTAATGTCTGTGTTTATACAGTGACTGCATCTTCAAAAGACAGTGCCCTTCAGACATGCATGAATTTTGATGATATCGTTTGGCTCGATGAAACATGGTTGAATTTTTTTAAAAATGCTGGAAAGAATGCTGGACCCACAAGACCATTAGCGGCTGTACGACAGATCCGATCGGCAAGGGAAAGAGAATTATTGTAGCGATTACCGGATGTTCAAAACTTTCATTCCTGATTGTCTGCTCTTATTAATTCCTAATAGGACCTCCGACTGCTACGTAGACGTGATTTTGTGGACTGCCTTGCTTCGAAACTTAACCGAATAACCCTGTAATTGGTGTGGATAACGCTCCATATCACTGTGTTATGCAATATCTGGTGCCCACAAAGGCAACGAGGAAGAAGGACATCGTTTGCTGGCTAGAGAAACGTAACACACTTGTTGATCGCCATATGAAAATCGCATGATTAACAGAACTTGTATCGCAACGCAAACCTGTGTGTCCAGTTTACCTTATGGATAAAATAGCACAATAATGTGGGAATAACGTGCTCAGATTGTCACACCGTACCACTGCCATTTGAACGTATTAGAACACATTTGGGATCATATCAAACGTCCATTATTGCAGAGAATTTATAAAAAAATACCTTGACTGAAGAGGGATGCGTTTTGACAGACGCAGTCAAAACAATTACACCAGATGACTGGCAAAAAGCAGTGAAACTTGTGTAAGGAATGATGCGGGAAACATAAAATAAATCAGGCATGATAACAACACCGCATCGAAGACTTGATTGCATCTATCAGTACGAACAGCGACGCCGACAATTCCAATGACTCTGCTGTAACTGGTATTTTCCCGTTGCACCAGGCTAGTGTGTAGCTACTTTAATGTATTTCTCACTGCCATTAAATCTTACGTTTGTGAATCTATTTCGATTACATCCTCTTTCTTCTAGCGAGACTAAGAAATGTTGTTCAGCCAGCTCCTGTCACCTACTTATGGTAAGTTAGGCTGCAATTTAAAATAAATTTCATTTTGTGTACACATCAAGAAGTTATTTCACTGTCGGAAATAGTTTTCGTTACATGTAATGACAAGAAAGAACCCTTCCCAAACATAAAAAATTCTCCAATTTTAATAACAAACTTAAACCCGCCGTAAGATACCTGACTGATCTAGAAATAATTCTAAGAGATGCCTCATACGTGAATTTCAGAATTTTTACATTATTTTTGTAGGAGACAGAGATTTTAAACTTCATGCTTATTAAGAAGTTGAATATTAACATAGTTGGGTAAAAACGGCGTTTCCAAAAGCTTGTATACAGCAAATGCATTACAGTATGGAACAATGAAAAGATTCGTTGCTGAGCCAAGGATCAACTGCTTTCCTTTCTCTGCTACGCTACACTTCAAATGAACCTGCCTTTTCGAATTTTGTAATCATTTTCTCCAGACCATTATCATACATCGGATCAAAGCCTTTTTTCATACACCTGAGTGTCCGGAACTTCTGCAGGGCTACAGGTTCACAGTCACCTTCTCGTAAAAGAACTTTACTAGCAGCGCGCAACCTTCATGGAGAAAGCAGTTTTGGGAGTCTCGGACGCAAACTGAAGAACAGCCGTTTGCCGCGCGTCTCTTGGTGTGCATGTTACGACGCTTACAGCACCATCTGTCGGTCAAATTTTCGTTAATTTTTTTCCCATGACGTCCCCCCCCCCCCACACCCCCCATCCCAAACCCACACCCCCCAATGCCCCCTCGTCAATAACATGCTGTTCAAATTTGACGTCTTTCTGAGCAGTGGTCCTATATGTCGTTTTTAAGCTGTATAATATGTAATGTAGGTTCACTTTTTCGTTTTGAGAGAAATGAGACTGTAAAAGAAACTTTAAAGGCATACGAACATCCAGTAGTACCCCCATGCGTTGACCGTCACGCTTCTAGGGATGTGTTCCACAATACTGGTCCTACATGTAAGTTATATCAGTTATGGCTACAGTACCATATGGACACAAGACTATGGAGTCACCAAATTCTCCCAATTACATGCCACTTGTGGCACAACTAACAAAGGGAGGGCACGACGTTGGGATCACAGATTAAATTCAGATTTCATACGTCTTTAGTAGGCCACTAAAATAACATAATGCGCAAATAATAAGGTGCACTACTCTGGCAATTCGGAGAAAATCGCAATAGAAGTTTTACTCGTCTATTATGTATCTGATGTATCTGTGCGAAGGTACCGTCCGTAAGTAATCGTTGTGGTCCAGTTCCGCTTCGAGCGCCCAGCGGGAAGGTTCTTGTTTATTTCACTTGCCGCAGCGTCACTTGTGTGAAGTTTTCCTTAAAGCTCTGTATAAAGGATACAGAGCCTATACAGTTAGTTAGTTTCCTCGTTAGTGTTTTCCCTGCCGACTGAGTCGCAGCGCCTCCGCCTCGCCTTACTGTCTGCCTGTGTTCTCTACCTGCAGCGGCATCGGCCACTTCGCTACGGCCACCATGGTTTCCACGTGTATTCCTCGAAAAGGTACTGTGAGCTTTACTTTCAATGAATTAACGCGACACATGCAGCCCGGGTCTC
Source organism: Schistocerca gregaria (assembly GCF_023897955.1). Taxonomy (NCBI): domain Eukaryota; kingdom Metazoa; phylum Arthropoda; class Insecta; order Orthoptera; family Acrididae; genus Schistocerca; species Schistocerca gregaria. The sequence continues at coordinate 679,108,889 of NC_064922.1, forward strand.
TAGAAATCCACGGTTCCCTTGTCGATAAAATTCCTGTGGTCTTTGATCAGGTCTACACCGCTTATTTTGACGCAGACGAGTGCGTGTTTTACGTGAAATTACTGTCGCGACATGGTTCTCAAGTTACGTTCAAGCAGCGCGATAGTTCCGTTAGTATGGTGTCACTCGCAGATCCTGAAATTGACTGTACCAACGTTCGAATGTTCAACCTCCCGCCGGTGGATGATGACAAATTTTTAAAGGACATATTGACTGCTTATGGCAACGTGAAAAACGTCCGTAGCGAACGTTGGTCTACTCAACATAGATTACAGTGTTACAGTGGAATTCGTTCCGTGGAAATACATGTCAAACGCAATATTCCATCACATTTATATGTGTGCGGTTACCGCGTTCGATGCATGTATACTGCTCGAGAGGGAATCTGCTTCCTATGTAATGAAAGTGGACACATTCGGTCTAATAGGTTTTCATATTAAAGCCGTCATTAGTGCAGTGACGGTTGCTAATCTTGTTCCTCCCACTCCCGCCGTCGGACCTACTTTTACTTCGGATCGTAATGAACAAAAAGTCAGTTCCGATAACGATGTACAGGAATTTACCTCCTCAATAGGTTCAAAATCCTATTGACCACAGAACAGAAGCTGTAACAGTGATAAACAAGCGTCGTCGCACTCAAGATGGTGAGGATGAGGATCTGGCTGTGCCTGCTGCCCCAGCATCCTCCACATCGATTGTTTGTCCTGCTCCTCTCGGCGCTACGATACTTCTCGTCTGTGGTGCGGTGAGTGGCGAAGAAGTTCTCTCCAGCATCCCTCCCGCTCGCGAAGTGGCTCCTTCGGAGCTGCCTCTGTGTGGGGAGGGAGCGGAGTCCATCTCCCCCCCCCTCCCTTTCGTCTTTGTGTCCTTCGTTACACTCTGAGACGATGCAATCAATGCTCCTTCGCCTTCAGCCGCCGACGGTTTCCTGAATTTGCCGCCTACGACAGCTCTGCGAACTGTGGATGTTAGCCGTGCAAAGGCAAAATTGTTCACCTTGAAGCGAATATAAATGGAAGGTTTGAAAATGCAATTCAAGTTACGATCATTGGTGACGGAAGAACTGACCTCCTTATATAATTTGTTTCGGCATCAGACCCGTCACCGACGCGGTTTTATTCATTCTCTCACTGTATGTAATGGACGTATCGTAATGGCACAAGTTGATATAGTGCGTGTCGTGTAGACATCTAGTCCAGTGAAACCGTTTACGACCTACTAGTCAGCATCTTGGCTACGACAATTACACCTGAGCATAATGAAACGTTCTTAGCTGCATTTCAGCCTGAGGAATTTTGCAAACTCGCCTTCTCCGGTGTGGATGGACTTCCTAATGAATTTTACGTACACTTTTGGCCGTTGTTGGAAGCTACCTTTTCGTCCTTTCTGAATGAAGTGTTACAGGGGAGAGCAGTGCCGACCTCGTTCAAAGTGGGAAAAATTGTTTTAATCCCCAAACGCCCTGGACCGGCTGCCCCTGATAGCCTTACCTCAATTACTTTGTTAAACTTTGATTTAGACTGTGGCGAGGGTAGTTCATAGCAGGATGCCGGCTCTGATGGAGACGATTGTTGCAAAACATCAAAGCAGCGTACCTGGTAGCACCATTATTACCTTATAATCGAGAGTCGTGGCGTGGTTTTGGTTGCTGCTGTAAGTCCCTCCCTTGTGCCTTTGCTTTTCTAGACTTTGATAAAATTTTGATCTTGTTAATCACTACTTTTTGCTTCGGATTCTGAAGGCAGTTTGTTTTTCTGTTGACACACGGCGAATGCTCTCAAATCCGTTGACAGGTATTTTAGCTTCGGTGGTTGTTAATGGCCAACTGACGCTCCCGATAAATATCAGTCGGGGAGTGCCTCAGGGCAGCCCGCAGTCAACGTCTTTATTTGTATTGTCTCTGGAGCCCATACTTCGAATGCTCACATCCCAGCTGAGTGGTTGGACGCTTTCCGGAGGGACTATAGTTGTTCCTGGATACGCAGATAACGTGACAGTTCTACTCCGCAAACCTGCTGAGATACCTCAACTGTCGGCTGTAATCGCTGATTATTATCGGAGTTCAGGTGCACTACTTAATGAAGGTAATTGCAGGCTTCTTACTTTGCGAGGTTTTGATGACGCGGTTGTTTCCTGGGCTGTTGCAGTGGATCGGAATACGTCTCTCGGTTCCATCATTAAGTGTTGTCCACTCAAAATGGCGACGCTCAACTGAAAAGTCTGATACGAAAAAAATTCACTGAGCGATACTAGAACATGAAAGGCGTTCTCTTACTGTGCTCCAGAATACTGGATGCATATGTCTTATGCAAAGCTTATTACGTGGCCCAAGTTTATCCGCTTTCCTCCATGATGGCGGAGAAACTACAACAATTGTCTGGTCGTTTCTTATGGAAAAGACGTATTTCCCTTACGGTATGAGGTGGTCATGAAGTATTGTTCCTTTCGTGGGTTGGGCCTGGCTGATATACGAAGGAAGATGCAGATGCTATATGTGCGACGTACTGTTCTTACGATGACTCAAGAAACTCACACAGTCACGTCTCGTTTATTTCTCTGTGTCCGTCCTGCTAGTCTTGAACCACCTATTGACATTGGTCGCATAAATTATGAGTTGAAACTCATCGATGACTTCTATCTTGCGGTGAGCTATTTAGGGGCTGACATTTCATGGAGACCCACCCTCACCATACAAATCCTGAAGATGCTTTGGGCAGCAGTCCATTGCCCGAAACTTGTTGAAAGAAAATCCCCGCAGACAACCTGCGACATTTTGGTTCAATATCAATCTTCCGATTTTGCCGATGCGCTTAGAGCCCTCGTTGTATAACGTAGTAAATAACGTGATTCCAACAAAGAAGCGACTTTTCCGTACCGGGCTTTGCGACACGGACTTCTGTAGTCGTTGTGCGTCTACAGATATGGTACGACATCGCTTTACTTGTGGAGATCATATGGCAAATTGGTCTTGGATTAGGACAAATTTGGCCTTCCTTACTCGATCTTCTGAGACCGTATACACTACGAACATCATACTGCGCCCAGATTCTTTCTTTTTTCGCCGTCAGAAACCAATACCGTTCTGTGGATGCTGGGACACTTCGTTCATTATTGCAGAGGGCGAGAAGAAAGATCACATGAACTTCGAACTTCATGCAGTACATGACCACGGCTTATTGGAAATGCTTGCAAGTGCCTCGGTACGGAGACCTCTTCGCCAACATGTTGAATCTTCCGTCGGCAAGATGTTAGTTAATTTCATTTTTCTGATTTTAGGTTTGTTATTTATGTTCCCATTTGATTTCCTTCGCCTTGTTCTCTCCTAGTTTCCCTGCTCGTTTTGTTTTGTGTTGATTCAGTATTGCTCCAGTTCCATTGTCAAATGTGTATAGATGAAGTATATTTGCACATGAGCGTATACAATCCTTTCAGTCAAATTGGAAATTTTCTTTGTTCGCCATGTAGAATATAATCGGACATCATTTTCATTCAGCTTTTTGATTCCTTATAAAAATTAAAACATGAAATATAAAAAATACAAAATAAAATTTTTTGAAAATTATTAAAATAAAAAAACCTATTATAGATTTCTATGGCGAAGAAATAACAGTTGGATTACACATAAGAAACGTTATGGGTATCTTATACAGGCAGCATGCTATGCTTGAAAAGAAAAAGAAGTTAAAAATGTGAAAAATACGTTAATTCGTCACAGTCGACATATTCTATTATCACTAGGATACACAGTGCTGTAAATACTATCATTATTCTCTGTCCTCTTAGAGAGTGTGGTGAATAAAGAAAAAGAAGATGAATTACATGATGAATAGGAGAAAAAATTCTCGTTGACGTTTCTAATAATGTTACTCTGTTACTCACTTCCAATAACATAAGTATAAACCATTTGGTAAACCAGCATCCGCCGACTGTGATTCCATATCGACTGTGATGCAACATGAAAACACTCACAAACTGCCTTGTAGTAGTCATCTGTTCAAAAAATGATTTAAAAAATGGTTCAAATGACTCTGAGCACTATGGGACTCAACTGCTGTGGTCATTAGTCCCCTAGAACTTAGAACTACTTAAACCTAACTAACCTAAGGACATCACACACATCCATGCCCGTGGCCGGACTCGAACCTGCCACCGTAGCAGTCGAACGGTTCCGGACTGCGCGCCTAGAACCGCGAGACCACCGCGGCCGGCGAGTAGTCATCTGTATAGTGAGGCAAGACTTTTTGATGACAGCTGCTGGCGTTGATTTGAATAATAAACTGTGAACTTCACTTGTTTTAGAAATTCTAATAACCTAACTAGTGTACTAGGGCTTCATCCAGCAACTTCATCGCTAATGAAAAGATATGCATATTTTGCACCAAGTGCTGCAGTAGCATTACGGAATGCTGGCTGGGTCACGAGAGATGAACTAAAGGAATTTGTCAATAATGCATTCCATTGAGAATGCTACCTGGGCTCGCAGAGATTGCAGGAAGATTATTTTTAACGCTCGCCATTTACTTGTACTGATTCGGAAAATTCGGAAATTCGTGGCAAGTTATTATGGGGCCAAACTGCTCAGCTCATCGGTCCCTAAGCCTGCACACTACTTAATCTAACTTAAACGAACTTACGGTGTGGACAACACCCGTGGCCGAGGGAGGACTCGAACCTCCGACGGGAGGAGCCGCGTGGACCGTGGCAAGACGCCCGAGACCGCGGCGTTCTGATTCGCAGCGGAGATAGATAGATTTGTATTACCTCAAACAAAATCTAAAATTGTTCTTAGAATAAGTGTTATGAGAAGTGCCAAAAATTACAGTGCCCGAGAAAGAACAGATGTCATTATGGAACGTCATAGAAAATGATCCAAGTTTGGTATTGTGTCGTAGGGCTGTAATTGAAAATATTGCACCAGAAATTAGTGCATTGTCGTGGTAAATTAAATTCTGTACAGCTCTCGCAACAGCAAGATGCGTAATTTTACCTTTTCAATCAAACAGGAATTCGATTTCCAATTATTGCAGAGTTGAAGAGGCGAGGAACTATTCAGTCTGTTTTAGCATGAAGAATATTACACAGTCGTATGAAATGTACCGCAATTCTCAGTCACTGTTTTAAGAGAGAGGTCTAACATGGTGAAGGCCTCCGACAAGGCTAACCGTTCGGCTCATAATTGGCACGTCTCTACTCTACAACCTTAAACGAAAGAAGCTAAGGTGTTTTGCCCCCCCCCCCCCCCCAACCCCGAACCCCTGTTACTGAGAAAAATAACCCTAAAATTCATGGTGTTCAGTCGCCCAGAATTAATGAGATCGATAAGTGATTAGTACTTAACGGCACAATTAAAAACTGAGCATTTTTCATGAGCTCTCATTTTCCTAGAAATCAAAGAAAGAAAATTATTCGACTCCCGCTTATGTACCCATACGGTGTGCGCCATTTAAACACAAGGAAATTATTGCCATGTAACGAAGTGAGTGAGTCATTGCAAAGCATCCAGGATTAAATTTTTAATTCTTTACTAACCTAAGTCGTTTGACAACTTTATTTGTCTATCTCGCTTTGATTCTTATTTCTTTACTTACCTTATTAACTCTCCTAATCCTACCAATTTCGGAAACTGAAAAAATACAAATAAAAAACCTGAAGAATGCAACTGAGAATCGAACTCAAGATCTCCGCTCCACAGCTAGAGGCCTTTGTCGCAACACCGGCTTCGTTTTCGCTGGAAAATGCTGAAAAATACTCGTTTACAATTATCTATAGATTCCATCAATTCTAAGTCAAATGCGAGTCGTGAACTTCACGCACTGTTTTCTTATAAACGGACGTTGAGCCAAACAACCTCAAGCATCTTTCGTTTAAGGGTGTACACAAGCGACCTGCAGAATTTGAGCCGAATCGGTTGGCCGTCTCTGAGGCCTTCTCCTTGTTGTAAATGATGGAATGCGGTAGAAATCCACTCATGGGTAGTACAGAGTTCAAGAAGCGCTCCATACATTTCATCGATTGTTCACATCAAAATGAAGAAAAACTGAAATCGTTTGTCACTGATGTGAGAACTGAAACGCAAACATGGCTGACATGTCCAAGAAATACGATATCATACTGTCTGGTTATTCATGTTTCTGTAATAAAAATAATTCCTTTATTCCAAGGGATAGCAAGGGGTACCCATTTATAAGAGACTTAGCGATGTTATATAAACAAATGAGTGAAAAAGAGAAACACTGTACACATGGAAGTTGTTAAAATGAAGAACAATACTGTTTTTAACAAATTCGCTTCTTTTATTAACATTTTTTTCTACATCTGCAAGTGTTTTTCCGGTTACTTTCACTAAAACAGAAAATGTGCATGCCATTAACCCGTCCACGGTACGTTATCCAAACTTTTCCATTGTTCAGATACCTCAGTGCATCATCTTTGGTGGATACGAAGCACGATTGGATAATCTTGATGTGCCTGTCTCGGAAACAGCCAACTTTACTCAACTGAACCTCGTTGCTACGTTGTGCTCTCGACCGATTTGATAATTGTCTTCCCCTTGCTCAGCCTCTGCATAAAGTTTGCTCTCTCCACATTTCATTGTTTTAATTTGTTCGAAACCTATTCCTTATTCTCTTGAGGTTATACATAATTTTATAATAATTTTCTTAGTGTTAATGTTACTGGTGCCAGCGAAGAAATTTACATGTTACAGCAGCACAGATTGAGCAGTAAGGGTTCAAGGGGCAGTTTTCCTTCACGCTTTTCACTCATTTGTTTTGCAGAACAGCTAAAATGCTTTGTTAGCATTTGCAGAACCCTCGCAGCTTCACGGTACACACTCATCCATAGAACATGGAGGGAGCAACACCCACGTTTGCTGATAACACATTTCTCGCAGTTTCACAATTGCACGCACGTATCGGAGCTATACACTGATAAGCCAAAACATTACGACCGCTGCACACCGCAACATTGAATCCCGCCAGATGGCGTTGCGGGGCTCGTGATGCAGTAACAAAAGTATGTAAGCAGACTCGACAAGGACCCTAGCGAATATGTTGTTGTTGTTGTGGTCATCAGTCCTGAGACTGGTTTGGTGGAGCCCTCCATGCTACTCTATCCTGTGCAAGTTTCTTCATCTCCCAGTACCGACTGCACCCTACATCCTTCTGAATCTGCTTAGTGTATTCATCTCTTGGCCTCCCTCTACGATTTTTACCCTCCCCGCTGCCCTCCAGTACTAAATTGGTGATCCCTTGATGCCTCAGAACATGTCCTACCAGCCGATCCTTTCTTCTAGTCAAGTTGTGCCACAAACTCCCCTTCTCCCCAATACTATTCAATAACTCCTCATTAGTTATGTGATATATCCATCTAATCTTTATCATTCTTCTGCATCACCACATTTCGAAAGCTTCTATTCTCTTCTTGTCCAAGCTATTTATCGTCCATGTTTCACTTCCATACATGGCAACACTCCTCACAAATACTTTCAGAAACGACTTCCTGCCCTTAAAGCAATACTCCATGTTAACAAATTTCTCCTCTTCAGAAACGCTTTCCTTGCAATTGACAGTCTACAGTTTATATCCTCTTTACTTCGACCATCATCAGTTATTTTGCTCCCTAAATAGCAAAACTCCTTTACTATTTTAAGTGTCCTTTGCTGTCTCTGATAGAATTACAATGTCATCGGCGAACCTCAAAGTTTTTATTTTTTCTCCATGGATTTTAATACCTACTCCGAATTTTTCTTTGTTTCTTTTATTGCTTGCTCAATATACAGATCGAATAACATCGGGGATAGGCCACAACCCTGTCTCACTCCCTTTCCAACCACTGCTTCCCTTTCATACCCCTCGACTCTTATAACTGCCATCTGCTTTCTGTACAAATTGTAAATAGCCTTTCGCTCCCTGCGTTTTGTCCCTGCCACCTTCAGAATTTGAAAGAGAGCATTCCAGTCAACATTGTCAAAAGCTTTCTCTAAGTCTACAAATGCTAGAAACGTAGGTTTGCCTTTCTTCTGAGATAAGTCCTAGGGTCAGTATTGTCTCACGTGTTCCAACATTTCTACGGAATCCAAACTGATCTTCCCCAATGTCAGCTTCTACCAGCATTTCCATTCGTCTGTAAAGAATTCGCCTCAATATTTTGTAGCTGTGACTTATTAAACTGTTAGTTCGGTAATATTCACATCTGTCAACACCTGCTTTCTTTGGGATTGGAATTATTATATTCTTCCTGAAGTCTGAGGGAATTTCGCCTGTCTCATACGTCTTGCTCACCAGATGCTAGAGTTCTGTCAGGACTGGCTCTCCCAAGGCTGTCAATAGTTCTAATGGAATGTTGTCTACTCCCGGGGCCTTGTTTCGACTTAGGTCTTTCAGTGCTCTGTCAAACTCTTCACGCAGTATCATATCTCCCATTTCATCTTCATCTACATCCTCTTCCGTTTCCATAATATTGTTCTCAAGAACATCGCCTTTGTATAGACCCTCTATACACTCCTTCCACCTTTCTGATTAGAACTGGGTTTCCGCCTGAGCTCTTGATATTCATGCAAGTGGCTCTCTTTTCTCCAAAGGTCTCTTTAATTTTCCTGTAGGCAGTATCTATCTTACCCCTAGTGAGATAACCCTCTACATCCTTACATTTGTCCTCTAGCCATCCCTGCTTAGCCATTTTGCAGTTCCTGTCGACGTCATTTCTGAGACGTTTGTATTCCTTTTTGCCTGCTTCACTTACTCTTGTATTTTCTCCTTTCATCAATTAAATTCAGTATCTTTTCTGTTAACCAAGGATTTCTACTAGCCCTCGTCTTTTTACCCACTTGATCCCCTGCTGACTTCACTATTTCATCCCTCAAAGCTACCCATTCTTCTTCTAGTGTATTTTTCCTCCATTCCTGTCAATTGTTCCCTTATGCTCTCACCGAAACTCTGTACAACCTCTGTTCTTTCAGTTTATCCAGGTCCCATCTTCTTAAATTCCCACCTTTTTGCATTTTCTCCAGTTTTCATCCACAGGTCATAACGAATAGATTGTGGTCAGAGTCCACATCTGCCCCTGGAAATGTCTTACAATTTAAAAACTGGTTCGTAAATCTCTGTCTTACCATTATATAATCTATATGAAACCTTCTAGTATCTTCAGGGTTCTTCCATGTTTACAACCTTCTTTCATGACTCTTGAACCAAGTGTTAGCTATGATTAAGTTATGTTCTATGCAAAATTCTACCAAGCGGCTTCCTCTTTCATTTATTAGCCCTAATCCATATTCACCTACCACGTTTCCTTCTCTTCCCTTTCCTGCTGTTGAATTCCAATTACCCATGACTATTAAATTTTCGTCTCCCTTTACCACCTGAATAATTTCTTTTATCTCATCACACATTTAATCAATTTCTTCATCATATGCAAAGCTAGTTGGCATATAAACTTGTACTACTGTAGTAGGCGTGTGCTTCGTGTCTATCTTGTCCACAATAATGGGTTCGCTATGCTGTTTGTAGTAGCTTACCCGCACTCCTATTTTTTTATTCATTATTAAACCTACTCCTGCATTACCCCTATTTGATTTTTTATTTATAACCCTGTATTCACTTGACCAAAAGTCTTGTTCCTCCTGCCACCGAACTTCACTAATTCCCACTATATATAACTTTAACTTATCCATTTCCCTTTTTCCCTGCCCGATTAAGGGATCTGACATTCCACGCTCCGATCCGTAGAACGCCAGTTTTCTTTCTCTTGATAACGACGTCCTCTTGAGTAGTCCCATCCCGGAGACCCGAATGGGGGACTATTTTACGTCCGGAATATTTTACCCAAGAGGATGCCATCATCATTTAATCATACAGTAAAGGTGCGTGCCCTTTACGGCTGTAGTTTCCCTATTGCTTTCAGCCGTTCGCAGTACCACAACAGCGTTACAAGGCCAGGATCAGTCAATCACCCAGACTATTGCCCGTGCAACCTCTGAAAAAGCTGCTGCCCCTCTTCAGGAACCACACGTTTGTCTGGCCTCTCAACATATACCCCTCCGCTGTGGTTGCACCTACGGTACAGCTATCTGTATCATTGAGGCACGCAAGCCTCCCCGCCAACGGCAAGGGCCGTGGTTCATGGGGCGAATATATGGGCTGCAAATGGGGAAACCCACGGAGATAAGCGACTGTGACATAGTGCAAAATATTATAACTCAGAGCCTGTGAACGAATATATCGGAAACTACGAAGCTGGTCAAATGTTCACGTGTTGCTCTCTTCAGCGTCTACGGAAAGAGACAGACAGACAGTGAAACTATCATTAGGCGCTAAATGGTTGGACGTCCACGACTCTTCACAGGACATAGGGCTCGGAGGCTTGTCTGCCCTGTAGAGTAGGACAGATGGTGGCCTGTGCCACAATGCTGGTGCACGCACAAGTGTTTCGGAACACACCATTCATTGTACATTGTTGAACATGCAGATCCGCAGCAGACCACCACAGGTCTGCTGTGTTATCTGTGTGTTCTGCCTCTGGGTTTCCAGAGCGCAATCTAAGGATCTGATAACCCATAGGCAGAACACACAGACAACACGTCTGGCTACATTTCATCATGAAAGAGAAACAGATGGTACCACACTAACATAAAACAATTAAATAGCACATAGAATTTTAAACATTTTGAAAAAGCAAGGGACCCCAATGACATTCAGGACAAACAAACGCCGGCCGTAGTGGCCGAGCGGTTCTAAGCGCTATAGTCTGGAACCACGCGACCGCTACGGTCGCAGGTTCGAATCCTGCCTCGGGCATGGATGTGTGTGATGTCCTTGGATTAGTTAGGTTTAAGTAGTTCTAAGTTCTAGGGGACTAAGGACCACAGCAGTTAAGTCCCATAGTGCTCAGAGCCATTTGAACCAATCACGCACAGAGACATAAATAAGGAGAAGAATTCATCAGAATTTCCGCTAAAATTTTCATAAACTTGTCGCAATATGCGATACATTTCTCGCTACACAGCAAGACAGCGTAATGTTTTGGATCACGAACAAGGTGCGAAATCTATCTTTCTCTGTGTCCAAAAGTAGCTGCAAACCGTCCAACGTACGTGAGTACATGACGAACTACGTAACAACATAATACGCACCAGAACTGCATCCACAACACACCACAATCCCATTTGTATGACGCTGAGATACATAAGTTTTTTGTCTTTGTTTGCTAACAGCCATACACGCATTTGCATAAGACACGAGGTATGCCCAGAAAAACGGTATTACATAAACACAGGAAATATGCAGGAAACAGCGTGAGACGCTAATTCTTTTTTGTAATTTAATATCGTTAGCTTACGCAAGTGTAATATTTAGCAAGAATATTACTTTTCCTTTGTCAGTCGCGCTATTTTCTCGTCTTATCGACTGAAATTGCAATCCGTCGCTGAGTGAGGTAACTTAATCACTGATAGAATTTGATTATTTGCGTGACTGTTTCCCGCCGTAGCTCAGGTTGAAATTCATTTATGAAGTAACATTGCCTCTTCTAGTCCCATCTCAGTGGCAAGATATATTCCGAACTAATTATGCCAATTAGAGATCAAGACGGAAATGTTATGGTTTTCGATGGCGAAGAAATAACTATTGGGTTACACTTCAGGAAATGTAATGGCTGTCGTATAAAGAAAGCATGCACTGCCTGAAAAGAATAAGAAGATGTTGAAAAATGTGAAAACATTTTAATTCCGCACTGTAGACAAATTTTATCATCACTAGGACACACGGTGCAATAAATACTGTCATAATTCTCTGTCAACACTCATTGATAGTGTGGTGAATAAAGAAAAAGAAGATGAATTACAAACTGAATAAGAGAGGAAAACTTCTCGTTGACATCATAAGTATAAACCATTTGGTGAACCAGCGTCCGCTCACTACATCTACATCTACATACATACTCCGCAATCCACCATACGGTGCCTGGCGGAGGGTACCTCATACCACAACTAGCATCTTCTTTCACTGTTCCACTCCCAAACAGAACGAGGGATAAATGACTGCCTATATGCCTCTGTACGAGCCCTAATCTCTCTTATCTTTTGTGGTCTTTCCGCTAAATGTAAGTTGGCGGCATCAAATTGTACTGCAGTCAGCCTCAAATGAAGGTTCTATAAATTTCCTCAGTAACGATTCACGAAAAGAACTCCTCCATTCCTCTAGAGACTCCCACCCGAGTTCCTGAAGCATTACCGTAACACTCGCGTGATGATCAAACCTACCAGTAACAAATCTAGAAGCCCGCCTCTGAATTGCTTCTATGTCCTCCCTCAATCCGACCTGATAGGGATCCCAAACGCTCGAGCAGTACTCAAGAATAGGTCGTATTAGTGTTTTATAAGCGGTCTCCTTTACAGATGAACCACATCTTCCCAAAATTCTACCAATGAACCGATCCGCCTTCCCCACAACTGCCATTACATGCTTGTCCCACTTCATATCGCTCTGCTATGTTACTCCCAAATATTTAATCGACGTAAATGTGTCAAGCGCTACACTACTAATGGAGTATTCAAGCATTACGGGATTATTTTTCCTATTCATCTGCATTAATTGACATTTATCTATATTTAGAGTTAGCTGCCATTCTTTACACCAATCACAAACCCTGTCCAAATCATCTTGTATCCTCCTACAGTCTCTCAACGACGATACCTTCCCGTACACCACAGCAACATCAGCAAACAGCCGCACATTGCTATCCACCCGATCCAAAAGATCATTTATGTAGATAGAAAACAACAGTGGACCTACCACACTTCCCTGGGGCACTCCAGATGATACTGTCACGTCCGATGAACACTCACCATCGAGGACAACGTACTAGGTTCTATTACTTAAGATTCTTCATCGACTGGATTCGTCTGGATATTAAAGGAAGACATCTCGCTGAAACGGGTGTGCTGACAGCTGCTGACATTGACTTGGATAGTAAAGTATGCACCTCAGTTGTTTCAGAAGTTCAGTACCGTTCGAATAACCTAACTAATGAAGTAGTGTTCCATCCAGCAGCTTCAACGCTAACGAAAGGTTATGCCTATTTTGTACCAAGTAACTCAGTAGCATTACGGAATACTGGCTGGGATACGAGAGAAAAAGGAATTTGTAAATAATGAATTCCATTCAGAATGATACTGGGCTCGCAGAGATTACAGGAAGATTATTTTAAACGTTCGCCTTGAACCTCTACTGATTCGGAGCAGACCCAGCCAGCACACTACAGAGGCCACGTCATCATTTTGCAAATTTTGCCACGTGTCCGCTTTCTCGTGTCAGCAGCAGAGGCTGTTCGTGGGGTTGCTGGCTGGTATGTCGTGGGCAGCCATTGAGAAAGAACGGCCGTATACACCCAGCCGGCGAGGCCGTGGTTTGGGTAGGCACACGCCGCGTGATGGAGCGTCGGAATATCCCCAGAGCAGAGGGCGTGGCCAGGCGGGTCGCGTTACCTCGTTATGCCGCGCCTCGATGACCGCTCCGGCTGCGAAACGGATGGCGGCGCGGCCGGTCGGCCCGGCAGGGTCGTTGCCCCGACCAGCCCAAGGCGACCACTGTACCAGCCTGTGCCGTACAGCGTTGCTGAGTGCTCGAAAGGTGCTCGCTTTACACGTTGGAATAGCGGCTGGTAACTCACTGTGACGGCAATCAGAGGCACGTTTCAGTCGACCTGACCTACACTCACTTGACAAAAGTCATGAGATAGCTTTATGAACACATGCAGATGATGTTAGTATCACGGACACACTGTATAAAAGGGCAGTACATTGGTGGAGCTGTCATTTCTAGTCAGGTGATTCTTGTGAAAAGGCTTCCGAAGTGTACGACAATGATGGTAGCTAAGAAAATGAATTAAAATTTCTTGCTTAGTAAGAAGAAAGCCTGACCATTACACCACCGCAGCAATCTGGTCAACATTGTTGCACTGTTGGCAACTGTGCTGCGATGGTGCCTTCGTAAGTAAGAAGACGCGGGTTCGAGCCTCGGCTGTGGCACAAATTTTAATTCATTTCTTCAGCTTCTGTCATTATTTTAGATGAGACTTAAATGCCTCGGGTAAAATTTAATTATAAGATCTATAAGTTTCCTAAGTGATTATGGCAGCAAGGTGGGAACTAACAGACTTTGAACGCGGAATGGTAGTTGGAGCTAGATGTATGGGACATTCCATTTCATAAACCGTTAGGAATTCAATATACCGAGATCTACAGTGTCGGGAGTGTGCCGAGAATACCACATCACCTCTCACCAGAACAAATCTGTGACCGACGGCCTTCACTTAACGATCGAGAGCAGCGGCATTTGGGTAGAGTTGTCAGGGCTAATAGACAAGCAACACTGCGTGAAATAATCGCAGAAATCAATGTGGGGCGTACGAAGAACCTATCCCTCAGGACAGTGCTGCGAAATGCGTCGTTAACGGGCTATGGCAGCGTACGACCACGTGTGCCTTTACTAACAACACACGACATCGCCTGCAGCGCCTCTCCTGCTCTCGTGACCATATCCGTCGGACCCTAGACGACTGGAGAATCGTATCCTAGTCAGATGAGTCTCGATTTCCGTTGGTAATAACTGATAAGGTAAGATATGAGGAGGTTCTCCGGAGAATCACCGAGGACAGGAATATATGAAGAACGCTGACAAGAACAAGAGGCAGGATGGTAGGACATCTGTTACGACATCACGGAATAACTTCCATTGTATTAACGGGAGCAGTAGAGGATAAAAAATGTGAAGGATGACAGAGATTAGAATACAAACAGAAAAATATTGAGGACTTAGGTTGCAAGTCCTACTCAGAAATGAAAAAGTTAGCACAGGAGAGGAATTCGTGGCGGGACGCATCAAATCAGTCAGAAGACTGCTGACTAGGAAAAAAAATGTTGCTACGATTCGAGTGTGATGCAGACACCCTACCCCAGTCATGGACCCACGTGTGAACAAGGCTCTCTGCAAACTGGTGTGTCGGCTCTAGATTCGTGTTGGCTGTGTTTTTACATGGAACTGACTAGCTCCTTTGATCCAACTGAGCCGATAGTTGACTAGAAATGGTATGTTCATCTATTTGGAGACCATTTTTAGCCTTCTCGGTCTTCATGTTCCCCAATAACGATGGAATTTCTATCGATGACAATGCGTCATAGCCGCGCGGGATTAGCCGAGCGATCTAGGGCGCTGCAGTCATGGACTGTGCTGCTGGTCCTGGCGGAGGTTCGAGTCCTCCCTCGGGCGTGGGTGGGTGTGTTTGTCCTTAGGTTAATTTAGGTTAAGTAGTGTGTAAGCTTAGGGACTGATGACCTTAGCTGTTAAGTCCCATAAGATTTCACACACATTTGAACCATTTGAATGCGTCGTATCACCAGCCGACAACTGTTCGCGACTGGTTTGAAGAATAGTCTTAACAATAAGAGCGAATGATTTGGCGACCCATCGAACATATATGGGACATAATTGAGAAGTCAGTTCGTGCACAAAAACCTTCACCGGAAATACGTTAGCAATTATGGATGACTATAGAGGTAGCGTGGCTCGATATTTGCGCTGGAGACTTGCAACGACTTGTTGAGATCACGTCATGCTGAGCTGCTGCACTACTCGGGGCAAAAGGGGGTCCGTCACTATGTCAGGACTTACCTGACGACTTTTGTCACATCAGTGTTTGTCTTTCCTGTCGGGCGCTAGTAGCCTTAGAGATCGTGCATGGCTTTTAGTATGGCAGTCCTGCATACAGTTACTTCATATTCGCCGGCCCCAGTGGCCGAGCGGTTCTAGACGCTCCAGTCTGGAAGCGCACGACCGCTACGGTCGCAGGTTCGAATCCTGCCTCGTGCATGGATGTTTGTGATGTCCGTAGGTTAGTTAGGTTTAAGTAGTTCTAAGTTCTAGGGGCCTGATAACCTCAGATGTTAAGTCCCATAGTACTCAGAGCCATTTCATATTCGCATCACAGTCGTGAGACTCCAGCCAAAGCGAGCAGCAATATCACGGAAAGATAAACAACATTATCGGTGGGCTACGATCCTGACACTGTCGGACACCAACACGTATTGGTAGACGTTTCTTATTCCCACATGAGCCCAGCACAAGCTCTTGGCATACAAATAACATTCAAATGTAGTTTCTAAAAGAGAAATCGGCTGTGTAATCCTTTTTTATACAGGATGAATCAGAACTCTGACAGATGTTTTCAGTGATGGTAATATGGATCAAAAGAAGAAACGAAGTCCAGTGAACATGGTCTCTAAAATGCATACCTTAAGAGCTATATGCACTTGTTCTTCACCGCAACTGAAATACATGTCTCTTCTACAGAAAGCTCTTTGCTTTCCATATTTTGAGAGGCTGTAGTATGGATCAAAACAAAACAAAAAAAGTCTTGTAAACATCGGCTCTAAAGTGAATACCTAAACAGACTTGAACACTTGCTTATCTACACTACTGTGAAACAAATATCTTCTAGTGAACAGACGCTCACGGCTCCTGAGGTATACGTCCTACAGTCCATGTTTTTTAGACTTCGTTCATTGTTTTGGGATATGTTACCACCTCTGGAACTTTGTCGGTGGAGTTCTGGTTCACTGTCTGTACAGAATGCAGAAGGCGATACTGTTACATATTTCGCGCGGTTGTGCTGAAGTACTAATCATTTCAATACTCCATTTTGTCGGTTCTTTCACGCCGTTATAGCATTGCTCGTTTGGTGGCCAATATTGTATATGTGAGCGTAATGTCATATTATGTAGCCTGCAGGCGATAGCGTTTCGACGTGTAGAAGCAGAATGAATGCCGTCAAATCACATTTACAATGTAATCGTAATTCGCGACTTGCGATCGGCAAATGTGACGTTCTATAGAGTGTGACATAGTTCATACTGAAAACTGAATCAGGTGACAATATACGATAACTGAAGCAGTAACATCGCTGTAAACATGGATCGCTAACGGGAAGTTTGCGAGTTCATTGCGAAAGTATGGCTACAATGCGTCACTGAGCCCCATGAAAGTAATGGTCTGAGTTAGTGCAGGGGACACATGACGTCAATTAAGCATTGTTAGTCAATTCACCTAACAATACGCGTTCTCTGTATTGCTGCCTTCTAAAGTAATAATCTTATTTGTTTTTCCGTTTGTCTGAAACAGATTCAAGTTTATTTTTCACAAATTCTAAAATACCTTAAATTTTATTTTTCCCTTACAGATCTGATGATGGCTGCAAAGTTAAAACTGTTATTGCTCTGTTAAAATGTGATTAGGACTAAGAATTTTGATATTTGTAAAGTACCGAGGTCACCGGTCTCCTCCAAAGGTCTAAGTGACGTCATTTGTTGTACTTTTTATTGCGCCAGTTGAAAGGGAACGGTACAATTGTTATTTACGTATTCCATTTACATAGTTGTTTAGCACGTAGATACTGCTACGACCTATGGGAAAGTTTGGTGTCTATACCTGACCGGCCACCATCTTTGAAATTGAGGATTTTCTTAACCTTTGACCATGGGTGAAGTACAGACCTTAGTGTTTTGATACATAGAAGTATCCTATTTCTTTACTAATATTTGCCAACATGCTGTTATAACAAAATTATGGGCCGTCCAAATGCGTTAACTTCACTGATCATCATGCCCACTTAATTCAATGAAGATCCACTAACTAGGACAGGCCATACTACTTAATAAATGTAAAACAGTTGCTCGCAAAATAATAAATTCGTATTATGACTGCTCGACAGACGTGGGATCAACTAGAATTAACACACTAACGACACAAGACACAGGGCCATTTTCGCTACTTTCCGTTACACAAGTCATTCGAAATGCATTTCAGTTAACAAGGCCGTTTCATTACTGTGTGAAGTGACGATGATAGGGAAAGTGCAATCTGTGGTTGTATTCCATAAAAACAGAAGATAAACTAAATTGTCTAACAAAACTATCACATAACGATTTATTCGTCGATAGGCGTTCATCATATCTGGCAAAAGAGTTATATTTCTCACTGAATAACCGAAGAAAGATCTTAGTATTAGATCGAAAAAAATGTTGAGTGGAAAAGTGTTAAAATTGCGGGATCTACAAACAAAACGAGAGGAAGAAAACATGCAAGAATTATTCATATAAGTACATCGCCTCGTGTCGCATAACTAAGTCCACAATTTATTAACAAAAGCTTAGTCCTACGTTCAGGGAACGCGTAAGAGCAGTAAGATTGCTCTCCGTCCAAATTGGAACAGAGACTATAGAATCGGTAACCGAAATAATCCGTCCACAAATGGACGTGATCACTTTCATAGAAAGGATCATGCCACCTAACAAAATGAACGACCTGTTACAGGCATGGTGCCACACAATAAAATAATATATAGAAATCGATTTACATGAATATGTTAAAAAAATAACTACTAATGTCGACTGCTTCCTGGAAGTTGGAAATCACAGTTATACAATAATACTTAAACCTGTTTCTAACTTAAAGCAGGATGACGAAGAAACTGTGGCTTTTGATGCCAAAAAAGAACTAGAAAAGCGATGTAAATCAGATTGTTTCCTTTATTTCCGTCAGATCACAAAAAATCACCGACCCTGTAAAGAAGCAGTTAGTTATTAAAAATTGATAAGTCGTGAAATAATTAGTAAATGTGAACTGAGGTAGGACCGCCTTCGTAGTTGACTGGTCAGCGTCGATGGCTGCCATGTGAAGGACTCAGGTTCGCTTTCCGATACTGTCAAGGGGTTTTACTTGGTGGTATGACTGGTACGGTCTGCATTTACATCGAAACCTGCAGATATCGGACATTCACATCGATACTAAACGTTGTATGTCGATAGAGTAGCAACCAAAACACCGATTTAGTTCGTGCTGTGTGCTGTTGTCCAGTAGAATATGCGTAAATTGTAATTAAAAGATATCACAAGAGGAACGGAACACAGGAAAAGGATATCCATCAGAGAGTGTACTGCAGATCTCACGGGGGTGTTCGGTTGTCGTAACACGGGTCCCCCGTTCAAATCCCACTAATCACCATTCTTTTTTCAACTGTTTATGCTTGAAACTGTTGTTTGGGAGAACATTTTCTTGACATGTTAAAGGACCTTTCTAAATTTGTAGCAGTGTTCTTTTGTCAGTTTGCTTTCACTTCGTTAGTTGAACGTTATGTACTTATTATTTATCTTATTACTTTGTTTATTATTAATTAGTATTATTACTATTACTTCCGCACGTGTGATGCAATTGTCCCATGTAAAACTTTTACGCAAAAAATAGTAAAAAAAATTTCCTCATTGTGATATGGACTCAGTACCATTCGCACGTGGATCTAACGCACTACCAACTTCCACACGGAAGCAAAATGCGTTACTCGTACTTTCTCATAGTTATGCTTTTGATGTGCTCCGTAGTTCTGGTCTTACTTTTGATCAAAATTTACGCCCGTTCTGCTGGACGACAGCACATAATATGAACTAAACCGGTGTTTTGGTTAATACTCTACAGACATACAACGTTTAGCATCGATACGAGTATCTGACATCTGGAGGTTTGGGTGTCAGCCACGTGATGTTAATTGAGGAGCTACTGGACCGAATAGTAGTGGCTCCATGGTCTGCGAAACGGTCGGGAGAGCGGCGTGCTGACCACACGCTCCTCCATACCACACCCTGAATGCGCCGTAAGGTAGAGGATGACAAGGTGGCCGGGACACATTCCTTGGGCCTTCACGGCCTGACGAGGAGTTCGCTTTTTAAACAGAGTGCAAGAGGAATCGTGACTGACTTTGTTTAAGATTCTTTGTGGTTGCCTTTTATAACTATGGTGATAAACATTCTTTAATGGGAAGTTACAAAACAGCCAGAATGACATTACAACTGACTTGCGGACTCGAGGTCTCATGTCACTGATGCTTTTTTGCATCAGTTTAGAATGGACAAATACCACACAGTTAGTTTTAGGGATTTTTTACACTAAACTAAAAAATGTGACTTCTTATTTACAGACAACAATTATCATCAATTGTCCACAGTGTAAATGTGTAAAGCAATATGAAATGGAATGAGCCCATGAGGTCCATAGCAGAGAAGACGAATTGTCGACTTCGTTTTATGGGGACAATTTTAGTAAAATGTATAGAATGCTAGTGGAACCAATTCTTGAGTACCGCTAGAGTCTTTTGAATCCCCACCAAGTCGGATTGAAGCAAGACATCGAAGGAATTCTGAGGCGGGCTCCTAGATTTGTTACCAGTAGGTTCGATCAGCACGTGAGTGTTACAATGATGCTTAACCTCTAAATGGATATCCCTGAAGAGAAGCCGACTTACTTTTCGCAAATATTATTGAGAAGATTTAGAGATCCGTCGTTCGATGCTGACTGTAGAACGATTCTGCTGCCGCCAAGCGTATATATTTCGCTCATGTAGATGCATATAAACATTCGTTTCTCCGTCACTCTGTTTGCAAGTGGAACAGGAAATTAAACGTCTAGCAGTTGTACAATGTACCCTCTGTCATGCTCTGTACAGGGTCTGGTGGAGTATGTATGGCGTTACAGATGTACTGGGTGGTTATAATTACACTGGTGGTGTCACGAGTGCTGCAGTGTGGGCTGTATACATTGCAGGACGCTGAAATTTCATGGTCTCTTGATTAATCGATGAGCTCGAGGAGTATATGGAAAAAATAATAAATCAGCTTTCTGCCACAAGGAAAAAATATGACGCTTTAAGCAACCTGAATGTGGTGTGGGCGCAGGAAAAGAGAAGGAACGGTGAAATACATGATAACAATGGTCCTGGCACGTTTATTAAGATATGGTCACAAGTTACAACGGCGTTTCTACGCGCTTCAGTCTGGAACCGCGCGACCGCTACGGCTGCAGGTTGGAATCCTGCCTCGATCATGGAGGTGCGTGATATCGTTAGGTTGGTGAGGTTTAAGTAGTTCTAAGTTCTAAGGGACTGATGACCTCAGATGTTAAGTCCCATAGTGCTCAGAGCCATTTAAACCATTTTGGGCTAAGTTACAACTTTAATACGGTCTCTCGACTCAGCAACCAGATACATCACTAACACGGCATGGTTGACACTTGTTCGCAGTACTTCCGGTCTAATCAGAGCGATATGTCGTTATATGCTTTCCTTCAGATCAGGAAGAGTCTGGATATATCCCTGATAGACATGATCTTTCGGATATCCGCACAACCAGAAGTCACGTGGATTTACGTGTGGAATCTGGAAGGGCACACATCTTGAAATTGCCTACTGATGAAGCGGTCGTTGCTGAAGGTTTCTCGAAGCAGATCTTTCACTTGGCGAGCGACACGAGATGTCACCCCATCTTGCATGAAAATAGTGGTGCGAACACTGCTGCACAAGGAGGTCCTTATGACGCGCAGATGTCGCTGTGCACCTTACAGGCCCGCGCGATATCATCTCCTTGAAGAAAAACGGTCAAAGAATGAAGGAACTTGTGAGACACCACACGGTCACGTGAGCTGAGTGCAGTGGATGTTCCTGCACAACATGTAATAGAAAAGAACTCTCCGAAGAATATTGCCCAGTGACATGCCGTCCATATCTATGCGTTCCAAAAAACTGAGGGCAAAGTCACGGCGTTGTAGCTCATGTTGGGGTTTCCTTTGGTGCACATTCTGATTCTTGTAGGGACAGGAGTGTGAAATACGTTGCAAAATCTTTTGAATTGTTTATCTTTGGAGAGGCAATTCCTGTGACACAGCACGAGCACTGGTTGCAGAATTTGAGACATGTTCTGCACGGTCAGCTAAAGCTACAGCAACTTCGTCAACAATTGCCATGGGAATGGACTGCCTACCATTCCTGCTACACCATTTAATTCACCTGTCCCTTCAAATTTCTTTATTGCATTCTTTTGGCCATTTATCACGTGAACCCTTTTCACGACTGTTTGTGTTGGCGATACTCACCCATTGCAGCGCTGCTATTGCTGCCGTCCTTATAAAACAATTTTATCAGCAATGCACGTTCTTTCTAGTCAATAGTCATTGTTTTCGATACGGAAAATTTCAACCTTATTAACCTTTATAACAACAGTGACTTCACAAAAGAAATCAATACGCGTCACCAAGTGACAAAGTTATACCAAAACAGGAACTTACAGCGTCATATTTTCACCTTGTGGCTCAATGTGTAACTATTAATTTTTTTAGCATATTGTCCTAGTACACCGATTAATGAAAACAGCAACGATATTTCAGCGTCCTGTGACTATGTAGCTCACACTGTGGCCTTCGGAACACCGTCAGTTTAATTATAACCTCCTAGTAGAACCAGTTTTGCCTTCAACTAGCCACTGCCTCCGCTAGGCCGCGGGTTAACCCGATGCTGCTAGGGCGTGGACTGGCGGAGTTCAGCTGCGGCCTCCTGCAGGCTGTCCTCAACTGAGTCCTAAGCGCCGCCAAGAGGTCCTCGGTTCGCAGTCTGCGCCTAGCAGCATCTGGCAGCTGACCCCGTGAGCTGCAGGTTCACCATCACACTCGCACTCTGCAGTGGCCGTAACGCCTTACGTAGCCACGTTGTCGCCAAGGTGCTGACGCTGCGCCTCTACTGTGGCCGCCTTCCTGACTGGCGTGCGTCCTCACGCTGCTGGTCATAGCCACGTGCTGCCGCGTGTTTTGCTGAGACAAGCGCTGCTGCCCACGGTTAAAGCACGCCGTCGAGACGTCGCCTTCAGAGGCCGTATCACTACTTCCTGAATAAAAAATGTTGTTCGTACCATTGCAATTTCAATTCCACGACCGCTAAGGAGCTGGTTCTTACCACTCACCTCCTACCTCACTATTATGAGACGTCATCCTGACATTGTACAGTGTCGATAACCATCAGACTGGCTCCTTAATACATTAGGTACAACTGAGGCACCATGAGTCCTCCTTCAACATTTTTAACACATTGTAAGGGGGGCAGGACGTCAAACGGGCCGACTTGGAGCCGGAGAGTCACCACAGGACATTTTAATTTCTAGTGTCTATACTTTTACAAATAAATTCATAAAACTTTGTCACCATGACCAAGAAGGATTGAGGACTCACACTCATCGTAGAGGAAGTTCAAAAACGTAGCAAAATACCTTTTCTACATGTGAAATTTCATCATTTTTTTCACTTATTACAGGCTGCATTTGTTGCAATAGGTACACTTTTCTTCCTAAGTAAGAGATTCTTCGATGAATTTTTTATAGCATACAAACAGTAGTTACAGGTGTATGAAACTCCAAAATTTTCCAAATCTATTACAAAACTGTCGAAAAAATTGAGAAAATTAACTATAAAACTTGAATTTTTTCCAAACATGAGGCTTAAAATGTAACAGTTCTTTCATTTTCTCATAAATTAAATAACCTCTAGAGTTTCATACACCTGTAACTATGGTTTTTACGCTGTGCAAAAGTCATCGAAGAATGTTTCTTACTTAAGAAGAAAAGTGTACCTATAGCAACAAATTCAGCCAGTAGTAAGTGAAAAAATGATGAAATTTCACATGTAAAAAAAAAGTGTTTTGTTACTTTTTTGAGCTTCCACTGCTATGAATATGAATCCTGAATTCTTCCTGGTCATGCTGTTAAAGTTTTATGTATTTATTTGTAAAAGTATAGACAGTGGAAATTGAAATGTCCTGTGGTGCCTCTCCTGCTCCAAGTCGGCCGATTTGACGTCCTAGCCCCCTTAAGCACATTTCGATATGTAACTGGCAAACACTACCCAGTGCAGTAAGGTCAATATGAAAAACAGTTGTAAATGTTTGCCTTTATTCTCTGTCGTGCAGCCAGGGTGGGAAGCTGGCGCGTTTTGTAACTTAAGTTACTCATTCTTTTTGATTGAAACTCATCCATTAAAAGGGAAGTGGGTAAGACACTAATGTCTGTTTTGTAAAGCATGCAAAAAAAGACTACTCTCTCTAGGGCGCCAACATGGCTGACATTTTGCTAACTTAAAACTTATATGTGTGTAGCACAGGTTGACACATATCTGGTTCGTAAAGTTGCTCAGAATAAACTCCTCTCTGCCTGCAACGGATCTGCTCAAAGAACAGTAACAACGTCATCGTCAGTTAACTCATTCTGAGTAGTTATGGGTAAACTGTATTAATTGCTTGAGAGAAACTAAACTTATTAGCCAAGGTCGCTTGTTAAACAACCCTTATTATCTATTATCGGCTTCGATAAGAATGGTTACGACTTCTAGATCTCTATAAAATGTAAATGCATGCCTCCTTATACCATAAGTACAAGTACTCTTCCCGAAACGTTGACAGATATGTGAGGGACGAGATGAACAATGCATCGGCAGGCAGTGGTAAAACTACAATATAAAGTAGTGTGTGATATGGGACACGCGCATGTGGCGAATTACTCTGCATATTGTGGTTTTAATCTTGACTAGCAGATGAATCGTTCATCTCGTCCCTTACAAACCCGGAAATGTTTCAGGGAGAGTACTTATTCAGCGGGTACAGAAGACATGTAATAGCTTCTATCGAGATCTGAAGACGGTAACCGTGCTTGCCGGAACCGGTGATGAACAACAAAAGTTGTGTACAAGTGAAGTTGACTAAGAAATTCGCCTTTTTTAAGTATGCCACCATTTAGGGGTCAAATCTCCATTTGGCAGGCTGGTCGACTTATGCAATATCCAGATTTGTGGGCTATTCGGACGTGAATGTGCCCTGATGTTGGCCTGCATAAGAACGTGAGGGCAGGCATACTCGTTGGTCAAAGTTCTGGTTGACGACGTTTGACCACCACAAGGGTGAACACCGAATTGTGCAACAAGTACATCGTAACGCTTTCACACCTGCGCCTGGTTCAAATGGCTCTAAGCACTATGGGACTTAACATCTGTAGTTATCAGTCCCCTAGACTTACAAATACTTAAACCTAATTAACCTGAGGTCATCACACACATCCAAGCCAGAGGCAGGATTCGAACCTACGACCGAAGCAGCAACGCGGTTCCGGACTGAAGGGCCTAGAACCGCTCGACCACAGTGGCCAGCACCTGCGGCTAACATCCGAGAACAAGTTATGGACATCTACATCATTCTGTGTCATCGCGCACCGTTGGCCGGAGACTAGCAGCAGTCATATTGGGGAATTACCGTCCAAAAGAGCACATCGTCATTAACACTACTACACAAATGGCTGAGTTTGGAGTGCCTCGCACAGTGGTGCTTCTCTGACTTCATGGTGTGGGAAACCGTCGGATATGACTTGCGGTCACAGCTGTTGGTGGCTGAGGGAACTCTGACGGTACAACGGTATGTCACGATCATCCTGTGTCTTCATGTGCTACCTCTCATGTTATAGTATCGTGGTGACGTTTTTCAATAGGAGAATTATCATCCACACATGGCAATTGTCTCTGTGTACTCCTATGGCGAGCAAGATCCCTAGGTGTGTCCCCTATGGAACGCGTGTGTAACTAACTCGGATGTCAACTGCATTCCGGTGCCAGCAAGCAGTTACAACAGTTAAGAGACAGCTTGTCTCAGGAGAGGATACGCCAGCCTTATGACACCGTCCCCGACAACATCAGATTGCGACATACAAATCAAACTTCGCAAATTTAAAGATATTTGTTGAACAATTCACAGAACTCTGAAATATAAAACCAGAGAAGATACTAAGCTGGAACTTTAAAAAACAACGGCGGTTCCCGTAGTACTATATGGAGACGAGACGTCGATACTCTAGAAGAAACACAGAAGGAAAATAACGTCAGCTGAGATGAAATTACTCAGTGTAGTCAAACGGTGCACGCTGTTGCACAAAGTACAAAACACAGTAATAAGACAAAGGCTACAGATTTTCTATTTAGAAAGCAAAATAACAAAATATAACAAAATGGTGTAACCATTTAGAATGAATGCAGCAAGATCGTCTGCCGAGACTGGACAAGTGCTACAAGTCCACTGCACAAAGAAGCGTCGGTCGTCTGAGAACAAGACGGTTTCCGGAACAGGATCTGATGCCTGCTCCATGGTGTCAAGACGAGGATCGTAATCGTTGAAATAACATCACACACTCTCTCAACACGGAAAATTCGTTTCTTTTCCTCTTCTGGAGGCTTCACTTGTTCTGCCAGGCACTGTAGACTGCAATTTCAAATGTCTCTGGAAGTCGCCAGTTCTTCTCGTATGGGATCAGTATTTCTAGCGCTTTTTAAATGTGATTGACATTAAAAATAAAAATGACTTATGTAGTTATGTAGGCTTCCGTGGCAAGATTCAGTTGACATAAAAGTTTCCTGAGTCAGAAAACTCTGATGTCAACTGAAAATGAGTACTTCTCTAACAAATGTACCTAAATAATTACGTGACATCTGTCATTCACTTCTGTTACTTGAGTAAACGTTCTTCCTTCATTAAAATTTTCCTCAGATGAATGCTCGTGAAACTGATGTTTTAATTAATTCAGTATTTTTAAGGTACTGTCTTTTCTTGCGTTGGTTTGCACGTTCGAATTTAGTGTCACACCCAACGTCGTCTGTAATAGCAGGAACATTCTTGACTTGGGACGCAGTGAAAATGATGACGTACAAACTACATAAATTACCACATATTGAATGTTGTGTATCAGTATAATAAAGTACTTCTCGACAAAACCCATTTAGTTATCATGTACTACACTGAAGCGCCAAAGATACTGGTATAGGTATGCGTATTCGAATACAGAATAAGGCGCTGCGGTCGACTGTGGGAGGTGGCACGTACCTAGACATCCTGTCTGATCACCTTCATCTATACATGTCCCTTATGCACTCCGACGGAGTTGGGCAATTCCAGGAGGACAGTCTCTCCCATATTTCGAGATAATACAAAACGTGCTGACTTTCTTTGAACTTTTTCGATTTACTCCGTCAGTCCTCTCTGGTAAGGATCCTACACCGCGCAGCAGTATCCTAAAAAGAGGACGGACAAGCGTAGTGTAGGCAGTCTCCTTAGTAAGTCTGTTACATTTTCTAAGTGTCCTGCCAATAAAACGCAGCCTGTCCATAAATCTGTAAGAGTATGAGGGGTTGGAGGCCTGAACAGCACGTTACAAGGCATCCCTGATATGCTCAAAAATGTTCATCTATGGAGAGTTTGGCGACCAGCGGAAATGTTTGAACTCAGACGGATGTTGCTGGAGCCACTCTGTAGCAATTCCACATCTACATCTACATGGATACTCTGCAGATCACATTTAAGTGGCCGGCAGAGGGTTCATCGAACCACCTTCACATCCAATCTCGTATAGCGCGTGGAAAGAACGAACACCTATATCTTTCCGTACGAGCTCTAGTTTCCCTTTTTTTATCGTGGTGATCGTTTCTCCCTATGTAGGTCGGTGTCAACAAAATATTTTCGCATTCTGAGGAGAGAGTTGGTGATTGGAATTTCGTGAGAAGATTCCGTAGCAAGGAAAAACGCCTTTCTTTTAATGATTTCCAGCCCAAATCCCGTATCATTTCTGTGACACTCTCTCCCATATTTCGCGATAATACAAAACGTGCTGACTTTCTTTGAACTTTTTCGATGTACTCCGTCAGTCCTCTCTGGTAAGGATCCTACACCGCGCAGCAATATTCTAAAAGAGGACGGATAAGCGTAGTTGAGGCAGTCTCCTTAGTAGGTCTGTTATATTTTCTAAGTGTCCTGCCAATAAAACGCTGCCTTTGGCTAGCCTTCCCCACAACATTTTCTATGCATTCTTTCCAGTTTAAGTTGTTCGTAATTGTAATACCTAGGTATTTAGTTGAATTTACGGCTTTTGCATTAGACTGATTTATCGTGTAACCGAAGTTTAACGAGTTCCTTTTAGCACTCACGTGGATGAGCTCACACTTTTCGTCATTTAGGACCAACTGCCACTTTTCGCACCATTCAGATATTCTTTGTAAATCGTTTTGCAGTTTTTTTTTAATATTCTGGTGACTTTATTACTTGACAAACGATAGCGTCATCTGCAAACAACCGAAGGACGGGTGGCACTTCTGCGTGCTCGACGTGGCCCTATACGATATCAGGCAGGTGTACCACTTTCTTTGGCTCTTCGGTGTGTATGTACATGGGTCTTCCAATAACTCAGTGTATAATTTGTTGTGTACACAAAACAGAACTCTGGAAATGTGTAGTTGGCTCGATGAAAGATATTGACATCAGTAAAGGAACTTTGTGTGCGTGGTTTCAAATAAATTAGAAAATTATGACCAAAATTAAAGTGTCAGAATTTTATCTGATATGAAGTCGAAATTTAGATAAAAATACGTACATTGAGGATATGAGCCAAAGATATTAAAGTCAGCTAACGATCTTGTGCATGCAAACGTTCACTGTGCATGAAAGTCGGCGGAGAATTGGGATTAAATCACAGTCGGGGTCATCTCGAACAGTACACACGCCTCCTGAAATGAAAATAATACGACAGATAATAAATGAGAGTCACCGATCCTCCCCCTTGTCGCCAATGACAGACGTGCTTCATTGCGTTCGGTTTCGAATTCGTGCTAATCGATTTTCAGAAACCGTTTTCCTCCGGCACAAACGACTGCCATTCGATCCCCGCGAGAACGCCGGTGTTTGCCGAGCCGGCGGCAATATGTGACCCGGTGGGTGGGGAGGGGAGGGAAGGACGTGTTTGCCACCTGCCAGACGGCGCGCTAATGAAGACAGAGCGCGCCACGGCGTGCCGGGCCGCGCAGCCCCGCTCTGCTCTGCTGTGCTCTGAACTGCGGCTGATCGCCAAACAGTCCGGCCGCCGGCAACACCGACTCAAAGGAAGGCCTCGGCGCTTGTTCGTGACGTCACGTCAGCTAGGCACGGCGAACGCCAGGTCTGTTGCAGGCATACTCATCATGGTGGTGTCTCCCCCTCTGACACGGGAAAATGTGAAACTTTTAGCGGTACTTGACCAACCCACATTGTTCTCAGAGATTCCCGTAATCAATTAATCGTGCAATTCATTACACTTCTTAACAAATAGTGTACTCCCGAACTTAAATTTCCACCTCTTTTAAGGATTGACATACAAAAACAACTTCATCGTCCAGCAGCAACAGAATTCGTACTTCTTTACCTTATTTGTAAATCTGAGGAAGTTACGTTTGTGCTGGGTTGCTTTTACAAGAAACTGTGAACATATTGGCGCTCTTCTTTAGGTATCTTGGTTGACTACGGGGTGAGGAGCACTGAAAGGTAATGAAATATCTTGTGATTGTACACACGTTGGGGGAGTGGGTGGGGGACAGAAGAAGAGGCAGAAGAGAGATACTTGTTTTATCAAATAAAATTTTTTTTTATCTTATAACGTTTTTCCTGTCAGTTGCAAGGGGAGAATATTTATCTTTTCTAATGTGCACGTTTAAAAAAACTTAAGCTCAGCAGTATTTTCGACGTATGAAGCTGTTTTGTTTCCTGTTTAGAATTCCTTTCGTTGAAAACGACTGTAATCTAATGACTGGCAACAGTTGGACGTTTACACATGTAGATTAGTTTACATATCTAGTGGCGACCTCAAACGAAAAAGCCGACCGGTGTGACCGAGCGGTTCTAGGCGCGTCAGTCTGGAACCGCGCGACCGCTACGGTCGCAGGTTCGAATCCTGCCTCGGGCGTGGATGTGTGTGATGTCCTTAGGTTAGTTAGGTTTAAGTAGTTCTAAGTTCTAAGGAACTAATGACGTCAGATGTTAAGTCCCATAGTGCTCAGAGCCATTTGAACCACTTTTTTTTTTCAAACGAAAATAAATAAATAAACAAATGAAACGAGTTCATTGTAAGGGGGTTGGGGTAAGTTTCGATAACAAAATGGATCAAGTAAATGTAGTTTCTTGAATGTAAAATTTCCGAAGCTTGTAATAGGGAAAACCATCTTCTCATATTGATCTACGTTTGTTTCGACAGGATTCAGTAATACAGAACTAAGATTTTCATTTGTAGCTTTACGATAGTAAGAAAATCTTTCATCTAAACGATACTGCAGAATCCAAAACAATACCGAACAGTTTGTCCGAAAATAAGAGACTTACAGTGATAAGCACGCCCAGGCGTTTCTGCCTGCAACAGACGTGGCGTTCCCCGTGCCTAGCTGACGTGACGTCACCAGCAAGCGCCGAGGCCTTCCTTTGACTCGCTACTTAGAGTAGGGCTTGGTAACGGAAGATGACAGCTACAGCACTGTCACGTTACAATACACGAACACAGTGTAGAGCTTTTAGGAGCAATTGTGCCAAGATCTGGAGCAGCGATGCGCAACCGGTGCCGTGCAGCGGCAGTCTGGCGTGTCGCCACAATGTGAACGCTGTGAAGCGGACATTTGCATTATATTGTAAGAAGCTAGGTGATTTCGATTTTAGAAACACCGCAATTTTGTCTGTTTTTTGAAGAATTTAAATGTAGTTTATTGCCTTCGAATTTAGGTAGTAAAGGAATTGTTCGTTCTTTCATTATTTGGCTCTTTGATCGCTGTGCACGAATTTACGCGTCATGCTCCACCGATCCTGAGGTATTGAGGACGTGTTTAAACATGGCCTGCCACTTTTCCTTGGTGCTGTTGACCTGTGTTTACGCGTCCTCTTCCCCCCAACACTCTCAGCGCTGAGGACGAGTTACTTTCATCATTTTTTTTTTTTTTTAATGCGGGCCGGGGGTTTATCAGTCTTCTGCCCGCTACGAATTCCTCTCCTGTGCGAACCTTTCATCTCAGAGTAGCATTTGCAACCTACGTCTCTTATTTGTTCGATGTATTCTGGCCTCTACAGCTCCCTCTAGTACCACGGAAGTCATTCCCTGATGCCTTAACAGATGTCCTATCATCCTGTCCCTTCTCCTTATCAGTGTTTTCGACATATTTCTTTCACCTCCGGTTCTGCGCGGAACCTACTCATTCCTTACCTTATCATTCCATCTGATTTTCAACATTTGGCTGTAGCACCACATCTCAAATGCTTCATTCTCTTCTGTTATTGTTTTGCCACCGTCCAGTTTCACAACCACACGATGCTGTGCTCCAGACGTATATTCTCAGGAACTTCTTCCTCAAATTACGGCCTATGTTTGATACTTGTAGACTTGCTTTCTCCAGGAAAGCCCTTCTTGCCAGTGCTAGTCTGTTTTTCATTCCTCCTTTCCCCATCCGTCATTGGTTATTTTGCTGCTTAGGTAACACAATTCCTTATCTTCATCTACTTCGCGTTCACCATTATGAACGTTATGTTTTCGCTGTTCCTTCTTGCTATTCTCATTTCTGATACTTTTCATTACTTTTGTCTTGCTTTGAGTTATTCTCATTTCTTATTCTGTATTCATTAGACTGCTGATTCCACTCAGGAGATCACGTAATTCACTTTCCCTTTCACTTAGGATATAAATGTCATCAGCGAATCGTACCGTTGATATCCTTTCACCTTGAACTTTAATCCCACTCCATAATCTCTCTCTTATTTCCAACACTGCTTCTTCCATGTACAGATTGAACAGTATGGGTGGAGGACTACATCTTTACCTTACAGCCTTTTAAACCGCACGCTTGCTTCGGTCTTGGTCGCCCACTCTTATTATTCTCCCTGGTTCCTGTACATATTGTATATTACCCGTCTCTCCCTACAGCTTACCTCTATTTCGAACATCTTGCACCATTTTACTTTGTCGCACGCTTTTTCCAGGTCGACAAATCCTATGAATGTGTCTTGATTTTTCTTTACTTCTATATCTCACCGAATAAAGGAGTTTCAAGTATTTATCATACAGCATATGTGCATTTATGTGTGCTGTCGTTTGTAAGTTGATAACAAAAACTCGTTTCAATACCCTGAATAGTTTAAGATATATTAATATCGCCTGTGGTCGAAAGTCGACCAGTTGCGTCAATGGACCTGGTCTGAGATAAAAAATGTCATGTATCTTATAAAGTGTCTGAGATTTTAGCAGCAGAACTGATCCGTGGCAAGTGCTGCATTGTAGATACCTGTATTCTTCAAATAATTCTTAGATTTCTTTTAATTGTTCAATCATTTGAAGGGAACATTTGATACACTTCATTGAAAAATAAATTTTGTATCAATGGCGACAAAATTAACTTTTCCCTTGCGACAACACAAGACGAATGCTATTGTATTGCGTAAAGTCACCTCAGACGCGGAACCATTTGCATTACAAAATCTGCACTGTAAATTCATCAAACCGCAATTACAGTTCTGAAAATTGCTTGGAATTATGTTCAGAGCACATTTAAAGGTATCTTTCAGAACGACAGTAGAATTAGCGTTATCAATTTCCGCATTATTTCTATTCTCTCTACACGAAGACTGTGTCTCGCTGGCTGTTAGTGTTCTTCTTTAAGGCATAGCCTAAGAGAAATATAGTTTCTGTATAATACAGGGACTTTATAGTTACTCAAAATGAAAATACTGAAGATTGGAAATATTAAATGTTTTGGTGACGGCGGCAAACAACAACAGAGTTAGTTCCTTTCTCTTAGACCAAGGTAAGTGAAGAAACAACGCCAATAAACAGCGTTTGTTGTCCCCAACGGCTTCGCTAATACGTTTCGCTTTCCACTATCGACAACATCAACGACGTAGCAGTTGCGGCATTTTAGCTGTTCAGTATGGGTGTGTTACTGCAAATGAACTATCTGTAATATTGAAACATGAGCGTCCCTAGAATGCAATTTCATGATGCGTTAACACTTTCGTGTGTCGTTTGTACCTAGCACCCGAACTTTAAGCATTAAAAGTTGGTAGCAATGTCAGAGACAAAGGAAAACTTTTCTCATGTATGTGTCTACTTCCTTTTACCTCTTCTAGAGGGTATGTATACCTGTTGGCATTCTCGTTCTGGGCATACCCTAAAATAATTTTTTTTCTACATACAGGGGAAGTCGGAAGTCGTAGTTATTCAAAATGAAGAAATTAAAAATTAGGAACTTCTTTCAAATTTTCTGGTAATAGCAAAAAATGACCACAAAGTTACTCTTACAGAAAAGTAGGTAAAATAGCGACCCCCATATACAGCGTTATTTACAGACTCAGTTACTACGATGTGTTGATTTTCATTGCTGAAAACATCATCGACCTAGCAGTTTCGTATTGCAACTGACCGGTATGCTTGTTTTACTACAAATGAACCAATTAAACATCAAAGCCCCTAGAAGGTGATTTCAAGAAATGTTGTTACTTTCGTGTGTCATTTCTACTATAGCACCTGATCGGTGTGCAGGGCAGACGTTGGTAGCAGCTCTTCAGTTCTCGGTGTTCAGGTACTGGAGATTTTAATGCGTGATAGAGACTGTAACATCAATGTTATGAATGTGAAAGCTTCTACTTCTTTTTACCACTCTTAACGGTAACATACCCACATTATTTTTCTTTGCGCACATCTATGGCAAAGTACCTATCGAATTATATGAGGATCATTGGCCTCCATGTCAATTAATATTAAAAATCGGAACTTCAATTTTCGTGTTAAAGTATTAATATTATGATCATAATTCTAATTACCACATTATTTTCAATGGCAGGAACATAACTGGGTGTGCTGCGCACGTCTAGCCGCCGGATATAAGACTAGTATCTAGAGAATTAAATGAGGTTATGTTTTGTTCCCATTTCTAAACAAAATTTCGATATATTATATACATTTCATACACAGCAATATATGAGCTAAAATCAACCATACATAAGATCTGAAAAGTGTGTTTTTACCTGTGCAAACTCTTTAAAATTTCGTACAAAGTTTTACTTAATGTCATGCGGCACAGTAGCTATGACGACTAACAAAAAGAAATTCAGTCCCCTATCGAGCGAAGATATAAGAATGTAACATGTGTAAAAACCATTTTCTTTCATCAGTTTTCTTTAGACAAGCGGAACAGAGACAACAAATTCGTTCTCAGCACTCAGCTCCTGGATGCAAAAAGTACACCTGTAGCAGTCAAGTGGTTAATACATGCTGATAACTTGTATTTTCACAGAAGTTAAATCTAATTTATACACTCAATAACGTTATACTCTGCTTATCTTAAGTTAGTTGTAAAGTTAATTGTATTCTCGCATGTACCACTGCACCGGCTGTGCCGTTGCGGTGAGAGTACTTCGTAACACCGTCTTTTATGTGCGGCTAGCTTGAGCGCTTTTGCCTAAAATTCCAGAGATTAACAAAAATGTCATTCTCTCATTATTTTTATTGTCTTGTTTTGATATTTGTTCCAGTTTGTAGCCGCTTCAAAAACTTTACTACTCTTTTTTCACCATTCTCCATCAAAGGATCCACACATTGTCAGACAACAACACATTATTTCAGTTCAACAATATTGTTGTTATTACATCCTTTACTTTCCATTGTTTGAGTATTTCATCTCAGTTTTATAATAGCTGTGATTTTCAGTAGTGCAATATTGTGATTGCTACACCAGTAATTTTTATTACAGTGTTATTAAATTTTCCGTTTTTCGATATGAATAAGTTCTAGTCCTCGAGTGCAAGTAGTGAAACCGAACCTGGAAAGAGAAATAGGAAGTATTTCAAAGGCAATATAGTGATAAATACTTGTACTATGAATTTTTTATATATTAACAAAACATGCCCAGTCCCCGCGTGTTCTGAGTTTTAATAAAGAACTCAGTAGTGCTGCTATGGTTCCCAGTAAACTGAAACGACGATTGTTAACAAAACGTTACCCGCTGTTAAGTAAAGATTTGACTTACCTTCGTCAGCTGTTGGAACAAAATAAAAAACAAGTGAAGCGCATGACTACGTCGGTACATGATTTGAAGAAAGGCAGTAAACTAGCTATGAGATTCAAATGGTTCAAATGGCTCTGAGCACTATGGGACTCAACATCTTAGGTCATAAGTCCCCTAGAACTTAGAACTACTTAAACCTAACTAACCTACGGACATCACACACACCCATGCCCGAGGCAGTATTCGAACCTGCGACCGTCCCGCAGTCCCGCGGTTCCGGACTGCAACGCCAGAACCGCACGGCTACCGCGGCCGGCAGCTATAAGATAGCCGAACTAATTGTAAAGGCCAAAAACCCACACGGAAGCATCGTTAATGGCCCTGTGTGTGTGTTAAAAAAAAATTTAAAAAAATAAAAAAATTAATAATAAAAATAAGAATAAAAAATAAATAAAAATAATCCTTGTTTCAGAAGCTGCTATTGAAATTTCAAATATTTCTGTCTCTCCTGACACATTCAGCTGCCGAGATAATGACATGTCCACTGACATCGAAGACGTTTTGAAGGAAAAAATAAAGATCAGTCGTAAGTTTTCAATGTAGATCGACGAATCCACCGATAGTAGCAGTCATGCACAACTTCTTTCCTACGTAAGGTATGTTGATGGAGATTTAATTGCAAGTAATTCATGTTTTAGCAAAGAACTTACCGAACGAGAAATTGGTAAAGCAATAAATTGGGCGACTGATGAATATTTGGTCTGTAATTAGTTAAAATGGGAGGAATTCCTCAGTGTCTTTACAGATGGAGCCCCTTTTGTGATAGGCCGAGTGAAAGAATTGGTATAAAGTACACGAAGTAAATCATAACTTACGACCCAACCATTCTTTCACTCATTATGAAGCCGTTGTTACAAAGTCTTTGCCATCTCTTCTCAAAATTTTGGTGGATTAGGTAGTAAAAGGCGTGAAATTAATCAGGCTATGGCCTCTCAATAAGCGGCTTTTTAGCGTTTTGTGTCACGAAACGACAGCACAGCGCTTCATCTGTAAACAGAAGCACGGCGGTTATCTCAAGGTAAAGTGATATCTTGAATGTTTGAAGTTGGAGGCGATGTACTTGCGTTTTTGAGTAGTGTGGGGAATGAGTACGCGGATTTATTTGCTGATGGTGAATGGGTATCTTAACTGTCATATCTTTCAGAGACCTTCGTACACTTAAGTAACCTAAATAGAAGAATGTAAGGCAGAAACGCAAATACTCTGACTACGGTCGATAATATTTAAGAACTTATTAATAAGTTACATTTGTGCATACAGATAACTAAAAATACATCGTGCGTGAAGCTCCCATCTGTATACCCCTTACTCATGTTAATAAGGTGTCAACCAGCTGAGAAAAGCAAATCAGGGATTTATAAAGTTCCATACAGTCAGTGCAACAAATATTCAAATATTACGTTGTCCAAACGGGCAGACACTTTAAAACGCGTTTTAGATAACATTGTATTGTTTCAGATTTGGAAAAGTTAACAAGTCACCTGTAGTGAAGCGTATAGACTCAACAGGGCCCATTGTTATAATGGACAACGATCTTAAAGTATTTCATACATTTGAGAAGAACTGGAAAGAGGACATCTTGGAGGAAACGGAAATATTCATTCATGGCCAAAAGGGGAAAAAATACAGGTTTCAAGAACTCATATTTCTTCGCCAGTTTCAATGCAGTATTGCTAAAATAGAAAATCCGGCTTCCCTGAAACGTTTCTGCCCTCTGCAGTTCCCTCTGGTACTAGAAAAGTTGTTCCCCTACATGTCCATGTTTTCCACATTTTCTTTTTCTCTTAAATTCTGGGCAGAACGTCCTCATTTCGTTTACTAAAAGTTCATCTAACTTCCAAAAGCCATCAATAGCAACTCATCTGTAATGCTTCCACAATCTTCTTTAATATTTAGCTAACTTAACATCAATATTAAGGACGAACTGAAGGAATTTCACTATTTTGTACGCGAAATAACGCATGCCCTCCCAAGGGACAGTGCCTTATCGAAGGTAGCTTCAGTACCACGGGGGAGGGTTTGCGAGCTCCAGCGGAGTTGAGGGCTTTGCCGGCGGTAGCGTAGCTATTGGAATGGTCACCCAAGCTGGACAGGCCTCAACGGAGGAGCCAGACGAGATGTGTGCCACCTATGGAGGGGTGGAGGGGGGGGGGATCTCTATAGGCGTGGTGAAGCGAATCCTCCTAGGGGAGTAAACCCTGACATCAAATCCTGGTCCTCCAAGTTGGCGGTTAGATCAATGGGCCAGCACCCCATCACCCACAAAAAACTTCTACAAGTGTGTGAACCTAAAGCGGAGCCTCGGAAATCGGACAGAAACTCTTTACGACAATTATTGGCAAGTGAAAGGACATTGAGAGTTGGTACATGTAACGTTCAAAGCCTGAGAAATAAACGCACCGAAATAGAGAATGAAATTACCCGACTGAAGGTGGATATAACTATTCTGTCAGAAACAAAAAAGAAGGGACAAGGGAATGAGAAATTTGGAAACTTCATCAATTTTGGTAAACATAAACGAGCAAAAGCAGGCGTTTCCACTTTAATTAACAAAGCTCTGAGCACTTTTTCAAGGACTACGCATTTTTATACGAAAGAACTGTCACTATTACAGTCAAGTTATATGGCACTGAAGTCCCTACAATGTTGCCAAAGTGGACAATTGGTGACGTGTTTGTGAAGTCGAAACGCGAAGGTACAACCGCAGCTAAACCAAGACCAGACAGAACTCGAGTACTGACATATAGGGACTCGAGCATTGCGGACGGTTGTCGTAAAAAGCGGCATGAAATCAACGGGAGGAATTACTCAAGAGCTATAAAATGCATGCAGCAGTCCACGTAGCACAATGACTGTGTATAGGGCGTTACAAAGAACGGTGTACAGTGATCGAGCAGCTATTCATAAGCCATGCTAATCTACATTTGAGGTGGGGTAAAGAGCGACGCCTCTGGATAGTGTATGACGGGAAGCGAGCGATTTGGTGTGATGAATAACACTATACCCTGTGGCAATATGATGGAGGCGTCTGGGTTTGGCAAATGCCTGCAGAAAGTCGCAGGTCGCGCTAACTGGTGAGCATTTCTTGCTCGGCATGTGTGTAGGTTAAACATTAAAATGTTATTTCTGCTTAATATGTTTTGCCTGACTTGTGGAGATGATCGTCTTCATCTGCCTTCAGAGGAAATTATTCTCGCCTCAAGATGGGCCTCTTATGGTGTGGAGGTGAGTTTAGCCTCAGGCTGCAGAGGAGAAAATTATTCTTCCAGCAGGCCAGCGCAACGTTTTGTCCGCCTGTGGTGGTCCAGTGCCATGATGAGGCGATTGTGAAATGGAAACGACTTTTCGTAGAAGGCACGTGCACTCTGCCGGATTCCGTCCTCTAAATGCTAAATTCTAGAGTCTTCGTGCAGCAAACGAGCTGAAAGAGTCTTGTGAAGCGCAGACCGAGTTTCAGAGCTCCATTCTGCACCCTCTGCATCTCCACGATGTGCGAGTAGCGGCCTTGCCACACACCACAACCTCCTACTACACTTGGGTGACATCAATCAATTGCGTGAGTGTTTTTTTCCTAAATTTGTACCCCCCTCCCCCCCCCACTCTTCCCCCTTGTTATATTTAGTGGGATACAGTGGTACCCCATTCATCCACCTCACTTAAGGCTTCCCCATAATTTTTAAATAATTAAATTTATACACTACTGGCCATTAAAATTGCTACACCACGAAGATGGCGTGCTACAGACGCGAAATTTAACCGACAGGAAGAAGATGCTGTGATATGCAAATGATTAGCTTTTCAGAGCATTCACAAAAGGTTGGCGCCGGTGCCGACACCTACATCGTGCTAAAATGAGGAAAGTTTTCAAACGATTTCTCATACACAAACAGCAGTTGACGGGCGTTGCCTGGTGAAACGTTGTTGTGATGCCTCGCGTAAGGAGGAGAAATGCGTACCACCACGTTTCCAACTTTGATAAAGGTCGGATTGTAGCCTACCGCCATTGCGGTTTATCGTATCGCGACATCTCTGCTCTCGTTGGTCGAGATTCAATGACTGTTAGCAGAATATGGAATCGGTGGGTTCAGGAGAGTAATACGGAACGCCGTGCTGGATGCCAACGGCCTCGTATCACTAGCAGTCTAGATGACAGGCATCTTATCTGCATGGCTATAACGGATCGTGCAGCCACGTCTCGATTCCTGACTCAACAAATGGGGACGTTTGCAAGACAACAACCATGTGCAAGAACAGTTCGACGACGTTTGCAGCAGCATGGACTATCAGCTCGGAGACCATGGCTGCGGTTACCCTTGACGCTGCATCACAGACAGGAGCGCCTGCGATGGTGTACTCAACGACGAACCTGGGTGCACGGATGGCAAAACATTTTTGCAAATGATTCTAGGTTCTGTTTACAGAGCTGTGAACGCACATTGGAAGTACGTATGCGTCATCGCCATACTGGCGTATCAACCGGCGTGATGGTATGGGGTGCCACTGGTTACACGTCTCGGTCACCTCTTGTTCGCATTGACGGCACTTTGAACAGTGGACGTTACATTTCAGATGTGTTACGACCCGTGGCTCTACCCAACATTCGATCCCTGCGAAACTGTTCATATCAGCAGGATAATGCACGATCGCATGTTGCAGGTCCTGTACGGGTCATTCTGGATACAGAAAATGTTCGACTGCTGCCCTGACCAGCACATTCTCCAGATGTCTCACCAATTGTAAACGTCTGGTCAATGGTGGCCGAGCAACTGGCTCGTCACATTACGCCAGTCACTACTATTGATGAACTGTGGTATCGTGTTGAAGCTCCATGGGCAGCTGTACCTGTACACGCCATCCAAGCTCTGTTTGACTCAATGCCCAGGCATATCAAGGCTGTTATTACGGCCAGAGGTGGTTGTGCTGGGTACTGATTTCTCAGGATCTATGCAGCCAAATTGCGTGAAAATGTAATCACATGTCAGTTCTAGTATAACATACTTGTCCAATGAATACCCGTTTTTCATCTGCATTTCTTCTTGGTGTAGCAATTTTAATGGCCAGGTGTGTATGATATATCCATGCTTTTGCTCAATACCACTAAAACTACCTTAAACATCTCTTCTACGTCCTATATTTTGCTCTGTCGAATTAGAGACGAACTTGGTAGTAACGTTTAAGGTGCACTACAACGATTTCAAACAAATTAAATGTCTTGAAAGCTGCCAAATAGCTCTCTTTATATCGTTCTTTCTGTAAATAATTTTCACAAATAAGCAAATACAAAACAGATGCGACACCATCTTCCCTAATTCTTCACTCACTCCCTGGTTATTGAACTGTTTCCTCTATTGCAGTGATTGGACACATGACATCCATATATTTTGGTGCAGGAAAAGGGCCGTTAGACGTTTTTACCAGTACATCCTTCCCATGCTGCTATTAGAGCCTGTTGCCCTGGGCACACAGCGCCTTGTCACCCCGACTGGTCGCTACTCGCGTTGGTCAAACCACGACCACAGGCCCTCGAGGGATTCCATGCAGCACCGACCTGTGGGACTGTAGCTTTACGCCAGAAACAAAGTAGACGCTGCAAGTCTCACGGCATCTGATATGGATAGTTAATCATTCATCAAGAGAGATGGCTATTAGTAATAGTAAGGCCTTTGGGAATAGCTCAGATGTTTGAGGTGTACCGCGAGAGGTGGCCGAAGCAGGAGCGGTGCGAACGACGTCCCATCGTGTTCCTCAGTCGGTTCTCTCGTCATTTGAAAAGTCGGTTGAGATGCAAGCATGAAACGTCCGCGAACCACAGTATGAAGCATACCTCTGTGGCCTGCAGCAACCAAGATGTTCTCACCTGACCACCTGCAAATACAAATTAAAATTTGAGTATTATTTGAGATTTATAGATGCGCATTTAATAGGCGTCTTAATATTAAGTACAAATATAATATATGCAAAGAATACTGGCGTCTTTCCTACTCAGTCTACATGACATTGTTCACTGGACAAAAAGGCTGCGCGAAAACAGTATTAACCGTTGCGACGGATCCTTGAAAACTTCACTTTTTATTGATATATTCTACACGATGTCACTGAACCTTTACGTACTTAGCAGAAGAAAGACAACATTGACTGTACATTCATTTAAACCGTATGATTATGTAGCTTACCGATCTCTTCATTTATCTGATCACTAACAGAATTCTTGTCGGTGAACTTCAGCGTAGCTTCCTTCCAAAAACGATTAAGTTCTTGCTAGGACGTTGATTTCGAGTTGTTGGCATGCTGTTTAAGGTGGGAGTGTAAACCTTTCGACATAAACTCATGTTGAACACAATGACATTGTCTTTATAAGCCTTGCAGAATATCTCAACTGACTCCTGACTGTCACGCAGGGATCTCGACCGGCACAGCATGAACACATTATACAGCGCCGTATGCTGTGCGCAGTGGAGGAACAGTTCAGATACGGTGATTATTTGTGTTTTAAAGCAGCGTCGGAGAGACAGTGGTTTTTGGAGTGGACTGGCTCACGAAGTCCCGCCCGACCTATACACAATGAAAACTTTCGAAATGGGTTAGAATGTCGATTTCCCTTTTGTATGGAAGATGGTCTGAGTATCACACGGATGCCTTGGCAGCAACAGATGTGTATTTTAAAAACAATTCAGTGATCGACATCACTCAGCGGAAAACTATAGGACAAATTAATTATGCCTAAGAGGAGCAATATGAGGTCTTTCGATTGATCCTTACTCTGATAAAAATTTACCTGGACCACTTTGATGTTGATAACACTAACAAGTTACCAATACAGGAAATATTAAATAAGGCTTTATTATCTGTTTTAACGTTAATATACTAGCTTTAAAATAACATTAATAGACTAGTTTTCAAAGTCTGGAAAAACACCACTCATCCGATTTGTATTGTCAGATATTACACTCCTTATTAATACAATGTTCCAACAAGAAATAATTAACGGTTTGTGATGTTCTAGAATATTTGGTTAATATACATACAATTACAACTCTGGAAGGAGTTATAGTCTGCACTCTTGTTGAGTAATTACAACTTTGGAACACAAAGGAGTGAAATACACAGCTAGGACAGATAACGTAACTTTTTTCAACTGGAGATGAAGCTTGTTTCTCGTTAATAGGGCCTTCCATACCATAAAATAATTCTTGACCAGATTTAAGTATTCACATACAGACCGGTAAAAGTTGAAATTTTGTTATAAACTTACTTTTTCAATTTCCATGATTCACATCACAGTATCTGTTTTAAATTATACATACCAAGTAGAAAATAAATGAGCTAACTATTACCGGATGTTGTGCAATGTGACGATACTCGATGCCACAGCATGTCTATTATTGAGGGTACAATTTTTTTCAGCATGGAGACAAAGCTAGTTATTTCCTTTCACCTTTTAATTGTTGGGCACAGCCCTTCATAGACAGACGCACGAATCCGAAATTAGAGTTTGCGAGGCGAACGGGATGCAGACAGCGCTTCAACATTTGGCAGGCTTCAGGTTCCTGCGAACTTCCTAAGAGTAAGTGCCTCGAGGAGACAAAGACACTCTTTTCCTGGAGGCGCCGCATCGCAGAGCAGGCTGTTCCGCCGTCTGCGCCGTCCATCCGACCTCAGCCATGAATAACGCAGGCCCCTGTTTGAGCCCTGAAGTTGACGCGCAGCGAACGCTGGTACCAGGCTCCCCATACCCCCACCCCCACCCCACACCCCCCACCCCCCACCCCCACCGTCCGTAAAGCCGCAAACCACTGTCGAACGCAATAGATCCTTGTGGAGATCTTTAACGTGATCTACGCAACTAACCTCGTTTTACGTTCACTGGTTCACAGAACAAGCACTCAAAATCGCCATTTACTGTATCTTCCATAATCTGACGTAACATCTTACTTTCCAAATGTTTCGCTTGCTTCATACTAATACACACTTTCCATAAATCTGTTGATACAGCTTCATTAACGTACTACATCTTCATCTACATCTACATCCATACTCCGCAAGCCACCTCACGGTGTGTGGCGGAGGGTACCCTGAGTACCTCTATCGGTTCTCCCTTCTATTCCAGTCTCGTATTGTACGTGGAAAGAAGGATTGTCGGTATGCTTCTGTGTGGGCTCTAATCTCTCTGATTT
This sequence comes from Schistocerca gregaria, assembly GCF_023897955.1. NCBI lineage: Eukaryota > Metazoa > Arthropoda > Insecta > Orthoptera > Acrididae > Schistocerca > Schistocerca gregaria. The sequence goes on from NC_064922.1 coordinate 679,151,883, forward strand.
TATCCTCATGGTCTCTTCGGGAGATATACGTAGGAGGGAGCAATATACTGCTTGACTCTTCGGTGAAGGTATGTTCACGGAGCTTTAACAAACGCCCGTATCGAGCTACTGAGCGTCTCTACTGCAGAGTCTTCCACTGGAGTTTATCTATAATCTCCGTAACGCTTTCGCGATTACTAAATGATCCTGTAACGAAGCGCGCTGCTCTCCGTTGGATCTTCTCTATCTCTTCTATCAACCCTGTCTGGTGCGGATCCGACACTGCTGAGCAGTATTCAAGCAGTGGGCGAACAAGCGTACTGTAACCTACTTCCTTTGTTGTCGGATTGCATTTCCTCAGGATTCTTCCAATGAATCTCAGTCTGACATCTGCTTTACCGACGATCAACTTTATATGATCATTCCATTTTAAATCACTCCTAATGCGTACTCCCAGATAATTTATAGAATTAACTGATTCCAGTTGCTGACCTGCTATTTTGTAGCTAAATGATAAGGGACATATCTTTCTATGTATTCGCATCACATTACATTTGTCTACATTGAGATTCAATTGCCATTCCGTGCACCATCCGTCAATTCGCTGCAGATCCTCCTGCATTTCAGTACAATTTTCCATTGTTGCAACCTATCGATACACCACAGCATCATCTGCAAAAAGCCTCAGTGAACTTCCGATGTCATCCACCAGGTCATTTATGTATATTGTGAATAGCAACGGTCCTATGACACTCCCCTGCGGCACACCTGAAATCACTCTTACTTCGGAAGACTTCTCTCCATTGAGAATAACATGCTGCTTTCTGTTATCTAGGAACTCCTCAATCCAATCACACAATTGATCTGATAGTCCGTATGCTCTTACTTTGTCCCTTAAACAACTGTGGGGAACTGTGTCAAACGCCTTGCGGAAGTCAAGAAACACGGCATCTACCTGTGAACCCGTGTCTAAGGCCCTCTGAGTCTCGTGGACGAATAGCGCGAGCTGGGTTTCACACGACCGTCTGTCTCTTTCGAAACCCATGCTGATTCCTACAGAGTAGATTTCTAGTCTCCAGAAAAGACATTATACTCGAACATAATACATGTTCCAAAATTCTACAACTGCTCGACGTTAGAGATATAGGTCTATAGTTCTGCACATCTGTTCGACGTCCCTTCTTGAAAACGGGGATGACCTGTGCCCTTTTCCAATCCTTTGGAATGCTCCGCTCTTCTAGAGACCTACGGTACACCGCTGCAAGAAGGGGGGCAAGTTCCTTCGCGTACTCTGTGTAAAATCGAACTGGTATCCCATCAGGACCAGCGGCCTTTGCTCTTTAGAGCAATTTTAATTGTTTCTCTATCCCTCTGTCGTCTATTTCGATATCTACCATTTTTTCAACTGTGCGACAATCTAGAGAAGGAAGCACAGTGCTGTCTTCCTCTGTGAAACAGCTTTGGAAGAAGACATTTAGTATTTCGGCCTTTAGTCTGTCATCCTCTGTTTCAGTACCATTTTGGTCACAGAGTGTCTGGACATTTTGTTTTGATCCACCTACCGCTTTGACATAGGACCAAAATTTCTTAGGATTTTATGCCAAGTCACTACATAGAACTTTACTTTCGAATTCATTGAACGCCTCTCGCATATCCCTCCTCACACTACATTTCACTTCGCGTAATTTTTGTTTGTGTGCAAGGCTTTGGCTATGTTTATGTTTGCTGTGAAGTTTCCTTTGCTTCCGCAGCAGTTTTCTAACTCGGTTCTTGTACCACGGTGGCTCTTTTCCATCTCTTACGATCTTGCTTGGCACATACTCAACTAACGCATATTGTACGATGGTTTTGAACTTTGTCCACTGATCCTCAACACTATCTGTACTTGAGACAAAACTTTTGTGTTGAGCCATCAAGTACTCTGAAATCTGCTTTTTGTCTCTTTTGCTAAACAGAAAAATCTTCCTACCTTTTTTAATATTTCTATTTACGGCTGAAATCATAGATGCAGTAACAGCTTTATGATCGCTGATTCCCTGTTCTGCATTAACTGATTCAAATAGTTCGGGTCTGTTTGTCACCAGAAGGTCTAATATGTTATCGCCACGAGTCGGTTCTCTGTTTAACTGCTCAAGGTAGTTTTCAGATAAAGCACTTAAAAATATTTTACTGGATTCTTTGTCTCTGCCACCCGCTATGAACGTTTGAGTCTCCCAGTCTATATCCGGCAAATTAAAATCTCCACCCAGAACTACAACATGGTGGGGAAATCTACTCGAAATATTTTCCACATTATTCTTCAGGTGCTGAGCCACAACAGCTGCTGAGCCCGGGGGCCTATAGAGACATCCAATTACCATGTCTGAGCCTGCCTTAACCGTGACCTTCACCCAAATCATTTCACAATTCGAATCTCCGTCAATTTCCTTCGATACTATTGCACTTCTTATCGCTATAAACACGCCTCCCCCTTCACTGTTCAGCCTGTCTCTGCGGTATACATTCCAATCTGGGTTTAGGATTTCATTACTGTTTACATGTGGTTTCAGCTAACTTTCTGTCCCTAGTACTATATGGGCGTTGTGACCGTTTATTAATGAGAGCAGTTCTGGGACTTTTCTATAGACGCTCCTGCAGTTTACTATTAGCACATTAATATTGTTATTCCCTGTTGCATTTTGCCTACTCCTGCCTTGCAGCGTCTCAGGAGGCGTCTTGTCGGGCCTAGGGAGGGAATTCTCTAACCTAAAAAAAAACCGTGTGCACTCCACACGTACTCTGCTACCCTCGTAGCCGCTTCCGGCGTGTAGTGCACGCCTGACCTATTCAGGGGGACCCTACATTTCTCCACCCGATAGCGGAGGTCGAGAAATTTGCACCCTAGCTCTCCGCAGAATCGTCTGAGCCTCTGGTTTAAGCCTTCCACTCGGCTCCAAACCAGAGGACCGCGATCGGTTCTGGGAACGATACTACAAATAGTTAGCTGTGATTCCACCCCGCGAGCGAGGCTTTCCGCCTTCAACAACTCCGCCAACCGCCTGTACGAACTGAGGATGACCTCTGAACCCAGACGGCAGGAGTCACATCGTTCAATTACTGAAAGGGGCTGTTTTGTCACTTTACAGCATCAAAAGAAATTATCAGTAAGGGTGGACGCTCCACCCTCCCCCCCCCCCCCCCCCCCCCCCCCCCGCAATCTGGCAGTCCGGATTTGAGCTTACCTTCGTTACCCAGAATTGTATCTTTCAAATGCCGAGATGATTCCAGACAGCCTTGTAAGACTAAGACCCGTAAATATGTAAGTCCCAAAATTTAGGCGTGATAGAAATGAAGAAGGAGGTGTAATTTGTATCATCGACTGGGAGATGTTACGCAATAGAGTCAACTGGAGTATACTGCGGAAAATTTTAAAGGATACTGGTACAGGCTGTAAAGACAGAAATTTAATAAAGAAGATGTACACAAAGCGAAAACTAAGTAGAGAATGAGCAGACGAAAAAGATAACCACTGGATGAGGTGTAAGGCAAGGATACTCATATCACCGAAGCTGTTCAGGAGACAGCTGATAGGTAAGGCCTTGAGGACATAAGAGGCATTGTGACTGAAGAAGAACGGATAAAGCCGAGCGAGGTGGCACAGTGGTTAGCACACAGACCTCGCACTTGGGGGACGATGGTTCAAAAACCCACCGAATCATACAGATTTAGGTTTTCTATGACGTCCCTACGTCACTCCAGGCAAATGCCAGGTTAGTTCCTTTGACAGGGCACGTCTGATATTTTCCTCATCCTTAAAAAAACCATCAGAGCTTGTTTACCGTCTCTAGTGAACTCATTGTCGACGGGACGTTAACCACTGACCTTCCTGCCTTGTTGAGAAAAAACGAGCTTATAAAATTTGAGGAGGACCAAGAAGCACTGACGGAATCAGGAGCTACAGCAGACGTTGAAGTGTATTGTAAGAAGGGACGAGGAGTATGGAATGAAAATAAACATCGAAGAAACAAAAGTTGTGAGAATAATTAAAGAAGCGACGGTTAACATAATCTTAGACGGGGAAAAGATAGAACACGTGTAATTCTTTCTGTACCTACAAAGTATAATTACACGGAACTAAATTTATACTGAAGAAATAAGGAGGATGATGTCTACGGGGAAGAGAGGATTTTAAAGGGTGAAGCAGTCGTAATGCTATATACTCGTAGAAGCGAATGTTAGCAGCTAAAAAGGAACAGGAAAGATATCCAGAAAGTTTTCAAATGGGACTACGGAGAAGAACGTTTAAGGTGAAGCGAACTGACAGACTTAAGTATGAAGAAGTAAAGAAGGAAAAAACAGGCGAGGAAAGAGGATCAGAAACAGGAAAAAGTCTTCACTGGGTCGTGTACAATGTGGGAACTTTCTCTACAAGGAATTATAGAGGGAAAAGTGGAAGGAATGAATGAAATGAAGGGAAGAGTACTGGATTTCTGTGCGACATTAAGAATGGATGAATATACAAATAAATGAAGGAAGACACTCAGAACAGGACATGATGGAGAGTCTCCAGTTGAAACTTGTCATGAGACAGAGGCACCAAAAAAAAAAAAGGAAAGAATTAGAGCAGCATTCTGATTTATTTTTTTTGTCTCTTTACATTGTGCTTTGTTCTATCGACTAATTACTGTTGCTTAGGTTTTGTAAAAGACTTTTCTCTCTTTCCCGTCTTTTTATCTGTAGCAGCTGCTATGTGTGAAATGCTCAGTTCCCTAGCTGACAAGCCTCATACAGTGCCCGATGTGCATGTTTATTGTGAGTCGTCTATTTCGGTACCCTAACAGTTTCTAACGGTGTCGTTTCAGGCGGAAGACCTACTCAGATGAGAGCACGCTGCCCGAGGTGCTGCACTGGTACACGTCTGTGAACGCCGCCATGTTGGAGCACCTCACCAACCAGATCAAGGAGACGGACAGCAGTGGTGTCTGGAGGTGAGTGCATACTGCAGCCTTGCGTCCGTTTTAGATTATTGCTTGCTTGCGAGGTTGAAGGCATGGAACTAAATGCACAATCGATTTTATAGGTCTTTGACCTTCCTGTCTATCAATCTAGGTACAAACGTAGGCCGACGGAAAATTTACTGCAAAATACTAACTGTGTGAAATATTTTATTGTACCTGGAGTGATTTAAACGTTACTCAATAAATCTTTAACTGGGTTTTCCCATCATCAATTAAAAATCGTAAGCGAGGGTTTAAAAACCATTTTATTACAACCTGTAAATAAAGTTGCAATTTTACGAACCGTAAGTAAAATTCTTTACTAAACTGTTTCACAGCCTGTCAACAAGATAGATACATTTTATTAAGTGTATAATGGGCGTCATTCACGGAATTTCAAGGTGTGCCCACTGTACACGTATGCAGCTATTTGTCGGTCAGAAAACAATGTGCAACACTTCACTGTATCGCGACGTACAGGCGATTCCTTTCCTCACGGCAGTAAAAACGAGACCTCTCTCGACCATGTCTCACGAAGCACTTCCTTCACTCCATCCTAGACGCCACCCCCTTCCCTTCCTGCGTCCAAAATAGTTCCGACTGTACTACTCTAATCCACAGTGTCTCATTGCACTCGCTTCTCATTATGTCCAACTTCCATTGCTGCCTCCTAACCACTGCAATTGTAAGTTAAGCTAGTCACAACAATTTGCAGGAAATTCAAAATTTTCCGACCAATAGGCCAACTATAGTGACAAAGCTTTATTAATACTCGCTAATACATTGAACATTTTCGTATAAAACATGACACAGGTATTTTAATACTCGTTCATCATATGATACATTTAATACTGTAGTGTCACGGAATAGTAAAGAGTTGTAAACGTGGAATATTGTCAAAGTTTCGTTGCCTATGCCGAGAGCCGAGGCAGTAGATTAGCCAAGAGGTAGGAGGATTGCACATATTGCGGAAATGGAAATTGCTACTGACGTTCGATCTTCACAGAATGGGGTGCTTGTGAGAGGCTCATATTGTTAGCCTATCTTCAGATTGTAATAACACTTATAAAGTGTATTTTTTGTGCGAACATTTACATGTATGGAAGTGAAACATAGACGATTAATAGTTTGGATACCAAGAGGATAGAAACTTTCGAAATGAGGTGCTACAGAAGAATGCTGAAGATTAGATGGGTAGGTCACATAACTAATGAAGAGGTAGTGAACAGAAAGGGAGAAGAGGAGTTTGAGGTACAACTTGACAAGAAGAAGGGAACGGTTGGTAGGACATGTTCTGAGGCATCAAGGGATCACCAATTTAGCATTGGAGGGTAGCGTGGAGGATAAAAATCATAGAGGGAGACCAAGAGATGAATCACTAAGCAGATTCAGAAGGATTTAGGTTGCAGTAAGTACTGGGAGATGAAGAAGCTTGCACAGGATAGAGTAGTATGGAGAGCTGCATCAAACCAGTCTCAGAACTAAAGACCACAACAACAACAACATACTTTTTTTGAATGGAACCTTGCCTACTGACATTAAAAAACTTAAAGTAGGGTCAGTTAGAAAGTTAGAGGTGCTTGTTGCAAGACTAGTGCGTGTCGTTTACGAGATACCGTATTTTGAAAAGTACCTTCTGCTCATCAATCGCATTTTCAATTTCTGCAATATTTGCTGTGCAAGTTTTAATGATCCATCCTGTATGAAGCACCGTTTTCCATCTATTCTTCATTGTGTTACTTTTGCTGCTGCCAAACGTTCATTATAATACGCCAATTTCACTGCATTTGGATAATGAGAGTTAAAACAAACGTGAAAATATGGAAATAAAGGGATAATTAATGTAAGGAAAAAAGACCTCAACCGCATGCTATGGTGTGTTACTAGTTTTTTTATATTACTCATTCACTGATATCATTGCATTGATGTTGTTTGTTAACGCCGATGGCTAAATAAATACATTCATCCAGAACGTCGTTCCATCAGTTTATAGCATTCATAAGTACCATCTAAAGACGCCTTGATGATTAATCTACTGTGCTACTCTGTACAATGTTATTAAAAATATCCAAAATTTTATTAAAATTCGCAAGTATTATTATCATATATACAAAATAGCATGGAGTTTGCTTTATGCTAATACGAAATCTAACTTAAACCTCCTAGTTTGGCATTACTCTTTTTTATATGCAGTGGTCTTTAGCATCAGTACAAATTAGGGAACATGAGTCAAGAATTTCAAAATAATCGAACTTTTGTGGACTCGATATTTACGGTATAATGGTATATCATTCTGTAGGCAAGCAATATATCCTTATTCCAGCATCTATGGTTGGCATGATGATCAACAATGAAGCCATTCAGTTTGAAACATTGCAGATGTGTGGCTTCTACATGCATACACTGCTAGATATTGCATGAATGGGCAAAAGGTTTTGTTTATTTACAAATTTCGAACTCTTTATTGCATATTTGTTACAAACTTCTGCAGATAGAGAAATCTTTAGAGAATTTGGTATTAATCAACGTTAGCAAACATCATTCTTGAAATTCTTACAAATGCGAAATCTAAAGTAAAATTTGTACGAGAAATTTCTCAGCAATTTGAAAATAAAACCGATGTTAGGCAAAGGGGTAGGCCATCTCTTCTAACATTTAGGTGTCTTTTAGGAGAAAAGTGCTGGTTTTGGAAAGGAAATTAGTTTCTAGTAAGATAAACTACACGACTGTTGCAGACGATTTTACAATAATTCTACGAAATTTGAGAGAAGCAGTTACTCAGATAAATCTTATGGAAAGAGGAGCCAACGGAACAGGTGGCAACATTTCAGGTGGAATATACAAAATTTATGACTTGTTGAATGTAACAACCCGAAAAATACAAGAGCTGCGAATCCAAATAATGAAAATTTATGACAGTTATAAAAAAAAGACACCAAACAACCTTGAGGGAAAACAGAAAATCGAAAATTTACTGTCTTAGAGCAACCACACAGCAAAAAAGACTAGAAAAATTTTCAATAGATACAAAGAGGATATGGAATATCTATCAATATTGACAGTGAGAAATGTCTCTCCAGAACAACAATTCTAAAACACTATATCTCAATGATAAGGCCAGAATACTTATATGTATGCGAGTTCTTAAAGATGAATTTAAGTTGGACAAAACTGAGGTACCTGAAATACAGGTTATTAGATAAGTAACATTTTCATTGCGATAGGGTCCGTAGCTGCAATGGGTTTTTTGAAGCCTTCAGCTACCATTTTCTTTATTTTCTGTACAATTTCGGCATTAGGCTATTTTCAAGTATTTTATGGATGATTTTGGTAAGCGATACGTTGTTGCTCCTATGACAACATGTTACGCTCATAAATTAGTTGCAGTTGCAACAACGTGCACCTAAAATAGCGCGAACACCTCGAACTAATTATGAGCATAACGTGATGTCATAGGAGCAACGACGTATATGACATAATCTGTTATCAAAATCATCCATAAAATACTTGAAATTTGCCTAATGCCGAAATTGTACAATCGTACAGGAAATAAAGAAAATGGCACCTGAAGGGTTCAAAAAAATCATTCAAAAAGATAAGTAACAGTTGCAATACAAATAACAGATCTTTGGGAAATGAGAAGCAATGTGAAGAGCTACGTAAATATATAAAAAATATTGGAGCTAAGGATAAAGTGAAAGTATCGAATGGATGAGAAAAGTCTAACGAAACAAGTATTCCTGTATTTCAGGTAAAAGAAGTCTGCAGTGACATGGATCACAGAAATAAGAAAAAAACTGTAGAGCAACAATGTCGAAGAATGGTAAATAACAGAGAGAATCCCTTTTAAAGATAAAATGCTAAACCTACAAGGATTTATAAGCAGAACGAATAAGAAATCAGGAATAATATGAGCGAAAGAACGGAAAAGAAACACGAGGAGAAGATGTAGTAGTACTGGAAAAACGGGGAACAACAAAGAAACACGAGGAAATGAACCTTTTATCTGACCCTTGTTGGTCAATAGAAAGATAAAAAAACAGTAAGCAAAGTTCATAATGAATCAGTTCCTGTAGAACTGCTCACGAATTCATGAGAGGCTATTCCAAGATACACACGCCCAAAGACTTTTTTTCTGCACGCTTTACTTTCACCATAAAACGCTTTTTGCAAAAGTTATTTCCTGTGAATAAAATTTTTTGTTGGTGTTAGAAATACACAGTGTATACAAAATCCATAAAATACATCTTTTTTAAAAAAAATATTTATTAGCAATATGTGTAAAACGCTTTAAAATTTTTCAAAATAATTACCGTCGCATCTACACACTTCTTCTGGCACTTCACTGTAAAGCCTCGACCAGGACCTTGTTAAAGAGCGTTGTCACAGCCTTTCGGATGTCCTCAACGCTCTCGGCGTCCTTTGAGCATGGTTTTAATACTGCGGATTAGGAAGAAGTCCAGCGGAGAGAGGTCGGGACTATAGTGCTGCTGCGGCAGCGTTGCCAAGTTGCACTTGGCGTGCTACTCGTGTATGTGCAGAGACGTGTGCCTGGGTACATTGTCGTGACGCAGTAGCCAGCTAGCAGCGACGTCTCTTCGCACTCGGAGGATCATTTTCTTAATCTTTCCAGGACATATACGTGCTAAAGAGCATTAACGGTCTGTCTTTGGGGTACAAACTCTTGTGAACCGCACCCTTGCTGCTAAAGAAGACAATCAAAATCGTTTCCAAATTGGGTTTTCTCATCCTCGTCTTCTTGGGTTTTGGGAATGCTGAGGTGTACCATTACGAACTTTGGAATATTGTTTCTGGGTCGTACGTGAAAGTCCATGTGTCATTATCAGTAATAATGTTGTCCAAATAATCTGATTCAGTATCAACACATTCTGATAGATCACTCGCGATCAACACCTTTTCTTTGTCTGACAGAATTTTCAGCACCGGCTTCGCGCGCATCTTTCTCATGTGCAACTCCTCCGTAACACTGTTGAACACGGAACTTTTTGGAATGTTCAGAGAGTCAGCTAAAGACCGGACACTCAGTCAGCTGTCAGAATTCAACAGTTCATGAACACGACTCACATTGTCTTCGTTTCTGCTTGCTGATGCTCCTCCATAACGAGGGTCATCGTTCATCCCTTCGTGGCCATCCTTAAGCTACTTCACCCACTTCATAACTTGCACGTAACTCATCAAATAGGCTTGCTTCAACATTGCATTAGTCTCGAAAGGCTTTTTATCGACCTTCCTTCAAAACTTGACCACCCAACCTTTGTTCGACTGAATAAACCATCACGCGTCGTATGAGGTCGCAAAACAAGAGGTGCACTTATCCAACAATGCTGATGCTACCGGTGCTAAGAGCAGACTGTGGTATAGTGCGCTGTGAAGCTGGGGATTACTTTTTGGACACATTTTGTATAGTGTCAGTATCCCAGCAACGCAAACTGCAAATGCAAACTTAAGTTTTAATTCAAGAATAGTAGCTAAAACTGAAATAATTACTGTAACATGCAATACACACTACAAACAATTAAAAATGTACACTGACCCACCTGCATTTTGTGCTTTTGAAGGACTACACATATTATTAATTAATACGAAGGAAGCAAGATAAATGAATAAAACGTTTTTCAGTGAAATTAACTGTCAGGTTTTGTCGTAGTTAAATATTTTAAAAAAATAAAAAATGTGACTTTTGGTTAAGCAACAGTAGTTTAATAAGAATCACCTTAAGAGAAAACAAATGATTTGTCTCTTTGCTGAAAGATGATCTGAAGACGTATCTTTACATAATTATCAATTGTTTCTTACTATCTTACTGGAATTAAGTGGCTTCAAATATTTGATTGGGAACTTGTAACACATAGCTTTTTGTAATTTATTCATTTGTTTTCAGTAATCTGGTATACTAAAACTGATTTCTTGTCTGTGTCTTCTAATTCCAATAAGCACATACATCTTATTTTTTTCTGTGTGTCCATTATTTTTAAACGAATGCATTTCACTGAGTCTGATGTCATGATTTCGCATTTTTATGTGTATTTCAAACGATAACCATTAAGTAAAAATACCTATGGAGTGAACACTCATATAGGTTGAAAAGAATTTTTTTGCCAATGTAGTCACTCAAAAAGCCACATGAGCATAGTATGTATGATGGTTGGTATGTATGATGGGCTGGTGCAGGTAACAGTGGCAACGTTTCATAGTATGGAAGTAATGAGGCCTTGGTACGCCGCTGGAGGGAGTTGGCACTATACCTGCACACATGTCACTTAATTCCCATGTGGAGAGGGTGATAATATGTTCGGACGTCACATTCACTTACACTCCAAAGTTTTTCGTTCAGGTTCATATCTGGCGAGTTCAGGGACCAGCACATCAACTGGAGCTCACCACTGTGTTCCTTGAATCGCTCCATCAAACTCCTTGCACATTATCTTGGTGAAAAATGCAACTGCCATCAGCAAACATTATAGTTATGAAGGCGTGCACGTGGTCTGCATCCAGTGCACACTACCTGTCATGGTGTCTTACACGAGCTCCACTGGACCCATCGGTACCCACATCAATTTGCTCCATAGTATAATTCAGCTTGTCTCTGTGGCACTGTACAGGTGTCAAGGAGCTGTTCCCTTGGATGATGACGGATCCACCCCATGCCATTGGCATAATAATGAAGAATGTATCAGGATTCATCAGAACATTCAACGATCTGCCAATGATATCACATACCCATTTCAGTCATGGTTGCCAATGTCGTGGCTTTAATATTGGCACATGCATGAGTCGTCGGCTGCAGAGGACAATCTTTAGGATTGTTCGTGCACTGCATGTTCAGACAAACTTGTACTCTGCCCAGTATTAAAGTTTGATGTTAGTTCCATCCCAGTTCGTTCGCTGTCCTGTTTACCACTTTGGCCAGACGACGATGTCTGACATCTATAATGATTGATAGGTAGGTTCCAAACCCCATGACGTGTGGGTGTCGTTTTGCCTTGGTTTCGCCACTTATTGAAGACATTCACCACTCTCAAACACACAACAAGTCGTGCTGTTCCTGGAATACTTGTGCCGAGCCTCCATTCCATCACAATCTACCCTCAGTCAAACTCAGATAGGTTGTGTGCCTTTCCCACTCAACACACGGACAACACGCTCATTGGTATTACATACACTGTGCGTGTGTCTGACTAGCACTGTCTTCGCTAGGTGAGGCTGCTATCACCTGGATGGGTTTATATTGGTACAAGGTCAGTGGTTATAATGTTTTGGTTAATCAATGTATATCCAGCTGCATGAGCGTTGTCATACACACTTTGTTTACTGTAGCGAAAGTGTAACAAAACGCCAGCAGAGAGCTATCAATCAGAAGAGTAAGTAATATAACCCACTCCTTATTAGGATTATTAAAAAATTTTATTATTAAAATCATAAGTACTAAACTTACATAATGTATTTTGTTCCAACTGCACAACAGGTCCATGATGTTGTACTAGCGGAAATACTGTACCAGGACATACAGTTGTTCGACTTACTACTGTCTGCACCACCACAGCAACCCCGCAGGCACTTTTCTGAATTTATCGAACTGCCCTGCACCATCACAGCCACAAGAGTAGCAGCTGCTGTAAGAAGCTCTGATCAGTGGTTTCAGAATATTAATGATCACCACAGATAGTGTATGTCACTGGCGCCAGTACGTCAGAGCTGAGAATGATGACATTATAGACTACTCAAGCAATCTTAGAGTAAATGTGAGGCGATTAGAACAATGTGTAAATGCCTGTATTCCTCAGCACCGATATCTACAACAGTTAACCCCATAAGCAGAAGATCTGTATATGCAGAACGTACAAACGATAGAATTTAAAGTCTTTAATAACCAATTATTTGCAAAATATTGTGGAACAAAATGAATGCGATGTATATACATATTTTTTATTTACATATCTCCTACAAAAGTGATTTTATTTCCCCCTCATCAACCCAATATTTTTAATCAAATATTTTATACTTGAGTTTATTCAAAGAAGAAGCATGTAAAAAAAAGTATTACACAAAGTGTTGCTACTTATCAAGTGTCATCGTTACCACCTGTGCTGGGCAGCACTGAGTAATGAAGTGCATGTGCCCAGCAGTCGCATGACTCATCCTGCTGGAGATGCCACCCGAAACGAAGTTGAATTTATTTAAGCGGTCTTACAGGCATAACGTCTGTGGCAGCAAATATATCAGTATGCAAATGGTGTTCAATCATGAGTTTCTGTCTGGTAGTGGTTTCCGAAAATCCCTAGTATATTGATACCAAGGTCGTGTTGTCACAAATGAGTGGATATATCTATACAAGGCATCAAGGCAAATTGCCTCGTTCAACGGAAAAACCCACTCTCCATCAGTGACACTGGGTGAACATAAGTCTCTGCAGGTGACTTTTCACAACAACTAAACTGTCTAACGAGAGAGAGTGCATCTATTTATAAGAGGACACAAGTTACACGACTCAGCGTGCTCTGGAGGGTAGACGGTCTACTAAGCTACTGTAAAGACGTAGTCATTGCTATGATCAAGTGGACGAAAACTCTTGCCACAAGAGCCTCATAGTACGAGGGTCATTCAATAATTAAAGTGACAAATTGGTCTGGAGAAAAAAAGAGTTTATTTTTACAAAACAGTACTTTTTCTACTTTTCAACATAATCCACTTGAACATTTATGCACTTGTTACAACAGGCTATGTGCCGTTCGCTGTGTTATTCAGTGGTTTGGTATTTAACTAATTTGTAAATTTAAATGATAATCTTATTTTATTACATTGAGTAATTACTAAATAATTTTTCTCCCGGCTAAAGGTTTGGTCAAGTTGCTATAGAACTCCAAGATAACGACGTATTAAAGTGTTGTGTGCAAGTTGTGTAAGTGTCACTAAATCACAGTTCATACAACAGATTCTATACAACTATGCATTATGATGGAAACAGTT